>NC_133423.1:62981770-63293750 GCF_049350105.2 Macaca mulatta | reverse complement strand
AATGAAAAGATTACATGGAGAACAAGAAAAATGCCAAAGGTCTACATGTAAATTCATTAGCTGGTAAGAACATTACCATAAGACTTCTAAAGTTGATGTCCTTCATTATGTAAGTCTATTTTATGTCATGCTACATTGACAAGGTAAACACTAGAAAAAAATTGTGTTAAAAATAATCACGGCGGGCGCCTGTAGTTCCAGCTACTCAGGAGGCTGAGGCAGGAGAATGGCGTGAACCCAGGAGGCGGAGCTTGCAGTGAGCCAAGATCCCGCCACTGCACTCCAGCCTGGGCGACAGAGCAAGACTCCGTCTCAAAAAAAAAAAAAAAAAATCACAGACTTTTTCTTGTTTAGAATCCTTTGGCTTTCAGTATGTTTTTACTAAGATGTATGTTGCAATATTTTATTAATGTACTATGTCATCCTTGGTTAGAATCTACTTATAACTTTGATTTTTAAAAACGCTCAATACAAATCAAAACATCAGATTACTACTCAAAGGATTCTATATTTACGACTGTAACAGCTAAATGAACTTATTGTGTCAATAACAGTTTTGTTTTCTTTTTATAGATATGTAGGTAGCAGGACCCATACTACCTGCCTGCCATACAAATACTGTCATAACTTTGATTTCTCTCGTTAACTGTTGTTGTCACCATTGCTCCAACTGATTAGGAAATCTTGTACCTTCTTCTTCAAGCATCCTTCCTGATCCATAACGTAACCTCTTTTAAAGACTGAGTGTTCACCCTCTTTTAAAGACTGAGTGTTCACAAAGAGGTTCACCCAAAATCAAGGTGTTGAACTATTCAGTACCTTATCCAGAACTGTGAGAAAATAAACCTCTTTGTTTAAGCCACCCAGTCTATGGTATTTTGTTATGGCAGCCCTAGCACACTAAAGTAGCCCCTGTCATTTCACTTAGTTCACAGGCATGCCCTCAACTTCCTAACAAGTGAATCCAAAACCAGAGAGGGAAATAAGTTACTTTTGTCTTTCCTTCTTTGCTGCCATTGAATTCCTTATTGGAGCTGGTACAATAAGGACAACCTTATTGGTAAGTCTAAATTGGTAAGTCGAGTTTAGCGGTGAGTGTAGGACAGCTCTCGGTTCACAGCTATTATGATGACCTGGATAGCAACGCCCTAAAGATTGCAATGGTGGGCCGTGTGCAGCGGTTCATGCCTATAATCCCAGCATATTGGGAGGCTGAGGTGGGTGGATCACAAAGTCAAGAGATCAAGACCATTCTGGCTAACATGGTGAAACCCTGTCTCTACTAAAAATATAAAAATTAGCTGGGTGTGGTGGCATGTGCCTGTAGTTCCAGCTACTCGGGAGGCTGAGGCAGAATTGCTTGAACCTGGGAGGCAGAGGTTGCAGTGAGCCAAGATCACACCACTGCACTCCAGTCTGGTGACAGAGCGAGACTCTGTCTCTAATAATATTAATAATAATAATAATAATTGTAGTGCTGGTGACCCACACTTAAACCCCAAGGTACGATAGCTCTAGTATTTTAGAGATGCATTTTCAGCAATCTTTCTTATTCTATAACTGCCGTACTGGAGTATCTGAGACAGAAGGGTTCTTTGAAAAGGGAATTAGCACTACTAAATGAACAATTAAGCCTTGGTAGTATTGCACCCAGGTCACTAGTCCAGACCCTCTCCTTTTCCCCATGCATTTTTTTTTCATTGTTTTTTTCTACCTAACAGTCATGGTGTGAGAAGTATAAAGAAGAATAAGGCATACCTGTTGCTAAAAATTGGAACTTAAATTTTTTTTAGAAACAGAATTTTTTCTGTTGTTCACACTGGAGTATAGTAGCATGATTATAGCTCACTGTAGCTTCAGTCTCTGGCTCAAGTGATATTTCTGCCTCACCCTCTAGAATTGCTGGCACTACAGGTGTGAGCCACCATGCCCACTCTGAATTTATTTGTATTTTCAATGAGATATTCAGCAACCCATGCTCAGATAATTTTTGAAAACATGCAAAATATATGTGTGTGAGTATATATGTGTTTTATATGTACATATAGATATTAAAATACATGTACATTTTATAACACTCAGGAATCATAGAATGGCTGAATATTTCTGGAGGTAAGGGAAGATATGACAGTGATTTAAATGAATCTACTTCCTAGGTAGAAACTTGATAGCATGAAAAGGATTTTAAGGATGTTGGTCTACCAAATTACTCAAAAGATGTACTTCAGAGAACAATCAATGGGGAAGTAAAACTATTGGGGCGGTGGAGTATACTAAAACAACGCACACAATAATTATTTCTTGAATGAAAATGAATTTGACTTATACTTTTCTGGGAATATCCTATCACTATCAAGTTAAATAATACTTAATAGTGTGTTTGAAGAACTATGACTTCCTAATTTCTAATTCTGGTCTATCTGGCCTAGACTAAAATATAAATGTCAGTCAGAAAATGGAGTGAGAAAATGATGTGGAAATTCACACGTCATTTGATATCAGTGAACACAGAACACAGAAGTACCACTGTGAGGAATTTAAATAAACCAAGCTGGACATTCACAGAATGAATGAGCCTTGAAGTCATATTCATATTTCATTACAGTTGTGTTTGATTTTAGCAAGTGGATGGATTTTTACAGGATTATCTTCAAAGCAGCTCTGCCTGTGGACTTCTGAGCCTCACTGGTCTTTATAAAGATCCAACTTCTATACAATTTCATAGTGAAATTGGGGTAAAAGTTTTTAATCTCTCTATCAATTTGCTCAGCTGTGAAATGGGATTTTGGTATGGATGTCTCAGAATTATGTTGAGCATTATGCAGCATAAGTTTAAGCCTTAGTAGAATCCTAGAAAACAAGAATTATTAGTTGATATCAGGAATACTAGCTTATTGCATCTGATGTTTGTTTCTGAAATAAAGAGACACATGTTACTGCTTCAAGTCAGTATGTGACTGTTCCTCACTCATTCTCTTGACTCTGGAGCACCCCTTTGGTTTGTACCTTCATACTATATGTTTTTCAAGGCCTGGCTGCCATTTGAGCATGTGTTTCATGGCTGAGCTGGTAGTCTAATTTAGAGTTTGAGTATTAGATAGTCCATTTTTGCATTGAATTAAACCATCTCCTCCAATTAAGGGTTTGTCACTAATCATGGTATTTTAATCTTTATTTTCCTATTGTCTTGCTCTTTTAATCACTTCCACATTCCTTTGTGAGAAAGGTGCTAATTTGGGGGCCCTTCAAACACCAATTTTAATACTAATACTAATACAGTCATGCACCATATAATGGCGTTTTGGTCAATGAGGGACCACGACTGTTCTCTCACCAGATGATAATGGCTGTACCATATAGTCCAGATGTGTCGTAGGCGATACCATCTAGATCTGTGTAAATATACTCCATGTTTGCACAACCATGAAATTGCTTAAAAACACACACTTCTTTGAATGTATGCCTGTCATTAAGTGATGCATGAGCATACTTGTATTCTTTCTTCTCATATAGATTAAGGAACAGAGGATTCAAATCAATACCTAAACACACAAACACGTTTGTGTGCATATTTTCTCCTTGTTATTGATAGATTCTGTGTTTGTGAATTCTGATACTCAATAACATTTATTTGTAACCCAAAAATCAATACTCACAGTGATTTTATGTTATTCACTAACATGCACATAGAGTAGGAAAATTTTTGAGTGAGTTGCCTAAGGAATATATTCCCAGCTGAGGTTGAGCAAAGTGATGCTCTCTCTTTCACATCGGCTCTTGTACTGATATAAAAATGTGTCTTTTTATAATCTATTTAGTGCCACATTTTGTGGGTATTTTCTTTTTTAGGTGGTTTTGTTTCATGCGGCCCCCAAACATAGTGTTGAAGTTTTTTCCAGTGTTCCTAAGTTCAAGAAGCCTTTGATGTTCCTTGTGGAAAAAATACACATGCTTCCCAGTTTACAATGGTTTACCTTACAATGGGTTTATTAGAATATTAAATGCAATTTCCACTTATACTTTTGACTTACCATGACTTTATCTGGACATAACTCCTTTATAAGTTGAGGAGCATTTATATGTATGTTAAATAAGGTTCATCAGGCATGAGTTATAGTGCTGTTTGCTGCAAATTCAATGTTAATGAATTAACAACATATATTAAATGAGGTATCTTTAAGTAGAAATATA
The DNA here is from genome assembly GCF_049350105.2 of Macaca mulatta. NCBI lineage: Eukaryota > Metazoa > Chordata > Mammalia > Primates > Cercopithecidae > Macaca > Macaca mulatta. The sequence goes on along the minus strand of NC_133423.1, from coordinate 63,289,559 downwards.
CATAAAATTAAGTTATTGGTTTGTTGATAAAATGTTGTGGCTAGATGCTTATGGGAACCTCATCATGTATTTCTTCCAGGAGTAATGATTCAGTATTCCCTAATTCAGTATTTGCATTGATTTTATAAAACAAAATTACCATGAATAATGAGAATCAACTGTATATGCATATAAAACAAAATTTGAGACAGCTTTCTACTTGCATATCCAAAACAGCCAGGTTTTAAATCCAATGCTGCTTCTTACCAGGTGTTTAATTTTTAGAAGTTAATTTATCTCCCTCGCCTTTATTTCTATTATATTTAAAATGGTACAAATAATACCTTCTAAGTTTCTGGGGATATATCCAAGGTACACCAGAATATACAAAATACTAGAACACTATATTCACATCCTTGACCCTTTGAATAAGTAGAGATTCATTATTCTTTATAGACTGACCATGCGATATTTCTAATGCTTCTAAATGATTCAGAACTAAATGGGAATTCTTTCCAACTAAGGGAAAATAGAGTTCAGTTCTCTTGAAAACAGCAGGGAGGTGCCAGCCCTGTGCAAACAACATAGGTTTAAGGAAGACATATTCCAGAGGAACATAGACTCTTATGGAAAATGAATCTGATGCCCTTTTTCCTTTCTTTTCAGGGACTATGAAGTCTAGCTCTCAGTTAATTAAGTAAAATAAAAATATCTCCAAATTCCTTGTTTTAAGCGAAAAAAAATTGTGATTTTTCTAAATGAAACTGTAGAAGAACAGTGTAACAATTTAACTTATTTAGCTCTGACCAAGGCAATTTACTTCCCATCATCTGACTGGCTTTACTAATCTCTCTGAGATACCCTTTTCTACAGCTGCTGGGTCTAGGTTTTCCTGTCACTCACAAATAGTCAGATAAAAGTATAGAATGTTCAGAGCTCTTGATAATGAGATAATGTGCCTGACAATGGTTTGCAACAGAATAACTCTAAAATGGTTTTTGTAAAGTCACATTTTAGGGTTCATGATCACTTATCCACCTGGACAGAAAATCATTCTTATTTGGTGGGATCTTGACAGATCTCAGAAATGTCACAGAGAGGAACCAGGATAAAAAGGTTTATTTTGGACTGTGCAAAATCACTAAGGGGACAAAAGGATGATTAGCTGGATGGCAAAGGTGCTAGGAGATGATTTCACATGCAAAAACACAGAGAAAACACCTTAGGATAAAAGATGAGCCTTGTCTTCCATTGAAAAGAAAGTCTCCTTCTACCTTTGATGACAAGAACCAAAATAGTTTCTATGATAAAATGTACCTTTTATGCCATTGTGTCTCTATAAAAAGGGAAAATACATTTTGCTTATAAGTGTATTTTATTTGAATGATGATAACTCTAGTTTTGTATTGTTTTTCAAGAAGCACATAGAATTTCAGTTTAGGAAGGACTTAAACTCCTGTGGGTTGCTGGTGGAAATGAAATATATCAACTCTACAGCAACATTACATTTGCATTTGGCTTTTCTACTTCTGGGAACACATCATGTACATATACATGACTATGGGAGATGATTGATAAACACTCAAATATTCACTGCAACATTGTTACAACAAGCAGTTAAGGGGAAAAAGAAAACAAACTAAAAAACCCTAAGTATCCATTTATCAAACATTGGTTAAATAAAAACTTTGAAATACTATGCAGCTATAGAAAAAATGGCAAACCATTATATTTCTAGGACATTTCTAATTGGAAATTTCAAGGTAAAATACAGTTTATATAATATGAGACCTCTTGTACTAAAAAAGAGTGTGCATTCATATTTGCTTGCTTTACATATACAAATTGCATGGAAACCTATATTAGAAACTAATAAATGGTGTTACCTACACATTTTTAAGAAAATTCCCACTTCTTTATAATTTCATTGTTATTGCTCAAGCACAGAAATTTAAAAAGTACATTCAAAGGAAAGAGAAAGGGAAAGGCAAAAAAGGGAGCTGATGCATTGGCTAAACTAGCTTCATATTTACAACAAATGAAACTGAGGACCAGCATAGATAACTTACACGAGTGTGACTATCCTTCATCCCAACTGGAATTCTGAGTCCTTTAGAGAAAGATTATATTCATTTGTCTTTATATTTCTAGTGGTCTTTAATTCAGTGCTTTTATTCAATAAACAATAGTTGATTGATTGTCATTTAAACATATGCTGACAGCTTATTTCAATTGTTCATATCTTGAAATATTCTAACACATTAAATATCTCTGTAAAATGTCTTTTAATGATTGACAAGCATTCTTAATCAATACTGCTTATAATGGACTTATTAAAATCAGGCGTGGTTGGGTTCCATTTTGACACATTTGAGTAATACCTTTTTTATCCACTGTACTGATATTTAAGCTGCAGCAATCTTAATGGCATGTCTGATTCACCTTTTCTCTAGCTTAATGCAACATCAAATAGAGGACATAATGAGGGAAAATGTATTTAAGGGTACAAATGAGCCCCTAAATTATTTCATTCTATGACATTTGGTAGTTAAAATCTATTCCAATTAAACTCTTTTGAGAGAGTAATTTATGGTAAAAAGACTGTGAATATTCAAAAATAGTTAAATGCTCAGAAGCTTTATTCTAATCATAAAAGCATAAATGTCTACAAAGATTTCAGAACATAACTACTTGAAGTGAATCTGCCCATAGTAGGGCTTATTAGTAACACTAAGATTGAAAAGAATATTTATACTTTAAAAAATATTGCTAAATTATATATTAAACAATCAAGCTCTTTGGCTTTTGTGGGATAGTTAGATTATATTTTTATATGAATAAATATGGGTATGGTTGAAAGATTTAGCAAAGTTTCAGACATTTTCAAAGTTTAAATAAGATTTTATACACATTTACATTTATTTATTCAAATCATTTTGCATATGGATTATGTACAACTATTTTGCCAGAATGGACAGTTTTGTTTAGTGGAAATATGACTAAATAAGATAAGGTTGAAATTGTTTTATTAGTTTCAGAAAAAGCTTAGATCCACATCAGAATGAGACTATGCAATATTTGATTTTCTGTTCCCGGTTTATTTAACTTAACGTCCTCCAGGATCATCCATGTTGTCACAAATGACAAGATTGGCTGAATAGTACAATTATTATGTATATATTTGAAAAAAGGAAAAAAGAAAATGGTTTAGAGCTGTAGTTTCCAAAATGAGTTCCATGAAGTGTTAAGTTTATGTGAACTCCTCATATATTGAATCAATGTCTTCTCAGCACTTACTACGTGCCTGACAAGAAGTGAAACAAAGTGATCATCTTGAGAAGGTAATGTTCTGTTAAGGGACTCAGATCTCAAAGTAACACACATATACATAATATGTCAAATTATGATAAGTACTAGGAAGAACTAGCCTAGGAGGATAGATCACAATGGTATGAGGGATGCCATTTTATACAGAATATTCTGAGAAGGCCTCTCACATAATATTCTGAGAAGGCGTCTCAAATAACCATAAGAGGTTATTTGAGCAGAGATGTAATGCAAGGTGAAGGAGCCGTGGGGCTATCAAGTAACTAAGAAGAGCAAACTCAAAGACAAGGAGGTGTTGATGTCCTTGGTAAACTGAAGGGAGGTCAAAGAGTCCAGTGTGGCTTGAGAGGAAAAGAGAAAGACAGATGATGAAGCCAACGATGTTTGGAGTGTGGGAGGCTTACTGACATGGCAAGGACTTTGGTGTTTATTCTGAAAGAGGAGTTGTCAATGGAGGATTGAGAACAAAGAGTAAAATGTCATTCAATGATCACTAGTCATTATTATGTGTAATTTCAAAGTGTTAATTTTATATCAAATACATATTAAAATGCATATAATATAACGTATGTATTATTGGACCTATTGGATATTTATTACAGATTAAGCATCAAATTTTGAACATTTTTCTTAACAATTAAACTCCATATACATATTATACTTCCTACTTACGTTTTATAAATACATTGTACATTTCAAGGTATACCAGGAAAAAATCTGTTTGTGAAAGTCCGATAGAGAGAAATGACTTGATTCTATCATTGAGCATCTACAATTTACCAGGTATAAGCTTATGGATAGAATTAAGAGATGAAAAGGGTGTGACCTTATGTTCAATTTGCTTATTTTTTTCATTTAAACAGGATTTTTGAAATGTAAAAATATATGACGGGGCTTGAAGAAAAATAGATTAAGTACATACAAGTTATAAAGACAACTCTTAAGTATTAACAGGTTGGCAAAGTCCCAATTGAGAAAATTTCATAGAACAGTTTCCACAGATATGATGCATTAGCTGAGTTTTGAAACGCAAATGGGATTTTTAGGGGTAGACAAATTGGGTGAGTGCATTAAAGTAGTAGGAATGGCCTATGCAATTATATTGATTTGCAAATCAGGAGAGCTCTAAGTAGCGGGATTCCAACATTCAGTTTGCTTTTTCATCTATTAAGTGAAAAGCAGCTTGGAAAAATACAGTAGGGAGTGGTGGGACTTGCGATGAACTGGACGGTTTAAAATCATTTTAAATAAGTATAAATATATTTATTATGCCATACATACATACAAACTCTATGTGCATACATGCAGATATATACACTTTGCAATAACCCGATGGAATGCATCAATAGGCCAGATTTATTATATTTGCTAATTTGTGTCATCCACTTTGAGGAAAGTAGTAGCTAGTAATAGATTGGTAGGTAATTTAGGTTACTCTATTATGATAGTTCAGTGAAAGATGACAAATTTACAGGTGTGGTGGTAAGAATATTGAATATTTTTGCATCACCACTGAGGTAAAAAAGACAGAATTTGCTGAGTGATATATATAGGACAGGATGAATACAGAGAAATATAGAGTAAATGAGTATTTTTATTTAGAGGCATAGGAGGGTGCTGGCAACAGCAACAATCACCGAGCTAGGTGAGAAGGATCAGTGTTAGGAAGAATTAATATGAGTCTTGCCATCTCCTGTCTGTTTCCAGAATTCACAAATCTTGTCCTAGGTCTTCAAATATTAAATTTGATTTTATAACATTTGTATGATATCAGAATATATGTGATATTAGAAATATCACAGTATTTAAGTTTCGTTGTATCAAGGTCATATCGGTCACAAAATCAGTAACTTTCCAAATTCTGAAATTGAATAAGTTTGAAAATATGATTGTATACAGTGTTACTTCTCAAGAAGTTTTAAGATAGTTACGATAATCAAAAGTTTATAGTACATAAAGCTAGAAGTGTCCTTGGAAATCGTCTAAGCCTATACACTTGTTTTATAGCTGAGAAATCCAAGACACACAGAAATTCAGTTGACTTGCTCAAGATTGGGCAGCTAATTAGTAGCAGAATCATAGAATTTAAACCCTAAGGAAAGAATCAAAGTAAACATAACAAACTTACTAAATATTTTATTAATGTGGATTTAAGAAGAAAATAAGGGGTGTAGGATATCATGAAATGATGGCCAGAAATTTCCCTTGGAGCATGCATTTTTATTCAACGCATGTGACAAAATATTTCTGCTGCATCCATAGGTGTAAATGTAACTTTTACTATACATTCATATCTATGTTTGGTATGGTCAGGTTCCAATAGACCTAAAACCTGTTTTTTCTTTCATTAATTTAGAAAACATAATACCACATGCATGGCTTAAATTATAAATAACTTGACAATTTTTTTTTTTTTTTTTTTTTTTTTTTTACTTTCTGGTGGATAGCACAGAGACAATGTGTAAGTTGGGTAAAATATCTTTTTAAAATTGTGAAACAAAATGTTGATTACCAACATTCTATGTTAGCTTTTATCGTTAGTGTATTGTATTTGACATTTGCTGAAGTGAAATTACTTTGCAGCTGATCAGTGTAAAACAAACAATTCTACTTCTCTTATAGTTATGTTGAATCTGCTTCTTCAATAGTTTACTTTTTTATTGATGGACAGTTAATTCACATTTTGTAAGTTTATGAAGTCTATTCCACAGACAGTCATATGGATTAACTTCTGTTAATTACCACTGAAATGCTGGGTTTTCGGCATAAATTGTGAAACGATCCTTTAGAGAATATATGACTTCACAGCTTTTGCTCCTGCCAAACCCTTTGGTTCTGTGGTGCAACATTTAGCCTCTTTGTAATTTAATTTTCTACTTTGAAATGTCACTTGCCAAATACCAATCCAGCTCCCCTTACTCTACATCCAAAAATCATGCCATAAATGTCACATATGTTAAGAAATTGATTGCTTGGATTTGCCAGTGGGCTTGGTGAAAAATCTCGGAGATACAATATTATTTTCACTCCATGAAACTGTTTATATGTTTTGCAAAACAATTCTGTTTCCATAATGTTCACTACACCCACGGATCTCTGTTATTTCAATGTGGTTATGTATGATTCAGGTAAGCTTTCATATAAGCTGAGAACCCTATATTTAAATTGTATTTCAGCTGAAATTTAACCTAAATCATATCCTAATTTTGACAGTGATTATTGGTATAAACTGTTGAACAAATTATGACTTTATTTTTATACAATACTGATTGACTTTCAGAATCTTTTCAGTGCTCTGATTTCTTTTGGAAGTAAATAACACTGTAAAGTATGACCTGTTCAGAGGTCAATTGCTATTCTCCAAAGAGTGACTTTAAGTTATTTAAACCTCCAGGGATCCTGAAATAGACTGTAGTACAAAATATTTCAGTGCTGCAATTTTCTGTCAATAAAATCATATACTCTTACTAAATCAAACAAACCAAAAACAAAAAAAAGCAAAAAGCTAGCAGTTTGCTGAGTTTATACATTTCTGTCATATTGCTGAATACATACCATTCTGAAAAAAGATCTCTTGATCTAGTTTTATACAGTTTTCATATGGCTTGATTCTATCTTCTCTTTTCGAGATGAGGTAGCAATATAAGAAATGATTTGTATGTATGAAATGCTTTGTGAATCTCAAATGCCTGCTTCACTTGAATTATACTCTAATTTAAGTCATTGCATTTCAAAAGTATCATTACCTAAACTCCATTTAGTAACAGAAAAATATCTTTCATTTAGAACAATCTCATTAGTTTTTTTCCTGATTACTCCTTAAAGTCTATATATTGGTGAGTTTTTATCTCTGCAATGTCCTACATTGTTATTTTGTTGATAGTGTACATGAACCTGGAAACTCTTCATCATCTCTTCTGAGCTTCAAAATATTGACTTCTTAGTAGAGTATCTATTATTGTTTTCATTTAAATGTCCAATAGACATCAAGTACAATGTATTTTGTAGGGCTAAAAATTTTACTTGGTGGATTTTCTGTTTCAGAGACATGAAAGGTAACGATATCTCATTCACTGATTCTTATCTTGGACATCTTGACTGACATACCCTGAAAAAAAAAAAAGGTGTTACAACTGCTTTCCAAGGTCAATGAACAATCAATCCAGTTGATACAATATCAGAGAAAGTGAGTAGAATATGTTTGCCAAACTCTCATTTTTTTTTTTCTCAACTATGGTTATACTCTTGACTACTACCTCTATTTTCATCTTAAGAGCCAACACTTAACATATAAATTTCAAGAAACGTTTCTGAATTTGGAATCTTATTTTGAATACAGATTATTTCTATTAGCTGCATGAATTAAGAAAAAAAATTCTATTCATTGTCTTTATTTGTGAAATTCTTATAATGCATGCCTTGCTTGACTCACATGGTTCTATTTTGAATCCAATAAATAAAAATACGTGAAAGAATTTTCAAAACTGTCAAACACTATATAAATACAAACTATTGTTATTATTATATTTAAAAACTTTCCAAAACACTGGACAATCATGAAAAGAAACTATGGTATTTGCTTCCTTTACGGAGTACTAATGAGGGTCCAGAAAATCTTGATTTATTTGGCTTAGAGTTAATATTTTGTGCCTCTTCCTCATCTTCCCTCAATGGATAGTCAATCGATGACTTAGTGTTTGTATGTATGCATCAAAGGCTTTGGATAGGGATACATAACTTATGGTTGAACTTCAGCAATAGGACTCAAGGAAGTCAAAACTTATGCTGTAATAGAATAAACGAAGATGGTTTGAGGATGGCCACTGACTGCAGTAAAGGGAAGGAAGAAAGGCCCCATAGGACCCAGATAAAATTAACTCCTCAGACTGTTTGAAATTTTTGGTTCTTACCAGTGCTTACTTACAGCAAAGAGATGTAGTGAGATCTAAGTAGTTTCTGTAGTTTAGTTTTAAGGAGAAAAATGAGTGTGGGAGTAGATACTGGGATTTGGATGTTAATATCAGGGTCAGTGGAGATGAGGAAGCTGAACCCAGAAACATTTGGTTTTGTTATCATGTATGTGGAGGCATATCTGAATATATCATATAATTCATATATTCTCTCATTTCTCTTTTTACAGGCTAATAGCCTGAAAAAAATGAATTGCATTTTTCGGTACTAGTGTAGCATTTTTATCACTTAATAATTTACTTTTACAATTCCAGTAGTTTAAATCATATAAATAATTCTCTTATATGCCTCTTTCTCCTTTATCCTCTTCCTTCCATCACATTATTCTTTGTGGTTTGAATATACTGACACTCTATGGAGAAGGTGTTGCATCCTAAAATACAAAGCTAAAGATTATGATGGAAGGTGTCTGCTTCTTTTAGCATGCTTATTCGACTATTACAATTTTGCTTAACCTTCCAATTGAGCCTAAAGCAAGAATAAGGGTGACGCTATTTTTATGTTCCCTGGGCTATACATAGTCTCTACTCCAGTGGTTCCTAAATTTCAGATGCATAATGTTCACCTGTAATGTTGTAGATGAGCACCTATCTAGAATCAACCACCTGAGATACCTACCTAGTAGGTCTGGGCTATGATGTGCAAAGCTCCTTTTCTAGTAAGTACCCAAAAATAACTGAATGCAAGAAAACCATGGACTAGGTTTTTGTAAACATTGCAAGCTCCAAACACTTTTAACCATTTTTATTCATCACAGTACAAAACTGATGCTGAAAAGAAGAAAAATAGCTCTATAAACAGCATACCCATGTCCATAAAACTCTTATGACTTGTCCCAATTTTATGTGTGCTTTAATTTGCCCATACGTTCTTTGTAACTTTTCCTTATAAGACATTATTAACTTTTTCTCAAAGGTCTGAGGTAGGAAGATTTGTTTACAATGTCCCTTTGCTTTTCTGGAAGCCTGATGCAATCACCTGTGCTGAGAGATATTTATGCCAAGTTCTCCATCCCAAACTCTTAGGTCTCTAACTCAAAACAGAATCATTGCACGCCTTTTGAGTAATGTTTTAACATCTAACTTGTTTTATTACTGTTGCAACTTTATTTGTGTTACTCTGGTATGAGTGTAGGGTATCACACAGTTTTGTGTTTTCTTGTTGTTTGTTTGTTTGTTTTGGGATTAGGTCTCACTCTGTCACCCAAGCTGGAGTGCAGCCACATTATCTGGGCTCATCACTGCAGCCCTGACCTTCCTGGCTCAGGTTATCCTCCCACCTCAACCTCCCAAGTAGCTGGGACTACAGGTGTAGCACCATGCCCAGCTAATTTTTGTATTTTTTTGTAGCGACAGGAATTTGCTATGTTGTCCCGGCTGGTGTCGAACTCCTGGGCTCAAGTGATCTGCCTGTCTCAGCCTCCCAAAGTTCCTGGCTGGAATTTCCTCAAACAAATTAAAAATAAAACTATCATATAATCTAACAATGTCATTACCGGGTAGATTTCCAAACAAAATGAAACCAGTATTTTGAAGAGCAGTCTGCACTTATATGTTTGTCGCAGCACTGTTTACAATAGCCAAGACACAGAGTCAATGTGAATGTCCATCACTACATAAATGGATGAACAAAATGTGGTATACATACACTATGGTGTACTACTCAGCCATAAAAAGTGAATAACATTCTATCATTTGTGGCAACATGGATTAACCAGGAGTAAATTATGTTAAGAGAAATAAGCCAGGTACAGAAAGACAGATATTGCATGATCACTCTCATATGTAGAATCTATGCATAGAAGTAGAGAACAAAATAGTGGTTACCAGAGAATTGAGAGGTTAGGGAGAAGGAGGTGGTGGTGAGAGATTGGTCAATGGGTACAAAGCTACAGTGAGATAGGAGAAATACGGTCTGGTGTTCTTTTGCACTGTTCAGTTACTATAGTTTGTAGAACTTTTTGAATTTGGTACTGCAATATCATTGGTTTGGATTTTTACTGAATATTGTTTTGTCTATTCAGGATTATTTTATGGTTTCATAAAACTTTTAGGGTGTTTTTCCATTTCTGTGAAGAATGTCATTCATATTTTGAGAAATTGCATTGAATTTATACATCACTTTAGGTAGTATGGATATTTTAACAATATTAATTCTTCCAATCCACAAACATGGGCTATCTTTCCATTTATGTATGCTTCAATTGATTTTTATCAGTTTTTTAATAGTTTTCATATAGAAATGTTTCACCTCCTTAGTTAACTGTATTTCTATGTTTTGTTTTGTTTTTAGCTACAGTAAAAGGGATTGCTTTCTTAATTTTAATTTCAGGTAATTTGTTATTGGGATATAGTAACACTACTGAATTTTGTATGTTTATTTTTTATGCTGCAACAATACTAAATCTGTTTATTAGTTTTAATACTTTTTCAGTGGAGTCTTTCTGGTTTTCTGTATGTTAGATTATGTCCCCTATATATACAATTAGGGACAATTTGACTTCTTCCTTTTCAATTTGGACGCCCTTTATTTATTTCTCTTGCCTGATTGCTATGGCTAAGACTTCCAGTATTGTGTCGAATAAAAGTGGTGAAAGTGGGCTTCGTTATTTTAGATCTTAGAGAGAAAGCTTTTAGCTTTCCCCCATTCAGTACAATGTTTGCTATGAGTTTCTTATATATGGCCTTTATCATGTTGAGGTACATTCCTTCTATACCTAATTTGTTATGAGTTTTTATCACGAAAGGATGTTATGTTTTATCAAATGCTTTTTCAGTATCTAATGAAATGATCATATGTGTTTTTTTTCCTTCATTCTGCTAATGTGATGTATCAAACTTATTGATTTGCATGTGTTGAATCATCTTTGCATTGCTGGAATAAATCTCACTTGCTCATGGTGAATAATATTTTTGATGGACTGTTAAAATTAAGTTTGCTAGTATTTTGTAAAAATTTTTGCATCTATGGTTATCAGAAATATGGGCCTGTACTTTGCTTTTTTGTTTGTTTTGTTCTTGTCTGGTTTTGGTATTAAGGTAATTTTGTCCTTATACAATGAATTTGGGAGATAATCTTCTCCAATTTTTTGGAATATTTTGAGTAGAATTGGTATTAGTTCTTCTTTAAATGCTTGTTAGAACTCAGCAATGAAACCATCTGGTCCTGAGCATTTCTTTGATGGAGACTTTTTACTATTGATTCCATTTTATTACTTGTCATTGGTCTGTTCAACTTTTCTGTTATTACTGATTTAATATTGGTCAATTTTATGTGTCTAATAATATATCCATTCTTCTAGGTTGTTTAATTTGTTGGCATATAATTTTCCCATAATAATCTCTAATGATTCTTTGCATTTCTGTGGTGTCAGTTGTAATGACTTTTTTTCATTTATGATTTTATGTATTTAAGTATCCTCTTGTATTTTTCTTTTAGTCTAGCTAAAGTTTTGTCAATTTTGTTTATCATTTCAAGAAACTAACTTCATTTTATTGATCTTTGTTGTTATGTTTTAATTTCTATTACATTTATTTTTGCTTTAATATTTATGATTTCTTTTCTTCTACTGATTTTGGGTTTCCATTTGTTCTTCATTTTCTAGTTCCCTGACTCACAAAATTCAATTTTTTATTTGAGGTCTTTCTTTTTTATGAATCTAGAATTATTTTTATAAACTTTCCTCTTAATGCTGCTTCTGCTGTGTTCCATAGGTTTTTGGTATGTTGTGTTTCCATTATCATTTATTTCATGACATTTTAAAAATCTCTCTTAATTTTATCATTGACTCTTTGGTTGTTCAGGAGTATGCTGTTTAATTTTCCTATATTTCTATTGTTTAAAATTTCTTCCTGTTATTGATTTCTGGTTTTATAATAGCGTGGTCAGAAAAGATACTTGACATAATTTCAATTTTTTAAAAATTGTTGAGATTTGTATTGTAGTCTAACATATAATCTATCCTGGAGAATATTCCCTGTGGTATTGAGAAGCTCATATGTCTGGAAAGGAGTTTCTCTGTAATGATAGCAGCATATAGTTCAATAAACTGCAAGTGGCCTGCACTTGAGTAGATGTTCAATGTAGGAGACTGACCTGATTAAAAGCATTCATAAATTAAAATAAGGGCGATTTTTGAATGAACTTACAAATTGAAAACAAGGGCCATTGTCCTACAATGTGTAAGATCAGTTAGGAAATGTTATTTTTAATGCACACTATACATGTAGCATTTTAATTTCCAAAGTATAAAGTTTTAGAAATCAAACACTGAAAGGTAAAAGGTAAAATCCAAAAAGGCTCAATAATAAAGTAGTTATATTTGTTGTTTTACAATTGTTTTTGTTACGGATTATTAATACCCAGTGGAAAACATCAAATTTTCTGTGGATATGTAAAACATGAAGGTACACAATTCTCTAATTATATATTATAATTTTAAATGTTGTTAATCAGAGGGCCTAGACTCTGAAGCTAAAATCCAAATGCCTCTCAGTAACTAAGTCATTCTCTGCTGTAATACTTTGATTGTTATTTGGTGATTTGTTCTTCAATTCCCTAGCTCAGTAATGTTAGACAAGGTACTTAAAGTCTCTCTACTTCAGTTTGCTCAAATTAAAAGTGATATGATATTAGAACCTCATCCATTGGGTATTATAAGAATAATGAGTTAGTTTATTTAAAGCAGTTAGGACACAGCACAGCCCATGGTAAATGCTACAAAAATGCAGCAATGTATAATAGCATATAGTTGAGATGGTAGTAAAAGTTATTATATCTACTTCAGAGTGCAAGAAATACTGCTAAAGGTTATTGCTTGACATTTCAGAAATAACATACGCTCTGATTTTTTGTTTAAATTTCCCAGTAGAATTTTTTTTATGTTATATGAAATTACCTGTCTCACTAGTAACTTAGAGAAGTTATTCTAAATAAAAATATAGATAAATTATTTAACCTAGATATAAATTAATTACATTTTTTTCTTTCTTATTTTCCTACCTGGCCATTGTTTTTAAATTATAGGATGACTCATGGGTACATATTTCCACCCTTGTTAAATGATATCCATATTTATGATATCCACATTAAATTATAAATATATGAAGTTTGAAATCTCAACAATGCTGAGATTTCAAATCTCAACAGTGCCTCATATCTGAGGGGAATGGCTTTAAATACAATAACCCTTACTCAAATGAAAAATATGAGAATTGAAAATTACTAAATAACATAAAAACAACTTAAGAAGCTCTAGATAAATTTATATTAATGGACTTACTAACTTAATTCTGAAATAATATATTTTGTGAGTAATGCATAATTCAAATTATAAATTTACAATAATATTTAAAGGGATATAAAAAACTTTATTTGAAATAATCACTAACTAATATTCAAGGACTGGCATATTTCTGGCAAAAAATAACTGTCAATATTTATCTCACTGCTTGAAAGGAGTTATTAAAAGGGCTCAAGATAATTTCATCTGATGCTGAGTTAGATTTTTTCAGCTGAAAGTGAGTTGACAAGAAATGTCAGCAACAACTGTACATACAAAACTGAATCCACTTGGTTTTGAATGAACTCCCCATGTAGTCTCCATCTTGCCTGCGGGAAAGCTTTAAATAAGGCAAGAAATTCAGTGAAACTTACTATCAGAGTCCAAAACAAAAGCCACTGAAATAACTACAAAGAAAGAGCCTAGTAATAAATAATGTTTTATTCTTGATTTTGATACCTGATATTCATGACATTAGGTTTTGTTTGCCCTGTACTATAATTATCTTTTCTTAAAGATAAGGAATGTTATATTTTTTTCGATTTCCCTTACATAAGAAGTATCTCAAACATTTCTTTTAGTTCCTAGTATTTGTTGAATAAAAAAATTCCCAGTGAAAACTATTGAAATACAGGGGGAAGATTATGCTCAGACTTCCACAGAGCCAGAGAAAACATCACCCAACTAAATCCATGTTAGCCCACAGTTCCTCCCAAAACAATGCAGACAAAAAAAAAAAAAAAAGAAAAAGAAAAAGAAAACAAAAAAAAGCAAAAATAATATGCTCAAATACAGAAAATCTCCAAATTAAAAATTACTTATAAATTACAAAGAAAAAACTAGTCACCAAATCTCAGCAAGTAACAGCCACACTGTATCTATAGCAAATAGTTATAGATATGTTGTGCGTATACACACACACACATACACACGCAATGTACATACATACATGAATATATTTTCCAACTCTGAGAGTTCCTAAAGGCAATAACATCCCACTGTCACTAAGCAAACATTACACACAGATTTTTGCTTCTAAGTATTATTCTCTTCTAAAAGGTATGCAGGTATCCTTGTAGATACGGCTGATTCTAGAACTAAAACATGGAAACTGTAAGATGTACTTAGAACATTTTGTAGTGTTAGAAAGTAAAAAGCAAGCTCAGAAAATGATGAGGACATGTAAAAAGAACACAAGGGTCAGCTTGAACTCTCTCCCCTTGACCAAATTTGGAACAATTTGACCAATGAAAATCACAGTAATAGTAACAGAATATAACACACAGAATATAATAAAAATCAAGGATTCAATGCTGAAGTGAACCGATACATGAATAAATGGGGAAAGTGAAGAACTCATACTGTAGAATTTCAAGGAATAAAAGTAAAAAGAATCACAGAATTAGAAAAATTGCCATTTGTTTGCAATCACAGTAGTAATAGATTCAGGCAAGGATATCAATGGATAATGGGCAAAAGTATGACAACAAACTGAATATTTACTTGGTAACATCTCTTCATAAGATGCTTATTAATTACAAAGAAAAAATGGTAAATTTGTAGTGGAGAAATCTGGTAGACACAACCTTAACTGCAGATTTAAAATGTACATTATGAGCAATGGGACAAATCAATACCAGATGCCTCCTAATAAGAAATACTGGGAAACACACATCACATCTGCTATATTCCTGCAAACGTATTATAATCTGCATCTAATAGTTAGAAACCATTAGTCAAACTCAAAATGAGGGACAGTTAACAAGATAATTGGCCTGATCTTTTTAAATATGTAAGGTAATATTAAGTCTGACAGAAGTGAAAACTAAAGATAACATGCCATTCTGTATTGAATTCTGGAACAGGAATGGACATTAGTGGTAGAACTGACAAAATCTGATGAAAAGGTTTAGATTAGACAATGCTGCTTTATCAATGTTATTTTCCTCTATTTAATAAGTGGATTCTGGCTAAGAAATATCCTATTTTTAGAAATATACTGAATTTATAAACACATGGAAATATTGAGAGGTAAAGGGGTATTTAAATGTAAAATCTGTAACTTACTTGCAAAAAATGTATTTTAAAAAAACAAAACACACAAGTGTCTTAGCCAGTTTTGTGTTGCTATAACAGAATAATATAGATGGGTAATTTATAAACAACAAAAATCCATTTCTCACAGTTCTGGAGGCTGAGAAGTTCAAGATCAAGGTGCTGGCAGATTTGGTGTCTGGTGAGGATCCACTCTTTGCTTCCAAGATGGGGCCTTGAATAATGCACCCTCCAGAGAGGAGGAATCCTGTGTTCTCATATGCTAGAAGAGTAGAAGACTGGACAGAGAGTTCATTCCTGAAGTCCTTTTATTAAGGATTTAAACCTACAGATGAGGATGGCGCCTTCGAGGCCTAACACCTTGTAAAGGCCTCACCTCTAAATACAGTTACAATGGCAATTCAATTTCAATATGAGTTTTAAAAGGGACAAATATGCAAAGTGTTACACACAGACAAAAATAGATAGATGATAGAGATGACAGATGATTAGATAGATAGATAGATAGATAGATAGATAGATAGATAGATGATGGATAGAGAGACAGAAAGTGAAGAGCATGATAAAGCATGTATGAAGAAAATGTTAACACTCATGAAATGTAGGGGGAAAGATATGACAATACTTTCTACTATTTTGTACTATTATATATATAGTGTTTGTGTGTGTCTTTTTAAACTCTTGCTCAGTTCAACCTTAACTGGAAGTATATACATTCTGATAATTAAATGTTACAATATGAGAGTTATAAACCATGTATCCTATTTGTTTTCTCATTTTATTACCAATTTGTGATATGAAGTGTTATGACACCATTGCAAAATAATTAGAAAAGTATTATTGTTTAAAAAAAATTGGCCATGCTAATAGGGCAAGCAAAAGCGAATCTGAAATTTGTCATAACTAATGCATATTCCTTAGCATGGAACAGGGAAAGTAATATCTTTAACAATATTGAATTGTCAAAGAAAAAATTGCTTTGACAGATTTCACTATTTCGGAGACAAAGCTTAAAATTGGGACTATACAGAAAAGACAGAGGACAGGGACAGAAAGGAGGTGGCTTCTTGACCAGTGAGGGGAGGCAATGTCTTCATAGATTATGGACACTGCAGACAAACAGCGGCTACGTTTACTGGGCTGCTGTATGCACGCTTGTAGTGCTTGTAATTGAGGATGATTATGGTTAATGACTCCAGTAATGTGCACTTTCAAACCAGCAGGACAATGTAATTTGTATCAAACCTATTCAGTATCTCTTCAGGCATTTTGCCTGGTTTAATCTTAGTCCAGCACTGGCTACAGAGAGATTCTCTGGAAGCTTCACAGCTGGCTCAAATTAAAGATATCATGCCCTCCCTGACCCCCAACCCCTTCAGTATATTCAGAGTAAATAAAGCTGTTTGAGTCTTCATATCAGTTGGATGGCTCAGGGCCTGTCATAGTTTAATGCGACGGGACAAAGATCTTTAGTACTGAAAGCACTAGGTTTTAGTGTGCAGATAGGAAGCAGAACATCTGTCTGAAATTCACTGATGAGACCCTAGCCAACAACAGCTACACTTCTTGGTAAGAGGAACCCGTTTTACATTTTAACGTAGTGTGAAGCGTAACATTCTGTGACATTATGAGAATTTCTCAAAAGATAAGAAAGAAATAGTTAATAGAGAAATATGTGTATTTCTGTATTTCTACAACTTCCAGGAGGAAATACCTGGTAACCAAATTGCTTATGGAATCAATTCAGGAATATATTCTATTTAGAAGCTAGCCTATTACCTTAAAGCTAGTGCTAGATAAATTATGTAAATGAAAACCTTTTTAATTTTTAGCTATGAGGTTAAGAAGCATAAACATGCTTTTCTTTTCTTTTCTTTTCTTTTTCTTTTTCTTTTTTTGTTTAGTGCCATTTCAGGGAGGGTTAAGGGGAAATTTCTAAACACTTGTGTCTGTAATTTTCAGACTCTCTTCACAAATACTGAAGCATGACAGAGTTGTTTACACAAATGAGACAGAAAAATATGTGAGGGGCCTAAGGCTCAAGATAATTATAATTTTGACATTAAAAAAAAAAAAAAGCTATTATGTTCCACTCCTCTGTTTTGTAAGTTGAGTTTTCCTTTCCATGCAAGAGAATGCAAACTACTGCATTTCGTCAGTTCCAGAAGCAACATTTCAGTCTAAACAAAAATGCCTGTCAATGACGACAGTAGGACAAGGTTGAAAAATGAGGTTAAAGTTCAGGCATATTGAGGTCTCAGTGCTAGGTAAATGGCATAGGGAATGATTGACATGTTAAAAAAAAAACAACAGCGTTTGGATGGCAAGTAGTTATAAGCAACAGAGAAATGTGAATAACTCAGGCGATTGTGATACCAGATTTTTCATTCATAAATGTAAAGGTGCATGCCTATATTCCCAGCTACTTAGGAAGCCGAAAGAGGAGGATCTCATGACCTCAGGACGCTGTAGTGTGCTATGATTGCACTTGTGAATAGCCAATGCACTCCTGCCTAGCCAACAAAGCAAGACCTTTATCTCTTAAAAAAACCAAAAAAGTTTGCTAAATTTTATTTTTTAAATATTTATAAATCAAACTGGTATGCTCTCAAATGTTTACTTATGTGTTAAAACTCTAAAATTTTTGACAAGGACCTCACATCACATTGTTGATTATGTTATCAAGTTCCTATAATAAATAATTTTGAATGTAGAAATACAGTTGTTTTATTTCAAATGCCTCAAGTTAAATTGACTATAAATGACCACATCTTTTCTAGCATGGAAGTGCTGTTGCTCCTTTTATGAAACTAATTTTAAAACGTCATTTGCTATAAAGACTTATTGGCAGAATTTACCAGTTTCACCAGCTGACTGAAAAAAATAAAACTCTTATAAAATCAGATAAAATATAAATATGTTGTTTTGCAGTTTTCTTTTTGTATCACATTTTTAAGAAAATAAGTTTAAAAATGCTACAATTTTTGAAAGTAAAAGGACACCTATTATAATACAGTGTAAAATAAAATACATACTTTTTGGACTGGTAGTAATTCAGTTAATCTATGTAATCTATGAGAGATTTATAAATTCAAACTCTCAAAAGATTATAATTATGACTATAATTCCCCTAGTATCTCTTCTAATAATTCTCTAATCTTTCTCCAACGTTTTGATGATCATTCCATTTTGACTTCTCTTTATGAGTGTCAGTGACTACTACTCAGGACTAGCTCAGAGTATGGAGTATTAACACTACATATCCCAGATTCCTTTGCAGCTGGTGCCCTGCATGTGACCAGGAATTTAGTAGCAGATGCACCAGTGTGGGAACTGGAAAGGGAAAGGTCTTTCACAAACATGATCATGAAGGCATTTCATTTTTCTTTCCTATACAGCTGTGGCATAGATCCTGGCTTTGTGACTCTTGACTAGCAAGCAGCAGCATTAGGATTTCTGCTGAGTCAGTCCTGTGATATAGTTAGGCATTTTTCTGGCTTCCTTGTTTTAGGTTATGTAATTTATAAGTTGAAATGTCCTGTAATAAACCAATTTTTATTTAAACTAGCTGGCGTAGACTCTGTAGTCTGAATCTTAAAAACCTTATTAGTAATATGTGAAATTGTAAAAGATGTTTATTTCCACGTGCTTGAATCCTGTTATTTTTCTGGATGGTGTGTTTCATAATGAAGCAAAATCAATGTCACCATCCCTCAGTAGTGGAAGGGAGTGTGTTTTCTATGTTGTTATAATTTTTTGTCACTTTTACTTTTTTTTTTCTGGGCCATTATGCATGACTGAATAATTAAGCTGTTATTTCAAATGTCTGGTCACAAAAACATTTGTGCCAGCAGTTTCTAGTATGATCTGATCAACGCGAGTGAGACATTTTTGCAAACCTATAACTGAATCACAGTAGCAGCTCTTTATCATCAAATTTTTTGCTCTTCTGAAGACTGGTCAGCTTGAAAAACATTCAGATAAAAGACATGAGCACTTTCACGATGCTTGGTTTCTATAATTACCCAACATCTCAATACCTTGTCTTGGCCAAGTTAAAATGAACTCTCTTAGGCCAGTGTAGACCTGCTTTCTCCTCTACAGGTAGGCAAATGGAGCTTCTGTGCTTCCGGTCTAGTTCTTCCTGGATCATACTCTGTTCATTGCCCCTCACTCTAATATTTCTTAAACTTTTCTTTTTTAGAATATTTCCTGTCTCTTTCCTTTGTACTTCCTAACAGCTATCTCTTTCCTTAGAATTATTTAAAATTGTATTGCATGTTTACAATTTCTTCCTCTGATCTGTTTCAATTTTACAGAACTTTCTAAAGTTGCAGATTGCCAATCAAATATTGACAAATGCTAGAAAAATATTGCGGTGCAACATCTGAAAATATTCTGCGCTAGTCATGCAATGCTTAAAATCAGTAGATATGCATCGGTATTTGATGTTTTGCTGAAGTAGAGGTAAAACCGCTACTGTCTTGCCTTTACCTGATCTTAGGAAAAGTCTTCATTATTGATCTTATGAAAAGTCATCATTAGATTCCAGATGTGTAGCCATTTTCTACAGAGTATGCCAGCCCTTTTCACATATTCTTGAGATATCATTAGGAGTAACAGAGGCTTACATTTTGACCATCTTTGGGACCAAAGGTCGTTGTAATAGGTCAAAAAAGAGGCAGTCACCCTTGGTCTTGTCATGCTACAAGCCATCCTGGGCCCTTGAAATGAGAGAATTGAAATGTTAACTATAATAAGAACATCGTAAGAGTGGACTTTGATGATGTATGGGACTGAAGAGTCCAAGGCACATCTATCAGGTCTCTGAGTATATCCTGATAGAAGATGAAAGGTTGGCCTATCTAGATAAAACTTATGTTTCCCAAACATTTGAAACTGGTGCTATCTTCTCCCCCACTTACAGTATGTCATGTTTTATACAATGTTTAGTTGACATACAATGACAGTAAATAACATACCAGATGCTTATAGTAAGACTTACTCAGAAATTTTTAATCTTTTATCAGGAAGACAATAAATATATCACTTTTCTTTTCCTTTGCTCTATGTTTCTACTCTAGAGAATGAAAAACAAACAAACCAAAAAAAAAAAGTGGGGGGTTTTAAATAGCCAGTAATTACTTGGATATTTGTGTGCTTTTACTTCTTCAGATTGAGGTCTATTGAAATAATTTCATTAAATATAGAATAAAACTAAATTACAACAATATTTTTCTCTTGGAATATTATTCTTTTTCTCTAATCCCAGTTGATAGTCTTTCATGGCCTGACACCTCAAATAGGGCATTCTGCAAAAAGGCATTTTTTAATTGGCACTTTGAAGCCTACATTCAGTATATTGTTTGAATGGTCAGGGAAGAATAGAAAGCTTTTCTTTTCAAAATTAAGTTATTTTGTGGAAAAGAGTATAGCTTGGCTTCAGATTTATCTATGTCATATATGTACATTAGAAATATATACCTTTTACAGCTATGTATTCATATCAAACGCATTTAATGAAAGGTTTTTTAATATGCAGCTTTTGACAATCAATTTATTTCCTGTTGACCTAATTCAGACTGAGTAACATATTTTATAGTGCAAAGGTATAACTGCCAGCAGCTAGTTTAGTTTTGTTTTGTTTCAGTATTAAGGGAGAGTTTTGTCAACATTGGAATCCAAGGAAATTTTGGAAAATCTGAGTTAGAAAACAGATTTTATGCTCTGCATCTGGATATAGTAGAAAACCTACTGTTTTGTTTACTTGTTTTCAAGAAAAATATAAATATAGAAATTTTAAACCATCTCCGACATAAATGTTCTGGATAATAGCAAGTGAGTACAAAACATATGGATTGTATTTTCCTTTATCCCAAAAGGCTGAAAACTTAGTGTCTGAAATGGTTGATAAAACTTTCCTTCTTCTTTTCACAATATTAAGGCTGATAGTAAAGTAACAGACTCCAGAATGCTAAAACAATTACTGAGGAAGTACATTAGTCTGGGTTCTCCAGAGAAACAGAACGAATAGGATATGTGTGTGTGTGTGTGTGTGTATGCGTGTATGTGTGTGTGTGCGTGTGTGTGTGTATACACAGAGAGAGGGGGGAGAGAGAGAGAGAGAGAGAGGGAGATAGAGAAGAATTTTAAAGAATTGTCTAAAAAAAAAAAAAAGAATTGGCGCATGTGTAATGTGATTGTGGGGACTGGCAACCTCTTATCTGTAGGACAGGCTGTCAGGTTGGAGATCCAGGGAAGAGCTGATATTGCAGCTTGAGTCCAGAGGAAATCTGGCAGTAGAATTCCCTCTTTCATGGATGACCTTAATCTTTCTCTCTTAAAGACTTCAACTTAAAACAAATCTGAGACCCACTCACATTATTGAGGGTCATCTGCTTTACTCAAAGTCTACTGATTTAAGTGTTAATCTTACCTAAAAATATCTTCACAAGGACATCTGAGATTGCTGTTTGAACAAACACTTGGAGATCACAGCCTAGGCAATCTGACACAGAAAATTACTCATTGTGTGTGGCATTGATAGTCTGTGCTCACCAAAACTTAAAATTATTTCACCAAACTCTTCTTTGTGGACATCATTATCTATCAAATTTCGAGGAATATAAATATCCCATATTCCTTCTCTTCAACCCTCTTAAAAATTATATCATTTTAACATCCTTTTATTTCCAATATCCCCTTTCTCTATGTCTTTTTCATCTTCTCAGCTCTTGCACCCACAGTACAACAATGCATGCCAATTTTCCTGATTGAATTACTCCTTATGACAGGGAAGACAGAAATCCCCACGATCCATTCAGCAATTTTGAATCTCTGGTACCAGTTGACCTCTACTCCATGGCAGGAACTACACCATCCCCTGTTTCTAGCCTCTTGAAGATTAATTTTTATGTGCACTCCTGTGTATATGTGTATGTTTGCGTTAGTTCTCTTCAGATGAAATTCATTTATTTTTCCAATCCAATATCACTAAAGCAGAAGACAGAAATTTTCACAGTTCAATGAATGCAAAGTAATAATTACATATGTGAATATTAAAGAATTACAGAGCTAATTATTACTCTTCCAAGCATAGACAATTGTAGGCAAAGGTAAAATCTCAGGAAACCCAGATGTAGGGCTTAAAATAGTTAGACATTACAGTTATCCAAAGGGCAGCTCCTCTGTAAGATCAGATGGACATCCCTTTCTTGCTCTTTGTTTCACTGATGTGCATCTCCTTTTGCTGTCTGAAGGGAGAACCTATGCTGGAAAGCCTAGGCAGGGGTTGTCTAGAAAATTCTTGTGTCTTCATACTATGCTGCATCTACTGACAATATGCTCCTTAAAGCAAATATTTAGGAAAAGATTTACTTTTATGTTTTAGGACAGCACATTCTACTTACAGCTTACTGAGACTGAGCTTCAGAAAATGTATTATAGTGCCTGAGTAGAATCCTCTTGTTACAGAAAATAACAGTCTTCTGCCTAGACATATCCCATATGGAAACCAATAACAGTTGATCTTTTATTAATCATGTTACATTTTTCAGACTACTGTTTCAAATATTTTTACAAGGCCACAAAAGCCTCAGATCAAAAATGAGTACATATTTGCCAAGGTACATTCCTGGGCAAGTGGCCAGAGGGGCAACCAGGTAACCCCAGCCAGACATTTTGTGATGATATGTGACATCATCTAAACCATTCATCCTCCTTTTGTTTGTGCTTTGCTCATTTGCTAGTCATTGTCTGACATTTATTACCTTTTTCTCCCCCATTGATCTATATGTAGAACAAAGCCCTCTGAGCAGGCACTGCAGGCTCCAGTAAAAATAATTTTTCTTTTATTCATAAGGTGAACTTCACCCCCAGCTATGAGCTCGTAATTCTGACATGCAATTCCATTATCCAGGAATTGAGATGCTGTTTATTGATACCATCTGCACATCCATTGTTCACATGTTAGGTTATTTTTCTCAACTCCTAACTCTCAATGAGACGATGTGATGACAATGCCATCTGTGCTTCCAAGTTTTTCATCTTCTTACCCAAGAAGGTACGTTCTTAAGGTGTGATTCATGTCAGTATGGGTCGGTAGAAGTGCTATGTGGAGATCAACATGGATGTGTCCTTCAGAAAGGTGACACCAGCCCTAACTGGCAGCAATCCATATTCAGTTGTTCAGAAACTATTAATGAGAAATCACCAAACAACATCCCTAGTTTCCTCTCTTAAGGCCCAGGTTGCCTTAAACTTCTTTGTTCCCTGGAATTCTTTATGGGCATGGTTTGTAAAGAATCATTCCTTGTTTTCTTTGGACCTGAAGACCAGTCTTTTAATGCATAAGTCTATCCAAACCATTATCTTTCCGATGGTTTCCTGCTTCCCCCAAAATTTTCCCCTTATGGGCCATAAACTGTGTAATATAAAGAGTAATAGATTGAGCTAGAATCCAGGTGTTCTTATTTCTAGTTCTAACACTGTAAATAACTTTGTAGGATTGAGTGCACATTAAACTATCTTTAGGATTCTATTTCCTCATCTGAAAAACTAGTGTAATGGGGTGGTAATTGTATAGCATCAGGGTGTCAGTTGACTTTTAAGTAGGAATTTATCTTTTCTCTCTTTTATGTAAGTGAGATATGAAATGGCATTTAGAAAAATGTTCACTGAGTTTTGAAAAAGAAAACACACTGCTTTGGTTTACTTTGTCTTTTTAAAAAGACAACATTTCACTATGATGTTGAATTAAATTGCATGTTCCCCATAAACACTTAGAAGTTATAATAATGTTATTCATTTAAAACCCCTCCAGAGCTACCATGTAGGTAATATTTAAAGATCATTGTTCTGAACCAATGACATAGAATGAGTTACTGAGCTATCAAACGCCTGCATTGGTGACAAACGTAATTGTATATAAATGTTTTATATGATGCACAGATATGAGTATTTGATGAGTACATGCCATTAAATCCAAATATATTTATCATTGCTGTTCTGTGCAAGGATTTCATGTAATTTAAATATTTCCCTTGCATGAGGTTTTCATTGTAAATATATTTCATTTATAAAGTCTTATTAATTTCACAGGCTCATGGTTTTACTATTTTCCCTATTAAGAAAATTTGCCATTTCCTCATTTTTCCTCATTATAATAACACTTTAATTCAGAAATTATCACATGAAGGATTTGGAATGGTGGCAGACTTTGTTGTGACATTTTGCTTCACACAGCACAGCCTTGCTTTCTGCAAGAATTGTACAGTGACAATGCAATGACCTTTAGATACCACACATCTGCCTAGGATAGAAGTATCTTTGTTTCCTTTTATCACACACTTTTTTGAGCATTTAAGATATTCCAGGCCCCATGATAAGCACTAGAAATACAAAGACAAAAAGGTACAATTGCTGCCTTGTAGTAACTCGCTGTTTCATGTGAGATGTGGATTCGTCAGGGCAAGAAAGTAGATAAAGCATTGGTACCTACCTCCACTTTTTTCAGGTCCCAACATGCAAGTAAAATAAAGGTAAAGAAGGTAAATAAATAAATTGACAGCTGAGAGTAGGGTGGGGGCATCAATTAAAGACAGGTTTAGACATTTCTGGCAGACAAAAAGAGATGAATGGGTGAGTCATTAATCAAAGAACAGAAAGACAAAACCTAGAACACTTGAAGAGGAAGTTGCAGCTAATGAAAAGCAGACTTCTTCAGCAGAACCCCCAAGAGGATGCAGACTAAGAAATGCCAATGCTTTGATGGGTACAAGGAAGAAATAGGACTAAGACAAGACAAATAATGGAAGACTTACATGGCAGATGTAAATCACCCACATCTCTTTCTCCAACTCCTTATGCTGGATGCTCAACATTGAACCCTTTACCCCAGGCACAAATACAAGTTTGACAAAGCCATCTGAGGGAAATAAGGTTGGTTAGTTTAAGTAACAGAGACCCAGAGTGAAATCTTCTTTGTACTTTCTTGTCCTGTTGTGTATGGGTCCTGCAGCATAAGAGTCACCCCCATGATTTCTTTTTCTAAAGCATTTTCTGCTGAATGCTGTCTCTCTATCAATCTTCTTAGACTCTTATTGTTAAGTATGGTTTGACTGCCATGACTCGCCATAAATTCATAAAGGTACTGCAACATGAAATAGAATGGTGAAGATATATTAAGTAAAAACTAATCCTGAGTAAATAAGAGTAATTTAGGAAACCCAAATAATTTTTTAAAGTCTCCTCAGGCGAATTTGAGGTTTTGGCCTTGAGAATTAGAAAAAGAAAGAAAGTAAGGAAATAAAAGAGGAAGGAAGGAAGGAATAAAGGAAAGAAGGAAGGAAGGAATAAAGGAAAGAAGGAAGGAAGGAAGGAAGGAAGGAATAAAGGAAAGAAGGAAGGAAGGAAGAAAGGAAGGAAGGAAAGAAGGTAATGAGGAGAAAAAATCTTGGAAGTTAAAGGCATTATTGAAATAACATATTTAATAGGAAAGTTGGAAAATAAATATGAAGTTACTTGCTCATTTGATATAACTATGATAAAAATAAAGGAATATGGAAGAGAAAAAATAACATCAGTTCAGGATGGCTAACACTTGGCTAAAAGAGTTATTGGTAAAAAGCATGAAGAGAACAAAGATGAAATGATCAAAGACACGGTACCAAAAATTCTTTAAAAGCTAATAAGAGAAACCAACCTAATTTAAAAGGATTTCCATGTACTCCACCTTAAAATATTTAGACACATCATTGAGAAACATAAGAAAAAAAATCCTAAAATCACCTGTAAATGACATACAATTAGACTATCATTGATTTAACATTATAGATAAAAATGGAAACATGTTTTCAAAATTCTTAGCAGAAATTATTTTTGATGTAGACTTACATACTCATGAATACTTTCACTAAAATGTTAGGAATGAATAAAATATTTTGAAATCTGAAAGAACTCAGGAAGTATGCTTGGCCAAAAATTTCCTTAGGAAATTAATTGTGGTCATATTCCAGCAAATTAAATGAGTAAGAAAGGAAAATGTGAAAATCAGGAAATAAATACAAGAGAACAAGATAGGGAAGCTCTGATATGTCACTCTGTAATTCGCCTCTTGTCTAGTTTAGATCAGAAGGACCTATAATAGAATATAAATATATCAGTGTATCACAAAGGAGAAGATGTAATCAACGCACTACCTGGCCCTATTCTAAACTCTAATTTACATTTGCACTATACTTTTATGATAAACCTGTAGACAGATTATGAGATTATTAACTTTGCTTTAAGATAAGAATATAAAAGCAAAAATACAGAGAGTTAATAAAGATAAGTTGGAGGAAATGGGTGCAGCAATGCCCTCATCTTAGAAAGTGGGTGTCAAGACATAAAAATTAAGGTTCATAGACCATAAATAGTCATTTGAATTTGCAGATAGGAACAGTGAAGATAGAAACTGAGAATTATGGGTTAATTATTGGGGGTGGGGAGTGGATACATGGGTGGCGAATTAAAAGCCTGGCTTTTTAGAGTGAGATACTAATAGACAATGAGTACATTTGAAAAATCTGAAAGAAAATTTACTTTTTACTTTTTTGGAGTGTATTACTGTTCCTAATTCTCAGGGTATTCATTGGACAAATTAAATGTAGAAATATTTGTAAATTGCTGCTTCTGGATAAGGGAACTAGGTCTGAGGAATATTGAGGTGTTTATGTTAACTTTATTGCACACCCTTTGGTAGTATTTAAGATTTTTTTTTAAATTTTATGTATTATTTGAATAAAAAGTAAATAAAAGAAATAATAGCAGCGTGAAAAATGCTAGGATGTTGATTTCCACACAAGAGTTTATGTAAGAACATTCAGAGAGTGACGGTTAATTCCAATTGTTCTCTCTCCATATCCATTTTAGTAAACTATTCAAAATGCAAGGTCATGGATTTGGACCTTTTGCTTGGGGGAGGCTAATGCACTTGCTAAAATGCATTTTGTCTAGGGATATATTTACACACTGATCAATGAAATTTAATAAGGCTTACTGTTCATTTACCTCTCTTATGGGAATATCATTGTTTATTTCACTGTTAATTGACTATTATTGATTATTTATCATTTATTAATACTTGTGTGATTTTAATTTAGTGTTGGTTTTAATTTCCCTTCTAGTAATAATTTTCTTCAATTAGATTTATTTCAATGGCTTTACAGAGAAACAATAACGTTATTTTCCTGGATAAATTTAAGGAGAGATTTAAATTTTAATGCAAAGTTATCATCCTTAATACCATTTCAAACATGCTAGTCCATGCTCTAACCAAATGCTCCTGAGGTAAGGTTCAATTATTTCATTGATCAAATGTATTAATGCATTGATGTTAAGTCATTAAATAACTAATGCAGGATATCTCTATGTAGGGGAACCACACAGCTGGAGTTTGTAGATAAGATCCCAAATATTGCTATTTCTCTGACTACCTAATGCTTCAAGGGTTTGTACTTCAACAACTCTTCTTTTAAGCACTTTGTCTATGTGGGTAATGCCTGCCTCCTATTGATATTGTAAAAACTAATTACAACTTTTTAGGAATCATGTATTTCATGATTGGTTAAGTAGAGAATCATAGATGTGAGCCCTATTTCAATGTCTTTGTAAGCTAAAGATTAAAGATAATGGAGAGGTCCCTACAGAATAACTGTTATCTTATTAGTTCCTGGTCTTGTCCGATATTTAAAACAATTACTCTGCTATACCTTTCTTAAAATGATCATTAATTATACTATCTAAGTATTTTAAATTTTGTTTTTAAGATTCATTATAAGCTGGTAAAACACTGTAAAAGGGATCTAATTTGAAATCAAACTTATTTTTAGATTTGAGTGCATGAGAATAAAGATGTTTTAAGGTAGTTGGCAGATTTGGCATCTTCACTGGTAAAATGTGTTTTTATTTCTATATAATTAAAAAAATATGTAATCTATTCTTTCAAGCAGAGACTCTTGCTGGAGATTGAAGCATAGCCAAAGTGTTGAAAATCTTGCAGAAGGGAGTGAAGGGTAATCCAAAAATTATACACTGGCAACTCTCACCTCTGCACCTGGAAAACTAGTTTGAAAGATCTTGGAAGGTGGAACACAAATCATCTGGGTGAGCAAAATTCTTTAGGAATAAATCAGCCTGGGCTTTGCAAATGTAAATCATTCCCCCTCTGCCTTGAAAGGATACTTTATGATGCTTAACGAAGAGTAAATAAAGGAAGTTTGCCAGATGTACTCAATTTAGACTTTCAATGCATCTTAAAAGAGATATTTTTATCCTGAGCATCACCTGACAATGGGAATCTGTACCTACATTTAGAGAACACACAAGAAGCTTTTTTACCACCTGGCTTAGCTACAGTCCAGCTTTACCAGAGACCACAGAGTTAGCTTCTGCCCCTGGACAAATCCATTTTTTTTGTTGCATGTCAATTCCCAAGAACCTGTAAATTCTTGGCAACAGAAGGAGAGGGAAAGTTCTGTTCATGATTAAAAACTGGATTAATTACAAAAGGCAGGATTGTGAGTATTGTCTTGCTGCTATTAAAAAAAAAAAAAAAGAACTGTCTGCTTATTGGAACAGAGTCAAATATTTAATTCATCATTTAGAATAGAAAGAAGTGGGCTTTTTATGTTGAATTGCTGAGGACAAACACTTAGAGGAGATGAAAAATCCTGAGAAACTAATGCAAAGAGAGTAGAAATACATGCACCCTGCCCCACTCCCTGTGACCCGATTCTTGTCTATAGGACTATGAAAAAAAGAAAACATTTATGAATTAGTACCTTTCTTTAACCGATTCATAATCTAAGAAGATACGACTAAGTGCGGTGGCTCACACCTGTAATCCCATCACTTTGGGAGGCCTAGGCAGGTAGATCACTTGAGGTCAGGGTTGGAGACCAGCCCTGGCCAACATGGTGAAATCCCGTCTGTATTAAAAATACAAAAATTAGCCGGGCATGGTGGCAGGCACCTGTAATCCCAGCTACTTGGGAGGCTGAGGAAGGAGAATCACTGGAATCCAGGAGGCAGAGGTTGCAGCGAGCTGAGATCACACCACAGCACTCCAGCCTGGGCGACTGAGCAAGACTGTCTCAAAAAAAAGAAAAAAAAAAAAAAATAGGAGATGCTACATATAAAATGGTCATTAACCTTGAAGTCAAACGCAAGAGGCAAATGATTGACCCAGAGAGGAAGTAAAAGCAGATTTCAAAGGAAAGCGCAAACACTCTTATGTGAGATGGTCAGTGCAGATATGCTTTGGTCCTAAAAAGGGGTGCATGTCAGAGATAGCGTAAGACATTTGTCCAGGGTGGAAAATGTGGGCAAAAGGACAGAACAATTCAAAGTGATTTGTGCAGCATTTAATAGCCCACATAGCTAGTTAAGTACTGTGATTAGCCAAATGTCTCCATTAATGTTTGTTGAACATGATCAAAGCAAACTTTTGAATATATTTGTTATATACTATACAATATATGAAGAATGAGTCACATTCATGAGTGAGAGGCCTGAGATGCAAAAGGGTTGGAATGAGCCAGGTTTTGAACATTTACTCTATTGAATAAAGTTAATTTTTCTAAAGTAATTTATATAATAATAAATATGAATCAAATGCAAATACACAAGTCCTTTTTAAAAATACAGTGGAACTAGACAAGCTAAATAAATATAAACTTCTAAGGAAAAATAAACAAGAAAATACAGCAAGAAAACTTAGAAAAAAGAACAGAAAATAAACTAGCCGTTCAAGATTTTAAATGCTTTCAATAAGTAAAACAGTATACTACTAGCACATGAAGCAAAAGGAAGTCCAGTGGGAAAGAATAGAAAACTCAGAAATAAACCAACTTTATAAATAGATTAGGCAATAAACGATGTGAAAACAAGTCTAAAATGGTGTGATAAGAATATTAATTAGCATTAACACATCACATCAACTACCAGGATATAGTCCAACTAGTTACAACATTCAAATATATAAAATAAAGACATAAATATAGCTGAAGAAAATACGGATTTATTTTATCACCTCAAATGGAAGTAGACTTTCTTATATGATTTCAAAATTCCAATACACAAAATAGTTTTTAAAATTGTTAAATTCAACTCCATAAAAATAAATAAATCTATACCACAAAAAAATCATGAGCAAAGTTAAAGTAATAATAGTCCAGAAAACTATCCACTACTTGTATAATAGACAAATTACCGTATTCTTAATACATAAAGAACTCCTATGAGTAGATAAGGAAAAAATCAACACAGTCATAGAGAACTATGTAACACAATAAAGACACTGTTTACAGAATAGAAAGTAATGTGACCTTTAAAAATTAACAAAATATTCAATTTGTTCATAATTAGAAAAACACAAACTAAGCCTTTACTGATTCTTTTACCTTTCTATTTGGCAAAAATTCAATTTTACTAAGTTGCTGAGTTGCAGCAGTGCTGGTGGCAGTGTAAGAGACCCTATTGCTATGGGTAGAATTTAGCAACATACTAAATGTATAAATGCATCTACTCTTCAACCCAATAATTCCATTCCTTGGAGTTTATCCAAAAGATATATTCTCACCCATTTGAAATGCTGTATGTGCTGGGGTATTCAAACAGCATTTGCAACATCAAAATAAAAGTAACACTTTTATGTTACTGTCCTCAATAAATGAAAAACTTCCAAATACATTTTATTTATATAAAAAATTTTTTTTCAAGTAAAGAAATGACAGAACAATTTCATGCTTTGTACCAGAAGAGAGCATTACCAAAATTTTTAACCCATTCATCTACCGAATAAAGTTAAATCCCATCATTTGCCCATGAAGTAAAAATAAGAGAAGGGGGAGAAACATTAGTGAACATATAGAATTGTTCAGGAATCAAAATCCCTTAAAGGTTGATTTAGGTAGTTAACTATTTTGCAAACTTCAGGAAATATTAAAATAATAATAATAAAGGCTAACCTCCTGTAATATTCCAAAATATACTTTTCTCTCTCTCCAAGTACACTTACGTACTTCTGTTAAGTCCAGCATGTGTAGCTGTCAGACAGAAGAAACCCTATTCATTGTGAATCAAATAAAATGCTGTCTGCTACAAAAAGAAAAGTGTTTTCCCTACTTTTGAGACTGCTTTCCAATTTTAAGAATGTATGAGACTTCTGTTTTAAAAATAAAATTTGACTCTTCATTTCAATTAATAACAGTAAAATTATTTTCAGAGACTTGATCTTTATGAGGAAGCAGACATATTTGCAAAAAAAAAAAAAAGTAAATAAAAATTAGGAGTGTTAGAGGATAAGGGCAAGAAACCTCAATGCTAAATATTCAACTCCCACATTGGCACCTTCACCCTAGCCTCTGTCAGAAACGGTGTAAGTGATGGAAAAATGAAAAACTAACAAGCAGCAGCCTTGTTTTCAAAGCTGGAATTACTGGTGACTGACAAAGGAATCTACCATCTATGTCTGCTTGTCACTCTGGGAGTCAGCTGTTACTGGAAGAATAATGGATGCCCAACTTCTGATATACCTTTCTTACCAAAGATGTGGATAACTATATTTCTGAATAATCATCAGTTCTTCTGTCATAAGTGATCATATTTCCACATTCAAATTTTTTTGTTTTTTCTTTCCCAAATTATCATGTGCCTGGAGAGTCATAGAATGGTCTCTCATGAATTCAAAGACATAAATTGTATACTGTGGAGTTTAAGTAATTTACATGAATAATTTAGGTAATCATCTCACCCTTTTCCTCTCCATGTTCAGAAGCAATTGAGAAACAAGCACAGGAGTCAAATGAGTATTCAAAAATTAAGTTTTAAAAACCAATAAAACCTGGATTGGAAGATGCAACTCAGCCCCAAACTGGAACCATGTTTCTACTTCCTCCCCATCCCTTGTCTACAATGTTCCTTCTGCATCCAGAATCCAGCAGTGATGCCTGCAGTGCAAAACATACTCTATAAGATGACTTCATGATAGAGTGGTAAATATATGGTTAAGGGTTCCAGAAAAAGAAGAACCTAGGAAACACAGTTTTACTCACGGGATAAATGAGTCTTCCTTTGGAAAAGAATGAGTCAGAGAAGCCAGAGTGGGAGTATGAGATCCTGGATCCTGAGTCACTCTTGAGTGACTCAAGCCAACTGCAAAACACTATTAAAGTGCAAATATACGCTCTCAATTAAAAGCAACCACTTTTAATTCATCAGCATCTTCTCAAAGATAATAGTAGATGATCTAGCTGATACAAAGAACTACTGTCAAAACTGTAATACGCAGAATTGAAAACTCCAGATGAAACAATTGGAATATAGAAGGTATGTGAGATACAGGAGAAGCAGGTCCATGTGAGGGTCATAGTTCAGGGTTGCTGGTGTCTGTGCTGCTTCATAACAATTCTGGATTTGAATCAAAACTTCAGTTACCGTTTTGCTTTTTGCTAATCAACTTTCTAAGATAAAGATAGCAACATCTAACATCTCTATGATGCTATCATCTAGAATCAGCAAGGATATACTACTTCTCTTCTACTTTTCTTTTGGGGCCACTTTATTGAGTTGCTAGTGCAAACTGAACAGGATATATTAATTTTTACCTTTAGTGGCATTATAAGCAACCTCACCTACACCAAATATTAGCAATGAACATAAACATTTGCTGACCACATCTAATTGTACTAAGCATCATATCTTAGCCACTTGGCAGATATTACTCCATTTCCTCTTCATAACTTTATGAGGTATTATTAAACCATTTCACAGTTAGACTGTTTCTATCTGAGAGTAAAACTCTTTCTATTGGGTGCAATCCCTTAAACAACTAAATAATCACCCAGGCAATAAGATAAGTGAACTTATTCAACATTTGATACTACTGAACCCTGTATTTATCAAATCATTTTCTTTTCCTATCAAGAGGGAACTTTATATTAATTCAGCTAGCACTCATGGACCCAGCAATGGGCACCTACCTGACGAAAACAGCAGTGAACAGGGTGCATGCTAGACTTCCTGTCTATCTAAGTGGCAATTGGTTGATTTGACACAGCTGAATTTTCTATTTTTTCTCAGAAAGCTAATAGATCTAGTAAGAAATGATAGAGTATTAGGAATGTAGGAACCTGAAATCTAATAGAGCAAACAGTCTCCTCCAGGAAAGTATTATTTACTCATATCCATATTACCTAGAAGTGGCAGAAAAGAATCGGAAGGAAAGATTGCTATGGATTACTGTATAATCCACTAAGCATTCTCTGTGAATGAACTGCATTCTTGAGTGAATCACCACTGGCATTACTGAATAGTCTGAATTCCAGGGCTCTGAGCTACAATTTGGATGTTCCACAAACAGCGAGATACTGGAAAACTACTATGAACTCATTAGACTATGAGAAACTGAAATGAACAAAAGGAAAAGTTTTTTATTAACAGTCCAACATTAGTGAATTGGTCTTTGTTTGCTTTTTGTTGTTGCACCAATAGGAAATTTTTTGATAGTTGTACTTTCATCAATTGGCTGAGAAAAATAATTTTTTAAAAGATATTTAAAATGTATAAAATTTGCATGAGTACATAGTAGGTATATGTATTTATGGAGTACATGAGATGTTTTGATACAGGCAGGCATGCTGTGTGAAATAAGCACATGATGGGGAATGGGGTATCTTTCTCATCAAGCATTTATCCTTTGAATTACAAACAATCCAAGTAAACTCTTTTAATCCTCATTTTAAAATATACAATTAAATTATCATTGATTATAATAATGCTATTGTGCTATCAAATAGTGGGTATTATTTGTTCTTTCTATTTTTTTTGTACCCATTAACCATCCACACCTCCCCTCTATATCCCCAAAACCCTTCCCAGCCTCTGGTAACAATCCTTCTACTCTCTATGTTCACAAGTTCAATGGTTTTTATTTTTAGATCACACTAATAAGTGAGAACATGTGATGTTTGTCTTTCTGTGCCTGGTTTATTTCACTTAAGGTAATGATATCTCAGTTCCATTCATGTTGTTGCAAATGACTGGGACTCACTCTTTTTTATATGGCTGAATGGTACTACTCTATTGTATATATGTACCACATTTTCTTTATCCATTCATCTCTTGATGGACATTTATGTTGCTTCCAAATCGTAGCTATTGTAAACAGTGCTGCAACAAACATAGGAGTGTAGATATATCTTTAATGTATTGATTTCCTGTCTTTTTGGGTATAGACCCAGCTATTTGATTGTTGGATCATATGGTAGGTCTAATTGTCTTTTTTTGAGGAACCTCCAAACTGTTCTCCATAGCGGTTGTACTAATTTACATTCCCGCCAACAGTGTACAAGTGTTCCCTTTTCTTCATACCCTTACCAGCATTTATTATTGCCTGACTTTTGAATATAAGCCATTTTAACTAGGATGAGGTGATATCTCATTGTAGCTCTGGTTTGCATTTCTCTGAAGATCAATGATGTTGAGAAGTTTTCATGTGATTGTTTGTCATTTGTATGTCTTCTTTTGAGAACTGTCTATTCAAATATTTTGCCCATATTTTGAGCAGATTATTAGACTATTTAGAATAGAGTTGTCTGAGCTCCTTATATATTCTGGTTATTAATTCCTGTAAGGTGGGTAGTTTGCAAATATTTTTCCCATTATGTTGGTTGTTTCTTCACTTTGTTGATTGTATCGGAAGCTTTTTAACCTGATGTGATCCCATTGGTCCGTTTTTGCTTTAGTTGCCTGTACTTGTAGGGTATGGCTCACGTAGTCTTTGTACAAACCAATGGCCTGGAAATTTTCCCCAATGTTTCCTTATAGTAGTGCTATAGTTTGAGATCTTAGATTTAAATCTACTTCATTTTGATTTTATTTTTGTATACGGTGTTGGATAAGGGTGTAGATTCATTTGTGTGTGTTTGGATATTCAATTTTCCCAACACCATTTATTGAGGATACTATCTTTTCCCCAGTATAGGTTCTTGGCACCTTCGTCAAAAACGAGCTCAGTGTAGGTGTGTGCATTTGTTTCTGGGTTCTCTATTCTGTTCCATTGGTCTATATGTCTGTATGTTTTTAGGCCAGTATCATGTTATTTTGGTTACTATTGCTCTGTAGTATAATTTGAAGCCGAATATTGCGATTCTTCCAGTTTTGGTCTTTTTTCTTAGGATAGTTTTGTCTATTCTTGTTGCTATTCTTTTGTGGTTGCATATAAATTTTAGGATATATTTTTCTATTTCTGTGAAGAAAGTCATTCCTATTTTGATAGGGATTGTATTGAATATTTAGATTTCTTTTGGTAGTATGAACATTTAACAATATTGATTCTTCCAATCCACGAACAGGAAATACTTCCCATTTTTAAATGTCCCTTTGAATTTCTTTCAACAGTGTTTTACTCTTTTCATTATAGAGGTCTTTCACTTCTTTGGTTAAGTTAATTCGTTGGTATTTAATTTTATGTGTGGCTGTTGTAAGTGGTATTACTTTTATTTCTTTTCTTATGTTGTTCACTGTTGGCATATAGAAATATTACTGATTTTTGTATGTTGATTTTGTATCCTGCAACTTTACTGAATGTATCAGTTCTAATGATTTTCCTCTGGAGTCTTACAAGGTTATATCATCTGCAAACAAGGACAATTTGACTTCTTCCTTTCCATTGTGGATGCCCTTTATATTTTTCTCTTGTCTGATTGCTCTAGCTAGGAGTTCCAGTACTATGTTGAAGAAGTGGTGACAGTGGCCATCCTTGTTTTGTTCCAGATCTTAGAGGAAAGACTTTCAGTTTTTCCCCACTCTGTATGATACTAGCTGTAGCTCTGTCATATATGGTTTTTTATTATTTTGAGGTATGTTCCTTCTATGCCATGTTTTTTGAAGGTTTTTATCATGAAGTGTTATTTAATTTTATCACATGTTTTTTCAGCATCACTTGAAATAATCATATGGTTTTTATCTTTTAGTCTGTTGATATAATCTACCACATTGATTGATTTGCGTACATTGGACAAACTTTGCATACCAGGGATAAATCCCACTTGGTCATGATGAATGATCTTTATAATATATTGTTGAATTTGCTTACCTAGTATTTTGTTGAGGATTTTTGCATCAATATCCATCAGAGATTGGCCTGTAGTTTTCTTTTTTTGATGTGTCTTTGTCTAGTTTGGGTATTAAGAAAACACTGGCCTCATAGAATAAGTTTGTAAGCATCCCCTCCTCCAATATTTTTTGGAATAGTTTCAGTAGGAATGGTATTAATTATTTTTTAAATGTCTGGTAGAATTCAGCAGTGAAACCATCAGGATCCAGGCTTTTCTTTACTGGGAGACTTTCTATTATGGCTTCGCTCTTGTTACTTGTTATTGGTCTGTTGAGGTTTTGGATTTCTTCCCAGTTTAGTCCTGGTAGGTGGTATGTGTCTTGGAACTGGTTTATTTCTTCTAGATTTTCTAATTTATTGGCATATAGTTGATCATAGTAGCCATAGTTGATCAATATCTGGCTTCAAATTATACTATGTAGCCAATAATTTAATGGCTACTATGATATTATTGGCTACTACTATACATAGTAGCCAATAATTTAATGATTATTTAAATTTCTGCAGTATCAATTGTAATGTCTCCTTTTTCATTTCTGATTTTATTCATTTGGAGCCTCTCTTTTTCTTAGTCTAACTAAAGATTTGTCAATTTTGTTTAATTTTTCAAAAAACTAACATTTTGTTTCATTGATCTTTTGTGTTTTTAAATTTAAATTTCATTTATTTCTTCTCTGATCTTCATTTTTGTCTTCTATTAATTTTAGGTTTTGTTTGCCCTGCTTTTCCAGTTCTTTAAGAAGCATCATTAGATTGTTCATTTGAAAATTTTCCTATTTTTTGATGTAGGCCCTGATAGCTTCCCTCTTAGTATTGCTTTTACTGTATTCCATAGGTTTTTCTATGTTGTGTTTCCATTATCATTTGTTTCAAGAAATTTTTCATATTTCTTCTTTATTTTATTTTTTGACTTTCTGTTCATTCAGGAGCATATTGTTTAATTTCCATGTATCTGTATAATTTCCAAAAATTACCTGGTTATTAATTTCTAGTTTTGTTTCATTGTGATCAGAGAATATGCTTGATAATATTTCAAATTTCTGAATACTCTTAAGACTTATTTTGTGACCTAATATATGATCTATCCTTGAGAACAATCCGTGTGTTAAGAAAACAATATATATTCTTCAGCTCTTGGATGAAATGTTCTGTAAATAACTATTAGATCCATTTGGTCTATATTGCAGATTAAGCCTGCATTTTCTTTGTTAATTTGCTACCTGGAAGATCTGTCCAATGCTGAAAATGGGATACTGAAGTCTCCAGCTATTATTGTGTTGAGGCCTATCTCTCTCTTTAACTCTTAAAATATTTCCTTTATATATTTGGGTGCTCCAGTGTTGGGTGTATATATATTTTAAATTGTTATATCCTTTTGCTGAATTGACCCATTTATCATTACATAGTAACCTACTTTGCCGCTTCCTATAGTTTTTGTCTTGAAATTTATTTTGTCTGATATAAGTATAGCAACTCCTGCTCTTTTTTGATTTCCATTGGCATGAAATATCTTTTTCCATGTCTTTATTTTCAGTCTATGTTTGTTTGTATAAGTTAAGTGTGTTTCTAGAAGGAAACAGATCAATGGGTCCTGTTTTTTCAGCCACTCTATGTCTTTTGATTGGAGAATTTAGTCCATTTACAGTCAATGTTATTATTGAGAAGTAAGGACTTACTCCTGCTGCTTTGTTATTTGTTTTCCGGTTGTTTCATGATCTTCTCTTCCTTCTTCATTTTCTTCCTGTCTTTCTCTAGTGAAGGTGATTTTCTCTTGTGATATGATTTAGTTTCTTAATTTTTATTTTTTGTGTACTCGTTGTCTTTATTTTCTTTTGATGAGAAAATATATCACAAAAGGTAAAGTTACCGAGGTGTTTTCAAATTATTTATTAACATGGCTTTGTCAGGTGAATTTAGTGCACAGGTAGATAATTTGGTCAAAACTGGACAATAAGAAAATTCAAAACTCAAAGAAT
Source organism: Macaca mulatta (assembly GCF_049350105.2). Taxonomy (NCBI): domain Eukaryota; kingdom Metazoa; phylum Chordata; class Mammalia; order Primates; family Cercopithecidae; genus Macaca; species Macaca mulatta. The sequence continues at coordinate 63,250,810 of NC_133423.1, read as the reverse complement.
AAAAGTACCAGAAATGGATGGTCACAATCAGATGATATTTGAGAAGATGTTTTACGTGGACCTGGAAGAATTTTTCAGTGGAATCACACACATTGATTAAGAAAGCATTACTTTGGGAAGCTTACCCTGTTTCTCTTTTGTCAGTTGAACTCTCCTTAATGTGTTAGCCTGATTGGTACTCTGACAGATTGTGAGAAGGCAGGAAAGCAAGAGGACCATTATGACCTTTCTTTAGTCTTGAAATTCAAGCCATTCACGCCATTCACACATCTTAAATACTAATCCTTTATAAAAGCAATTATGTGACTCTCACATTAGATTTTTTTATGAGAAGCCACTCCCCTGTTCTCCCTGACTCTTTACTGCCAGTGAACCAGGAGGTATGGACTAAATATGTAAAACTGTAGACTTGAAGAATTACGTCAAAACTGTAAGACAAACCTGCCATCGAGCATTATATAAACAAATACCAAAGTCGTGTTCAGTATGATAATACCAGATATTCACAAATACCATCCCTTACAGTAAGTATTTTGATTTATTGCAGTGTATTCGGGCAGAGGCCAAATTATTAATATTTAGAGGCTGGACTTTTCAAAATGTGAGGATGGGATAGCGAATGGATATGACAGTAAGCAGAGGCTCTCTGTTGGGTGCTGTGGGGTGGAAAGAAGTTAATGTACACAAGTAGTTGACACAAGATGCTTTGATTTAATAAATTTAACATGCTTTCTTTAGTGAATACTACAATTCAGTGCTTGCACTAAGTGCTAGAAAACTCATAACACAACTTCTCATATAGTTATTTTTTATTGTAATTTACATTGTGACAGAAAAGTCAATTCCTATACTTATCCCAATATCTTTGTATATTGAACATCAATATCCATGTCTTATTAAATAATAATTAATTTTTGATTAAATAATTTGTTTTGTCTAACATGTTATATTCATGTGTAAGTGATTTTAAATACTTCAGTTGCATAGAGGAATAATGCAATGCCATCTGTTAAATATTTTTAAATAAATTTCTATTTCCTTAACGTCCTGGAACCCTTGAGAGCTGAACTATTTAATCCCAAAGAAAGTATTTCATAAGGCCTCTACTATTCCGCATCCAGTATCTTGTCAAAATGCTTTCAATATGCTTTGTGATGCTGTCATATTTTCTTTAAGTTATAGAAGAAAGTGACTTTTTTCTTGGTATAAGAAATAATGTTTCTTGACTGGTGTGATGTCAAAATTCTAATATATTAGACTGTATTAGTCTGTTCTCATGCTGCTAATAAAGACATAACCGAGACTGTGTTATTTATAAAGGAAAGAGATTTAATTGACTCACAGTTCAGCATGGCTGGAGAGACCTCAGCCATGCTGAACTTACACCTTACAACTCTGGTGGGAGGGGAAGCAATCATGTCCTTCTTCACAACGGGCAACAAGGAGAAGTACAGAGTGAAGGTGGGGAAAGCCCCTTATATAACCATCAGATCTCGTGAGAACTCATCCACATCACGAGAACATCATGAAGGCAATGGCCCCCATGATTCAATTACCTCCCATTGGGTCCCTCCCATGATATGCAGGGATTATGGGAACTACAGTTCAAGATGAGGTGTGGGTGGGGACACAGCCAATACATTTTTCTTGGTATAAGAAGTAATGTTTCTTGACTGAAGTGATGTCAAAATTCTAATATATTAGACATTTCCAAGTTAGAATAGCTAAACAAATGTTTTCAGTCATAAGCAAGAGTGTTCCAGGCAAAAATTTGTATTTATGATGCAACTGGATTTATGTCCCTATGTTAGACTCCATAAGTGACTCATTCTCATATGAAAGGTTATTATCTGCAAGCAGAATATAGTTATCCTCAGATTTTCATTGTTTTCCCATTTATGATTAAATATTTGTATTCCATCTTTATCTCCCAGTTTTCATTTTTACTGCTCCATCTGGTGATCAATCATGTCTTCTGTTTTTAAATAGCAATTTGTAGAGGGCTTAAAACATGTCCATTTTTTACACTGTCAGTAATAAAAAAAGTATTGCTTACAGTGTCTTCTGGGGAACACATTCATGTCATGCTCATCTGAGTCACTGAAAGATTTATGAAAAGGAAAAGGTTAAAGGGCAGGCATTTTTAATGCCGAGAGTCTGATCAATACAATAAGGAATTACATTGCTAGACCTATTTATTTTTTCTTTATTCACAGAAATGGAACAAGGGGAATGCAATCTCACAGGATGGAAATAACCTGTGGTGAATTGCTGCCATCCAGATCCACTTTTAAGTCCACATGGTTCATTCATTTTGGACTAGATCCTGGTAGAGCCCAGTGAACTGGTGTTCTTGAAATCAGGCACAGAGGCTCTGAAGTAATGCATCACATTTGCATCCATGATTTGCTTAAAATATTCCATTTAGCCTTTCCTCCCAGGAAACAAAGCCAGCAGTATTTGATTATTGAATAGCTCTTTTTGGATGCTTAGTTTGAGAAGATTTTATTAAGATTATGGGAAACTTGAATTTTACAAAATGAATCATAGCTATATTTCAGTTTTGATTTGTCTCCAAGGGTTGAAATACATAGAAGTCTAGGACACATTATATATTAGCTCTATTTTAGCATGCATTTAATGCAATCACAGGCAAAAATCAAATGCTTTAAAGAAAAATGTTGCACTTTTTAAAATGAAAGATGCGAGAAAGGATGAATCTGTATAGATAAAAGTGAACTTAGAGTAATAGCATGCAATATATTCTATATAGATATGCATATTTTCATTGTATATTACGATTTCTCTCATCACAATAATTGGTTTAAACAATGGATTGGGGAAAATATTTAATCTAAACTTTCAGGAGAAGATGTCAGTTAACTCTTATATGTGTAAAACAAAGTTTGGGATGTGTGTGCACACATATACACACACAAACACATACATACACTTTTCTAATCAACTAACATTTAAGGAATACCACTGAAGGAAATGTTAATGACAGAAAGAGCTTTTCTGCACACAGAAAAGCATGCACACTACTTTGCAGCATACAAATAGGTAAGAGTACATGTTTTCCCTAAAAGACGAGCAAAAGACCAACGAAATAAGCCCCTTTACTGGATTCCCATAGGGCTGAATGGTCTCAATATCTTAATCTTTAGAACATACCTCAGCATCTCCTCATCTCCTCCTACCTCTGTCCTGTGTTGCTGGCACACAGGGACAGGAAATGGACGCATCCCTTCCCACTCACCCTGAAACAGCTCCTCTACTCAATCTCAGCCCCCATGCCTCTTCTATTCTTCTGCGAGGAAGTGGCTTCTCAGGACGTATCGGAGAGTTCAGCACATGTTAAGTTCTCATGCAGGCTTAAGCCAACATAATCCTCAATATTAAAAAGTAACAACATAATATTTGGGTGGAAGATGTTTTCTGTTCATAATCAACAGTGACTTCTCAGAGTGTCCTTTTCTGACCTCTCTAAGTAGTACTTTACGTTTTCTCTATCCCCTCCCTAAATTACTCTGGTTCATTCTCTGTCATAGAAATTTTACTGCTGAATAGTGACATAGACCTATCCATTTATTTATCTCCTCACTCTTCCCAGTAAAACACAAGGTACATGGAGAAGAAGTTTGTTTTGTTCCCTTCTGCCACATGGGAAAGAACAGTGGTGGCATTTAGTAGATGCTCAATAAATATTTGTTGATTTAATACAAAAAAATTCATTTGTTGGATTTCTTAAGTTGGCTTATCCCAGATGCAGATCCAAAGCCAAGGACGGAGTTGCAAGTGATGCATTAAGGATGTGTTTCCAGGAGCATCCAGAAAGGAGACGGGGACATGGAGCAGAACAGGAAAGGGGAAGGAAGCAAGAGTTTGATTTTAGGTGGACACAGGAAGTTCTCATGAGAAGCCCTGAGATGTAAATTTCAACTCTAAGTTTTTCATCTGGAAGCAAAGTAACTATATACTTCCCACCAAAAAGTACCTCATTACTCGGAGCCCCTGATGGGGAGGGAGGTAGTAAACTTTCCCTCCTAGTTTATTGTTGCCACACACCTGACTTAACTTTCTTGAACCACCTCCCTCTTTAGATGGTGACAATTAACTAAGGTGAGCAACTAATGTAGCAAAAAGATAGAGGGTCCTCTACTTTCACATTAAATAAAGTATAAACTCTAAAGTGGCCTAATTTTTACACAGTGTCATCAGATCTGTGAAGCATTGTCATATGTAGTATTGATATCCTTTGATTCTCAAAACAACCTTTTAAGCTAGAAGTAAAAATGTTCTTTCTTTATCTTGCCTCATTTTGAAACACTGAGATCCGGATAGGTTAAGTTTTAGTAGTTGAGCCAAGATTCAAAAAGGAGCTTGATTGCAGAAATTATTTATGTTCTTACTGCTATACCAAGCTGTCACACAAAGAGATTATTCTGCCTTTATTTTCTTAATCACTAAGATTCTAAAAATAAATATAAAAATCTCCAGGCCAAGTAAGTGGGGAAGAAGAAATCAAACCAGATTAATGAGGGAAATGTTAATGACAGAAAGAGCTTGGAGACTCTCCAATCACATTGAGCAGGGGCTGCTGATTCCATCTGTGCTGGAGAATAGTGTGACACTGTGCCACCCCCATGCTACCCGCCCCTCTGTGTAGTCCCTCATACTTACCATGAGAGTTATCTTTATTCTGTTGAATCCCACTCTAAATTTTGCATTGTAAGATTTCCAAGATTTCACTAATGGAAAAGAATTTGAAAAATAACATTTGAAGAATGGTAGTGGGCTTTAATAGTCAATGAAGAGTGAAAAGAAGTATTTGTTTGGACAAAAACAGAACCCAGAAAGCAGCCGATGACCTACATACTAGCTAGAATGACTTTGCCTTCAGGTTATAAAAGCACTTTGTATCTATTTATTTGTCTGGCTACTGTGAAAATAAAACACTTTTATGCAATCAAAATCTGAAGTTCTGAAAAATAAAGTTTTTTAACACCTAAGTATGTTGGCACTTCACAGGTATAAATACTGATGTTTTTTGGAACGCTTCTTTCATAGTTAAATATGAGAGGTCACTGTAAAATGTTAACCTATTCTTTACAAATAAACCAAGTATAAAGACTTTGATATTCAACTTGGCTGTGCATTTAAATGTTTTGTGCTAAATTTCACCAAATATTTTTAAAATAATTGGACCAGATTGTTAGAAAAAGAAGATGGTTTAAGACTATTTCTTTAACAAGGGATATTATACATCAGAACACAATATTGTTTGTGAAGTAGCTTTTAAGCCATTTTGTATGCCTTATTTTATCCTGACATTCTCTTCTAAAAATTTATATTAAAAACATACAATATGTTAGAATTGGAGAATTACAGAAATTTAGAGCTCAGGCAGATAACTATGAATTTTATTTTAAATAGAGGAAACCATGGCTTAGGGACGTTTCTAACATCACAGGGCTCTGAAGTAACCAGAAAGATGCAAGAGCTGCATCACAGAGATCACTGTTCTGAGCTGAGGCCATTATATACTTCTTCTCATTTCTATCGTAACATATGAAACAACTCTGAATTGGATTGGTCCTTGACCTCTGGCTCCACAGACCTTTACAGGAACACTGCTGTGGATTTCCTGGATCCAAACTGGATTGTCTCAAGTCTCTTCCTCTTTCTTTTATTTATTGGTGGTAGATTTTGAGTCTGGCTGCAGCCCTGGACCTTATTTCTGTCAAAGTCTATTTGTTGGGTGGTAGGATGTGGGAATAGGGGTTTGGTACTGAAGCGGGACGAGATGTCTCTGCAACACTCATTACCTGTCCGTCACTGCCCTGCAGTATATCAATAGATTAAAATGGAGATGTACAACAATGTGTTATATGCACATGGTGCGTAACATTATTCAACTCATATTATTTTTATATTAACAATTTTTATCTGATTGTGTTACTTTGGATATCAATTCGATATGTGAATATCTGTCTAAGAAAAGCATACGAAATGGCATTTCTAGATAGATAAACTGATTATGTAATGTGGCAAAAGAAAGAGTCCGCAGGTCCATCCTTGCCCAGGTAAATCAAAAGACGCAAGCCTTCTGAAGCAGATTTTATTTCTAGCATTTTCTCATGTCAATATGTCTTCTTCAGAAATATCTTTTGTTACAGCTATAACCACCCATCATTTGAATACGCTCTCAATGAACCACTCTTGTATTTATTAGAAATGTAAGTCATTTAAAATACTAGATTGTTTCTCATAAAAATCTCAATACACATATCTGTATACAAACAAGACTACTTCATTCAATATAAAAAGGCTGAATTGCTGGGTCAAAAGGTAGGAATGTGCTTAGGGCTCTTGAAACATATTGCCTAACTGCTTTCCAGAAGGTTGTATTAACTTATATTCCCACTCATATGTGAAACTGGGTCATAATATCCTTGACAAATTTGAAATTTTGAAAACTCTTTGACAAATTGCTTGATAGAAAATTACATCTTATTTGTTTTAATTTGTATTACTGAGTATATTATTTATTAGTCATTTACATTTCTACAATGATAATATTTTAGTTTTATTAAAAAATACAATCCCCGTTTTCTTTCTTCATATTGCATAATCACTTTATCCAGACAGCAATACTATTTCTTGGACTGTTATTAGGCAGATAATCACACACTGAAGTTATAAACAAAGTAATAGAGTCATAAAAATTGCTAATGTAAAAATAACATGAGTTGAATAATGTTATTATATATCATTTATATATTATGCATTGTTGTACAATTCACATTGTAGTCCATTAATCTGTCTGGAACTGAGTTCCAAATAGACAATTGATTATGCACTTCTTTGTGATACGTCTTGAAATGTTGCATTGTGATATTTTTTCCCCTTTTGTTATTTAACCTGAGTGTGTTTCTATTTAGCTTCTGCACTGGATTCTAAGCAACTTAGGCTAGGAGCATTGACATAAGCCTCTATTAACTATTTTAACTTCTATTGTATCAAATCGCATGTGCTGCAGAATCCTCAAAACACATTTACTGACTGATTAGGTGAAGGGTCAGATATAATCTCTCTCTGTCTGATGGATGCAACATTTTTCATCATCTAGGGGCACAAGAACACAGTCATTACGCCAGGGTCATCCTGTAGGCATGATCCTTAGCATACAGCTGATTCACAAAGATTTAAGTATCATACATTGTCTGAGGTCACAAAGATTTTCCCTGGAAATAAAGCAGAAATACAGCATAAGGAGCAAATGGGCATATGGGCATTCAGGCACACACAGGAGCCCATCCTGTTTCCTTCCTGGAAGGCAGCACCTCCATCTCTAATCCTGATCTTTCTCTGACCCGAATCCATCAAACCTACCCAATTTCAGTTCCTATAGTCACTCTACCTGCTACCTTCATCTGCACTCCTTTACCTTTTCAACTCTGATTTGTCTTCTACACTATTTTTCTGAGCTGAAAGATCTACTTCTACATTAATTCTGCCTAGGAGTCAACCATTTCCAATCATTTATTTTTACTATTAGACTTCCTCTTTGCAAACATTTTCTCCCCACTGCGGAAACTACATATGAATTGTGTGTCTCACCTTATTTGCTCCAGTTTTTTCAGTATGGTTGAGTTCTGAGTAAAAATGGTCCCGAAATACTATGGCCACTATAGCTTAGCATATAGCTTCTTTAGCTGGAACTGCCCACACCCCAGTCTAACTTCAGCTGGCACCTGACATACTTTATGTAACATTGTGACAACAGAAATAACTTGGCACCCCTCTTAGGATGAAAAGGAATCATGTAGGTCAGAGGCTGCCTTTTTATTTGGATTTGTTACAATGTGTCCAATTGTGAATCTTCTGCATCTCTCAACCTCTCCAGTGTTCCCTGAATGCTACTTAGGATTCAGCATAAATCAGTCGTTGGCCAGCAGAAGTGCGACTTTAAAAGGAACGCCCAAAAAGAGCAGAGTTGAGGGGGGCTGATGTATAAAATGATAATTCCAAATCAACCATGAATCTCATTGCTTCCAAAAGGGGTGATTACATTTTTATCTATCCAAAATCTTTTGGGAATAGGCGAACATAGAAATAGGCCTTTATTTTATTTTTTCTTTTTTATTTGTTTGATTTGTTTGTGTTTGCATTGTGAAGTGCTAGCATTTTCAGAAAGTTCTGAAGCCGACATATATTATCTTTCATGATTTGACCCTTTCTGACTTCCTGAAGTTTTATCTTTTAATCTTTGTCATAGATGTTTTGTTCCTAGGTGTGCTCTGAATGTATTATTGTTGCCTTCCTGCTTAACATCTGAATATATATTTCACTTTCTTCTCCTGGGTAATTCCTACAAATCTGTCACGACTCAGGATAGCAATCCTCTTCTTTATTTAGTGTTTTTTGAGTCTCTAAGCTGGGCTCAGTGTTTCTCTTCTATGCACCCATTGCCCCATGAGTACCAGCATTATGGTGCTTGTTATGCTATATAAATGAATCTATATTTCACAGGAATGTTTGCCTCACATGTATTGTCACAACGTAGGGAGTTATATCTTATTCATTTTTGAATCCATTATGTTCATAGTGCCTGGCATGCAGTAGATGTCTGTTACATAGAATGAGCTTGGTAATAACCCTTTGAAATCAGCTTTATTATTATTCATATTTTAGTTATGGAAATTAGGTTTAAAACAATTGCTGAGATTCACCTGGCATTAAATAATGGAGCCAACATTTGAATCCAGAACTCTCCCCAAAGTAGAGATCCAAGACCATATAGACTATAATGCCTGTGGAACACAGGTTTGCATCTCTCTTACATACTCTGTGTCTAAATTTTTGCATAGTCACAAATAACTGTTTTCGTACACTACCTGCTTGGTTGATCACCAGAAGAAGGAAGTCCTTTTGAAATACATTTTTTTTTTTTGAGATGGAGTCTCACTCTGTTGCCCGGGCTGGAGTGCAATGGCCTGATCTTGGCTCACTGCAACCTCCGCCTCCCAGGTTCAAGTGATTCTCCTGCCTCAGCCTCCTGAGTAGCTGGGATTACAGGCACCCGCCATCATGCTCAGCTAATTTTTGTATTTTTTAGTACAGATGGGGTTTCACCATGTTGACCAGGCTGGTCTCGAACTCTTGACCTCAGGTGATCCACCCACCTCAGCCTCCCAAAGTGCTGGGATTATAGGCATAAACTACCATGCCTGGCCCTGAATCACATTTTACTCCATTCTCAAAGACAAGGAAAAGTTATCTAAGTTGGTCAGATTTGAGACTACTTTTAAATTACATTTTATAGATGGTGGAATCAAGTCTGTGTAGGCCAAACACAGAGCAGTTTCTATGGAAGTTCAAGAAGTGGTGGCTCCTGAAGCCTTTGTCCCATTAAAGGAGAAAATTCAATGACCAAGATTTTGGCTCTATTGTTGCAGGATTCAGGAGGACGAGAGAGGTCTCAAATTAAAACAGGAGAACCTTTTATTGAGTGCGCTCAGGCCCAGCAGACTCACATCCAAAGACTGGGCCCGGAACAAGGACAACACGTGACTTTTATACACACTTCACAGACGGGGGTGGGCTAGCTTGAAATGAGCTTACAGTGGCGTGAAAACAGGGATACAGAGGCAGGACAAAGACAGTTAATCAAATTGTAGCAGGTTTATAACTTATGATTGCACATAACCATTGCTATGCAACCCAGATGTCCTTTATCTAGGTTTGCCTACGCACACGCTTATCCCATAACCTTCCCTACGGTGCCCAGGCAGCTTGTAGTTCAGGCCTACTCAGGCTTCTCATGACCTTCATTGTACTTCTTAGATAAAACAATACTTGAAGTCACTAGTTACAGAGAACAGGAATCTATAAACTCATTCCATAAAACAAAGGGAAATTTGTGTTTTCTTCTCCCTATGTTGAAGCAGTGCTGGGAGAGTCTCCAGAGCACATTAAATAATACTAGCCAGACTTTTCCTGGGTCTGGGCTGCACCTGTTGCCGCTTCTGGGACAAGTTAGCCTAATACAGGAAAACTTATTTCTCTTTCTTTTTAATCTTATTTTTCTTTAATTTCCCGCCTCACTAGGACAAATGGAGAGAACAGGTCTCGTAAGTATTGATTATACATAACATATCAGCATATCTGACATTTAAAATAAAGTATGCTTTCGCTTAGTGTCTTGAAATTCCGCTTCAGAGTTTATGGTAAATGCAGAGTAGAATGCTTCTTTGTTACGCTTTAATTGTATTGTATGTATACTTCCCTTGGGGACCTTGCAGGAAAGAATAACAGTTTGTGGATAAGAATGGGATGTTCACAAGTTTCCTGGACAAAAAGTCATTACAATATTACACTGTAATAAATCCCACTATTGTTATTATGCAAACAAGGTAGATCTTGTTGGTGATCCAGAGTGATTGATGTGTCTATTGTGGAGGAAGGATGCACCTCTGATCAATGAATACCCTGGCTGTGGTGCCTGAATGTTTATTGAGTCCCTGGGAAGGGGAGAGGAAAGATTTCCCCGTCTCTTACCAGAGCTCTCCCAAGTCCTGGCCAAAGAGGAGAAAAACAACAAGCATGGGTCTGGCCACATGGATTCCACAGCTTCACTAAAATACAGTGAGTTTGTCCAAAGTTAGTTTTCATTTAAACGCATACAAGAATTATTTTATTTTTTTGTGGATATTCAGAAAAACTAAACATCATTTAATCCACATTCAGATAGCTCCTAATATAGCCAAGTGAAAAATAAAGAATTGTAAGTTGAGCTCTTTGTCAATAATCGTGCAGCTTTACTGAGGCAATGCCCTATTCTGAAATAGTTTTAGTCACTATGAATCTCGGCTGGCCATTTCAAGCACTGAGTCATTGCCTCTTCTAAGCAACCATTTATCTAGAAACAACTCAGTTTATTTCAAAATCAACTCTTCGTGGAAAATGACTTCCAAACAGAATTTGATGTATTCTCCTCAAGCACGCAATGAAAAGAATTCTGAGATCATCTGAGATTATGGCTCTGCTCTAACTCATTCGTGACATTCTTTACCAAGAGCAGTGAATGGGAATCCATTCAGGAAACTTGCTGGAATTCTAGTATAAAAGGAAAAAACCAATCAACATTTGTGAAAAAACTACTCATTAACTTCTGCATACTTCAGGCTCAGGTCTCTCAAGAAAAAAAAAAAAAAAAAAAGACGAAAAAAAAAAACTGTTCTAATAAATGCTTGATCACAAACAGAAAACAGCTTATCCAGCTTTCATTATGTATAATTCGTACAATTCCCCATTTCTTAGTACAATAACTTAAAGAAGCTTCTTGTATACTCATCTATTGATACAAGATTTATGCCATTGGGTTAAGGAAATTTCAGCTTTTGTTTAGACAACTATCATGGCATATCTTCAAGTATGCTTTAAAATAAAACCTCTTTATTTAGAAAGATTTTTATAAAGTTACAAATATATAAACATAAAAATAGTACAAACAGTACCAGGTTCAACTATTGTTCCTATTTCAGCTCATTTTCTTGGTCATTTGTGTCCCACATCCATGTGTGTATATGTATGTGTGTATAAGTGTAGATGTATGTGTGCGTATTTATATGCACAATACTTTTGTGAATTATTAGAGAATAAATTTCCTTTATTAATTCTCTGCATAACCTAAGTGCAATTCTAAATTCAGTAAATTTATCACTGAAATAACACTTTTAACTCGTTTAACATCCATATCCCAGTTTTGCCAGTTGACTCAATAGTGCCCTAAATAGCATTTCACCCTCTCCAGTACAGGATCCAGTCTAGGATGAGATATTTTGTTTAATTGACATTTATCTTTAGATTCAATTTATATGGAACATTCACATAGTCTTCCTTTGTATTTTTTGACAATATTTTTGAAAAACATTTTTTAAAAATACAAAAAGTGTTATTTCGTGTTTCTCTAATGAGTCCTCATATTCATCTCAGGTTATGCATTTCCAGACACAACACCATGTAACTCTGTGTCATTCTTAGCTTATCACATCTGGAGATGTCTACCAGATACTAGATACCCATCTGCTCCTCATTGCTGTTTTTAATTTTAATTACCTTGTCAAAGAGTTGTTGATTTCTTCGATGATATTTAAAACTTTCCCTCTTGCAACCAGTAAGTCTGATATAGACACTTCAAGATAATACAGCCATGGATGGTCTAATGACATTTCAGCCAATAATGGATTGCATATACTAACAGGGTTCTATAATATTATAATACCATCCTTTGACTGTAGCTTTTCTGTGTTTAGATACACAAAAACTTACTATTGTGTTACAAGTGCCTAGAGTATTCAGATAGTAACACACTGCACAGATTCTCAGCCTAGGATCAGTGGGCTCTGCCATACAGGCCAGGTATGTAGTAGGCTATACCACCTAAATGTGTGTAAGTACACTCTGTGATATTCACACAACAAAATTGCCCAAGATGCATTTCTCAGAACGTATTCCTGTCGTTAAGTGATGCCTGATGGCACATACACCCTGCTCCTCACCAAAATGTAACAAGAATTGATTCATGCTACTGTCAGTTTTTACTGTGATAATTGCAAAGTACTTATTTATTGTCCACCTCCAAAACTCCCTCCACATTCACCAAGAGACTTGTCATTCTCTACTGCTTATTTCACCATTTATTATCAACATGGACATAATTTATTTTCAATGGTTAATATTCATTACTATACTGAATCCTTTGGGTACTCAAATTACCCTTTAAGCTGGCTTCTGAATTCTTGTTACACGCCCTCATTAACTTTTTGTGTACTTTTTGGCATAACATGTTCTAGGATTTTCTTATGCCTACTCTTTTCCAGCTTTGGAATTAGCTATTTATTTACTTAAATAGGCTAGGTTATAATTAGTGTAGGATGGTACTAGAAATAAAGACTTTGGTGTAAGGTATGTTCATTTAGAATTTTTTCTAGAACCTTTAAGCAGACAGAGTTAAGAAATAATTCATACATATACATAGATACCTACACAGCTGCACCTACACATACCCATAGATACATACATATGAACATATGCATGCACATACATATTTTAGAAATATGTTTACACCAATATTGTCAATTCCCATCCATCTCTGCAGGTTTCTTTTCTGCCTTCCTTCTTCCATATTTGTATGTTTCTCTTTCACGGTGAGAACCCACATTTGACAATGTTATAAAATACCTAAAGTGTTTCAAAATTGATCTGTACCTATTCCTACTTCAAAAAATGCCCCAATCTGCTAAAAAGTGTTTTCTTCAACATGGCCCAAGACTGAGAGCACATAGTTAAATTTTTTGTTCATATATTACTTGAATTATTGCTTTCCTTTTCCCCTTCAGTAGTATTCTAATTTTAGTTTGAAGCACAATTCAGCTTACTTCCTTCTGTTTGCTTTCAATTTTACTTTTTCTTCTCTCCTTTCCTTCCTTGTTGATTTAATTTTATTTTTCAAACATACAGAACATTTACATGCTCCCGTCACCAAAACTGCATGAAAAACATACTCAGGAAAATGCTCCTTTCTAAATATCCTCCAACCTATTTCCTTATAATTTGTGCAGGTAACGCTATCAGTATAATTCAATCAGCAACACAGAGCCGACATATATTAGAATTTGCCCTTATTTAATTGTGGGGGCTGATTACATTATCCATTTGAAGGCTTATATTTCTGTTAGCTGCTCTACGATGAAGTTCACAGGCCAGGCTGTAAAAAAGGCAAGGGAGATATAAAATAGTGAAAACAAGGAAAATCAAATATCTGTGAGGCTGAGTAGTAACCCATATAGATGGAATAGAATGTACATCCATGATGGGGTGGCCTGCATTGGTGTTCCTCATCACGAAGCTAAACTTCTACTGGACGAAGGGCTACAAAAGCTGAAGCAGAGGATCTTCAGAACCTGGAGGAGCATTGCCCTAGTTACTGCCCCCGTGTCAATCAGGAGCGGCATGTAAGTGACAACAGGCATGATCTGCAACAGTGCCAGGCCTTGAGCTGACCTCCCAAGCATAAAAAGAATATAGCTGCTTTTACTGCCACCTTCTCATTCTGGTGGGAAAATCTTTGTGACCCATATGAACGCCAACCACGTATGGAAGGGAATTCTGAGAAATATAGTCCCAACTTAGCTAACATGACACAATATAAATCTACCACAATTTATGACTTGTTAACTTGGCATCCATATGTATTTTTTATATATATATAATATATATATAACTTCATATAGAACTATAGTAAAAAATATATCATTTTGCATAAATTAATGTAGCTACCTCTTCTATGGCAAAAATATATGCAAAACTCTCCATACAATATTCAAACTATCCACCTTTGAGCGATGTTAATTTCTTTTCTAGAAGGGTCACATCTCTCCCTTTTGACATCCTGGGACTTTCATAGTAAAATATAAGGTGAGTTACTATAACACATAATATTTCAGATGACAAGGGAATGACAGAAAGGAAAAGAATAAAAATAGTATATGCACAAATATATCAAATAAATAGTTGTAACTATTAGAGTCCTTGTCTGTGGCTGGACAAGTGGCTGCAGTTGGTGTTAATAACTACCTTTCCTCACAACCCATTCCATATTGTCTCTATTCTCAGCAAGCTTCTCTTTGGGTCATGGTTTTTGATGGATGGAGTTAGCCAAGTTTTCACTGTTGAAAAATCCTTTTGGTATTGGTTTGTTCTGCTTTTCCTCTGACTTAAATCACAAACTGTTGGATTTAACAGATCACTACTAAGAACTTCCCTGGCATCTCTTGCATTCCAAACATATATCTTCTTATCCCCATTGTGTAAATTCAACCCAATTACCACTTAATAATCAGAGCAACCACTCTAGACAGAATAAATAACCCCCTTCTTTGACTTTTGATTCAGTAGCATAAGCAGCCACATTGGACAGGTGGCAGTCTCAGCTCCCAGCATAATGGAGCGACTGTTGGGTGTCTTGTAGAAGTGTTTTTTCTTGGGAACCAAGACTTCAAGACCAACAGAACCCAAAGCTGCTGAACGGGAAGCCAGATTTTGACAGTGGATAAATAGTGACACAAAAGACATTCTGATTTCTACCCCTTGACTCCCAGACTTCAAACCTTGACTGTGAAAGAAGCAGAGCAATATACTGGTCACTCATTGAGAGATTTCTGGAGGACATAGCAAGGTCCTACAGTGACTTCACACCACACAAATGTGTTATCACTGAGTTGCCACTGAGCCAGCAGGTGTTGCTAAAAGGTGTTGCCACCCAGCAGATACTATAATTGAGCCTTAAAGGGTAATAATTTATTTTTTGAATGCGTACCATGTTAACATGGTCCCAAAGTCAGAAAAATACAAAAAGTGATATTCAGAGACTGGTCACCGTCTCTCTCATACGCTTTCCATCCCATCGCCTTCCCTGCATCTGTTGAAGTAACAAATTTATTTGTTTACTGATGTGCTTTCTGTGTTTCTTTTTGTAATGATAAGCAGATATATGTAGATTTTTAATTTTTCCCTTTTTTACATAAAAGCTATAACCACATATATGCATATATGTGTATGTATGCCTGTGTGTGTGTATATATGTGTGTGTACATATGTATATACATATGTGTGTGTGTGTATATATATATATATAAAATTACTTGTACTTTGCTTTTTGCTCTTATCAATACTATCATCTGGAAATCAATCCCTATTAATTATAGAGGTCCCCTTTTTATTTATTCTTTCTCATTTATTTTTTATCAGTATCGTATTATACCATTGTGTACATAGCATTCTGTATTTACCAGTTTCTTCTGCTTATATGTTTAGGTGGCTTCCATTATTTTGCAGTTATATAGTGAATAACCTTGCCCATTTGAATTTTTAATAATGTTAGAGGTGTACCAAAAGGGTACATCCCTGAAAGTAGAATTACTGAATTGGAGGATACATGCATATATAATTTTCTCAGATTTTGCTAAATTCTCCACCACTGGGACTGAATCAATTGCATTCTCACTAGCAATGTACCTGTGGGGGTGTTGTTTGCCCAAAGCCTTGTTGAAACCTGTGTTATCCATTATTAGAGATTTTGCCCATCTCACAGGTGAAACATTGTAACTCTGTGTGTTTTCATTCTACGTTTCCCTTACTATGAGTGAAATTGGACAACATTTTATGTTTAAGGTTGTTTTTATACTTTTTAAAATTGTCTTTAATTTTACTTATATTATTGAAATAGGATTCTTGGGCTTTTTCCTCTAAATTGTAAAAAGTTCTTTGTACATTAGTGGTATTAGCGCTTTTTCTATAATATATGTGGCAAATTTTTTCTCTTATTTTCTCATCTGCCTTTTGACATTGTTTAGGATTTTTTTAACCATGAATTGGCTTTTTTTTAATCTTGTAAAACGTATTAATCTTTATTTTTTTTTACATCTGGCATTTTAGTCATAGCTATCAAACTTTTCCTTATATGCGGGTTAAAAAGAAATTCACCCCAATTTTCTTCTAACACTTAAATTATATACATATGTGTGTATATACATATATACATATATATAACAGCATCTATGTATATAACCACATATACACGGTTGTATGTTTGGAGTTTATTTATGTGTATGCTGAGAAGAAATGATTTAATTTTATCTTTTTCACAATAGCTGAACAGTTTAACCAAAATCATTTATTTTAAAAAACACACAAAAAACAGAACTTTACTCCGTTGATTTATGATTCCACCTTCACTAGATTTCTATGAGTAGTTTTGTCTATTTCTGGACCTTCTAATCTTTCTCATTAGTCTCTCTGTCTTTCCGTGTGCCAGAACACTCTTTTAATTATAGCAACTTCCTAGTTTGTTTTCATGTCTTCCGGGACTAGTTCGCCATCTCCACCCCATATGTTTTCTTTTTCAGTGGTTTCTGGCTCTCACTGTGTGTCAAATCTTCTAGCTTCATTAAAAAACTTCTTGGTGTTTTTGTTGAAATTCCTTTACACATAAATTAAACTTAGGAAGGGCTAACATCTTCATTATGTGGAGATATCCCAACCAAACATAAAGGATGTCTATTTATTCAGATCAACTTTTCTGTCTCTCAGGAGCGTTTTATGGCTCTCCTCATTAAAATTTTGCTTAGTTTTGTTAAATTCATTACTAAATAGTTTATCATTTAAAAAATTACGAAAAATGCAACTTTTGATTGAATACATGATAGCCACTTACCTGCTAGTGGGTTTTGGGAAGAATACATACATATATATCTTCCAATTAGTCTCCTTATAAATAGAAAAATACTGGTACTAAACCAGTTTCAATTTAGAAAAAAGGAAAGTGGTCTTGCTGCTTAGAATACAGGTTTCTTCAAAAACTCATAATATATTAGAATATCTGGTAATACAAGAACATGATTGATATCAATTGTATGTGTAATGGGACTAAGCACTTTCCAAACTGCATTGTCCTCATAGGAGAAGTGAGTATAATACTATTTTTCTAGCACATTTTAGGAGTTAGCATTGTTCTAAGTAAAAGATTCAGCTATGGAAGGCACTCAGTCAACATTTGTGATTCTGAATATTAAAGCATACATACTTGATAGAAGAAGGAAAAGTTATTTTCTAGAAAACATCTATTCTATCCATGAATCAGGCAATATTATGCCCTATTTTGAAAATTAGCTATCTGTAGAGATATTGGAAGATGCATATTTTGTGTGTTTTTTTTTCTACTGACACCTGCCTTTTATGGGGGAGAGAACAGGGTAAAGACAAATAAGCTGACATGGAATGAGGTAGTTCATATTCCTCTTCCCTTGGGACAGATTTTGAGGCATGACAGCCATACCTTTGAGGTAATCAACATGGCCCTGAAGTTCTCCTAAGCTTGAATAAACTTTAGAGAGGTTTCTTTCTGACTGTAGGTTCCTGACCTCCCTTTTCTTACAGCATTCACTTTAGAAAACACTTCATTGTAAATTTGCATCTGTCCCTTTGAGATGTACATCTTCTGCAACCAAGAAATGTCCTTCTCAAGGACCTGGGAGCCATATCTTTGAAATGTAATCATTGAATGGCATAGTGCCCCTTTCTCTCAATTTCTGTGGGAGAGTAGGGGCTTAGCTTCCATAAACACCAATTAGCAAATACAGAGGGTCTCAATGCATTGACTAACCACCCTTCCATACCCCACTCAACCTCCTTCAGTATTTCTTTATTAGTCCATCTCAGCACCTAAAAACTCTTTCACCTTTTGTTTCAAGAGAGTTGAGTTCAGCCTTTCAAGTATTCCTTGCAGTTTAAATCCACCTGGTACAATTATTCTTTGACAGAGACCTTTAAACATCAACTTGCTGTGCAAATTTTACAAATTAACTTTATTGATGCTAGGCTAAGGTATATAATACTCTCCAAGAACAATTATGCATTTACAAATGGCCCTTGGCGTACCTTAAATCTGTGGGTATAGAGAAAGTATTCATTTTAAATTGATATATAATAACTACTTTAGTGTGTGTTTCATGAAAAAAACAGATACTGACTCTTTGAACATAAAAATTATTTTTGTCACTCTGACAAAAGAAGAGTTTGAGAGAAAAATTGAATTATACTTAGTAGGACACTATTCTTGAGACAGCTTCATTTTTTTCCCAAAATTTCTTGTAATTTGCTTCTTAATTTTCATCCTAAACTTAAACAACTGTGTTGGGTTTTACTAACACACCTCTGTGTCTAAAGAATAGCTCTCTAGCTCGGTTTTGCTGTCAATTAATCTTTTATTTTGAATATTTTTCTTTTGTTACCTATTTAATCAGTTTGGCCAACTTTCATATACACTACAAATGACTTTCCATTCAATGTCTAGTTTTTTATTTCATCTATTTGCCAGGTATTAGAGACATAAAGAAGATAAAGGATTCATACAAGACAATGAATAAGAAAAAATTTCTGTCCTGAAATTTTTTTAAAGTATAGTGGGGAAAGAAATAAGTAAACAGATAACAGTAATAGAGTATACTAAGTTGTATGGAGCTATTTCAGACTGACTAGAGGAAAACATATACTGGACAAATAATCTCAGCCTTGATGGTGATCATGGCGGAAGTAGTGGATACATGCAGGTTTCTGGGAGGAAGCATCTCTCAAATGGGTGCCACTGGAGAGCAGAATAAATGCTGAAGATATTGGTAGAAGGTGATGAAGAGGAGGAGTGCTGGAAGGGTAAACAGGAAGTTTCACATTAGGGAATTTAAACTTGATCTTGCGTGTGAGAGTGCTGTTGAGATATTCTGTAGTTAGAAACTTACTGGCATAATCCTATTTAGGATTTAGAAGAAAGGTCCTGTTTTAGTATGGGGAATGATTTGGAAGTTGTATTAAAGTTTTATAAACTTTTCAGTTTACCTTCTTAATAAATGTAAGAGAATTTAATTGTTGAGTAAATTTATTATTGTGGCTATATAACATGAACATAACACACTAAGAAGTGAAAATGTTTGACCAAACTAGTGATTATATCGTTATCTTGTAAATTATTATACTGTTATATATTATTTTTATTTTTAGACCAAAAAACTCTCAAAAATTGTGAAAATCTTTTAGCCAGGTTATGTTCATAAATGAAGTCACTGAGAGATAAAGATGTTAATAATGCACCCAAAGTTACAAAGTCGATTACAACTATATTTGATTTTCTAGCATAAACACTTTCTCCCTTACATAAAAAATCAGGCCTATTTCACACACAATTTTCTGAGTGGCAGTGAATTGTTTTAGTGGAAATTGAGAAAGATGTTTTGTTTCACATTGTAGCACAGAAGAAGTGAATGTTGGTCAATAAGACAATTCCTAACTCCAATTCAGCAGAAGCAGGAGCCTAGAATCTGGGGTGGGAGGAGGATGGAAATGAGAACATGATACCCCAGGAATCTGCAGCAACACTCGGGAGAGCTTTGGTCATGTCACAGTTTAGATCAGAGGTTAGACTGTTTACTTTCTGTTCTTAAAGGCCTGTAGCTCTAGTTAGCATGTCTTACATTGTGTAGTACTTCATAGTTTTATACTCCTCAAGCCATGAATTCCTTATCATAATCCCATTAGATAGTTGGGGTAACATTTTTGTTGCTTTATAAAATTAATCTTTAATATACACAACAGAAGATTTTATTGAGCTGTGCATCTGAGTTCAAAATAGATACATTCTTATTTTTCAGCCCAATGATTTAAGCTATTGCCACATTATATTCATTTTCTCTCCCTTAAAAAAAGTTTCCTTTTAGTATTCATGAAATTTACATGCAGTAACATTTCTGATTGTCTTTTGTTGCACTGGAGTACACCTATCCGACATAGACGTTTATGGTTAGAAATAAGCTCATAATTTGTTTTGATAGAGTGCTAAATATCTTTCATTTGTCTGGTTAGATTTACCCTTCACCCTCGTTCCACCCTGCTCTGTGGTCTGTGAAGCTGATCCATTTAGCTTGCTTAATGATGCCCTTGCCCTCTGGCTTCCTGTTGACTTTGATCAATAGGAGACACTAGCAGATCAGAGGCAGGAGAATGAAGACTGGATATATGTTCCCCTGGCACTGTTTTACTGTTACCATCTGTTAGCTGTATCCCTCTGGGTGACCTCTCTATGTTCTGGAAACTACTCTGTCCTTTTAGCACTAGGGGGAGTTAGGCTCCCTGATGCTGCTAAGTTAAGTTTATTACATTTTCCCTTACTTCTATCCCTAAACTCTGTCCACATTTTTATACATTGATCCTTTATTGAAGTCTTTCCAATTGACCCAGTTTGAACATGACTATTTAGAATTGTCATTTTATTGGCGTAACACATGAAAGTTGTCATGCTAGTGTGCGGCACGTGGTAATAGGAGGCCGCATGGTATTATTTAAGAGGATGGCATTGGGAATAACAGCCCAATTTCTAGCCTGGTTCTCTACACGGTGATGTTGAGCACATTTCCTAACACTTGTGTTCCTCAATTTTCTTATTTGTAAATGAAATACACCTATTTCATGAATATATAAGTTAAATATAAATATATATATGTGCATATTAGGACTTCAGTGTCAAATAGAGATATGAGAACCATAAATGTGAGCCACACGTAAGATTTTATATTTTTTAGTAGCCACTTTAAAAAGAGTAAGAGAGACAGGCAAAAATAATATTTACTTAACCCAATATAAATGTTTACTTAAACTGATATATTTAAAATGTTAACATTTCAAAACGTACTCAGTATAAATATGGAATAAAGAGGTATTCTACATTTTTTATGACAAAGATACAGCAAAAATGTAGTATGTGTTTTACACTTACAGCATATCTCAGTATGGACTACCCACATTTCAAAAGCTCAAGGCCCACACGTGGCTAGTGGCTCCCTATTGGATACAACAGCTTTAGTAGCTCTTTGAACCTACACTTATATTGGGGATCAGAAAACCTCACTCCGAAATATGGTGCTTCTATCCCTATGGTTCTCTGAATTTCTCTGATCTACCTAGAAACTAGACCTGCCAAAGAGAAAAACGATTGCCTTCCCTGAAATTTCATTAGCCCCTGAAAATTAAAACTCATATCACAGAGGAAGAGAGGCTAAAAATTAAGCACCACATCTGGAGCCCAGGCAAACTTTGTGTCAAACCTTTGTCTTTTCTGTCTCATTTAATTTTCAAAGAAAAATATTTACTAATAATTGTCTAAGTTTTAAAGCCATTCATTTCCCCTAAAAATTGTTTTACCATTTCTCAAATTGCCACATTTTCCCTATCTCCTCTTTCCCTCTGAAAAAGAATATATGAGCATCTGTACCCTACTGGGTTATTGAGTAATCATCGCCCTGCAATTCCCCTGTGATATGTACATTAAAATAAATGTGTATGCCTTTTTTCTCATATTAGTCGACTTTTTGTCAGTCCACTTGCAGTGAACCTCCAGAAGGTGAGAGGGGAAGCTTTCTCCTTTGGTCTCTACATTTACTTGAACAACTTATTTGATTAATCACTTCTCTTCATTCTTTCTGTTCACCAAAATGTGCTTATAGGATGCTGAGTAGCCAAAGTTCACAGGCAACATTTTTATTCAGTAGTCCCTGCTTATCTATGGAAGATACTTCCAAGACCCAAGTGAATGCTTAAAACCTCAGATTGTACCAAACTCTCTCTAAATACTAGCTTTCCCTATACATACGTACCTATGATAAAATGTAACTTATAAATGAGGCACAGTAAGAGATTAAGAAAAATAGCTAATGATAAAAATGAATAATCATAACAATATACTGTAATAAAAGTTATGTAAATGTAGCCTCTTTCCCTCTCTCTCTCTCTGTCATATTTTAGGACTGCTGTTGACCCTGGGTAACTGAAACTGTGCAATGCCAAACCTCAGGTAAGGGGGGACTATTGTACATCCATGAATATCTGCTCCCACCATTTGAATTATATACTTAAGAAGTAGCAACTGTATTTTTTTCAAACCTGTTTATGCCAGTTATATCCGTTATTACGATAATTTAATATATTTGTTTATAAACCAATGACATAGCAGTATGGAAGGAAATAGATTTGTCATTTCTATAAAAATTAAGTTAAATGCTTTGGGAAGGATCAATAAAGAGACATTAATTTATGAAAAGTAGATGTAGTAGAGAAAACTGAAAACAAAATGTGGAAAATAATCAATAGCTGGAGGTATTCTGCATTCAGACCACTTTGCAAGTGTTAGGAAGTTCGTACTCCATTTAAAGAAGGTGAATCTGGGTATCACACAGTGATCATATGGTTGTGTTTAATGAAAACTAAAATAAAATGTAAAACGCCAATATAAGAATATAATAGATATTGACATTATACCCACAAACTGTTGGGTATAATTTATATATATATATTCATACATACCTATACATGCATTCTACAGCAAGCCCCATGAGGGCAGGTATCACATTTGTTTAGCTTGCCACTAAATTCTCAGTGCTAGAATGGTGATTGGCTTAAAGTAGATGCTCAACAAATGTTTGTTGACAGATTGACTGACTTGTTATTTCCATATGGCACCTCTGACTATGCAAGCCAGTTGGTTTTTCAGTTTATAGTTTGCTGTCACATTTTTAAAAACATGATATTGTTTTATTTACAACAGATATAATTTTACAGTCCTTTTTTTTTTTAAGCGAAACATTTTAAGTCATCTAGAAAGGGAAAACTCATGCAAAATTTAACTCAGTAAATTTAGACTTGTTGTTTTATTAGAACAATGCCTTGCTGGGGGAAATGGAAGAGAATGAATAAAATTTAAGTCTATCTGTTCCTGAGAAGGTCAAAAAAGCTTGCTTTTCATATGTTCTGGGGAGCTGTGAATAAATATCCAACAGAGCTCATCTGGATTCACAATCTGTTCATCAAAAGCACCTAAAATTATCTTCTTCCTAAACATCCCTATTAGCAGACATTGGCTATGGTGATACACATGTATCAACTTGAAAAATTCCCTGAAACTACCCAAACAAATGTGGATATTATAGTTATTGAATTTACACCTCCCACCCCACATTGATGGTGAAGATTTAGTCACAGTGTAACTGAAGAAGTGTAAAGTAGTTAAGTCAAAACTAGGATCCTTCTTGAGGGACTTGCCAATATACTTTTTTCTTAGTTCCCCAAACAGGTCATTTTTAATGCAAATTTTAATTAAAGTATTACACAAATAAAAAGTGCACATGTCATAATGGTACAGCTTGATGAATTCTCCCTAAGTGAATATGCTATAAATGGTTCCAAGATCAAAATAGGGAATACTAGCAACAGCCCAGGAGCCCCTCTTCAGTCTTTTTATGGTCATCAGTCTTCCTAATGTAATTAATATTCTTACTTGATTGCTATAGATTCCTTTTACCTACATATGAACTTTAGATGAATAGAATCACCCAGTACGTACTGTGTTGTGCCTGGCTTCTTTTACTCAGTAATATTTAGAAGATTCATTCATGCATGTGGTTGTAGTTTGTTGATTCTTATTGATTTGTGGTAGTCTTTTGTAGAAATACACCACAATTTATTTATCTCCTTTACTATTGGTGAATATTTGCATTGTACTCAGTTTTTGGCTATTATGAGTAGCTCTGCTATGAACATTCTTGCATGTCTTTGGTGATCATAAGAACACATATCAACAGACATAGGTGTGAAAATTCTAAGTCATAAGATGTGCAGCATGTTAGGTTGGAATAGCTACTATAGTAAAATCTCTTCTGTATTGGGTTACTTTTCAAAACAAAAAAAAGCAAAGGGGATTTGGTCTTAGAAACTTCAACTTGTTGGTTGTTGTATTAAAAGATATTATATATACATCTATTTGTTAATCTCTAATTAGATTCCTTGGAATATTTCCACTTTTGAAGAAACATGTTAGCTAATAAATAGTTAACATTCCTAATGCATTTCATTTTTAAATTTTAAGGCTGTTATTATTTTTCAGAATTGTAGTCATTTATTTACCAATAAAAATTCTGGGTAACAGTAGGAATATATGATATTCATAAATATGACTTATTTTCTAATTATGTCAGGACTTAACATGCCCATGGGAATAGAATTAGGAATGACACTTTGCCATTTGCCTTTATAAAATCAAAGACACCATTTCGTCAATTGTATATTATACTGATTAGAAATAGACTTTCTCACTTCAGAAAACCTCACAAAATATCTGTTCAGCCTTGTTGCTTTGCATATATAATTCTTTACTCCCAATGACACTTTCAAAATTCTCATATACATTTTCATACATACTGTACTCTTATACCTATAGTCGTTGCCATGTATATATGTAGTTTCCAAATTCTCAATGATATTTTAAGTCTCTGTTATGTAGACTGTACACAACCTTATCTTAAAACATACACGGATCACTTGAAGTCAGGAGTTCGAGACCAGCCTGACCAACATGGTGAAACCTCCGTCTCTACTAAAAATTTTAAAAATTAGCCTGGTGTGGTGGTGGGCACATGTAATCCCAGCTTCTTGGGAGGTTGAGGCAGGAGAATCGCTTGAACCTGGAGGGAGACGTTGCAGTGATCCAAGATCATGCCATTGCACTCCAGTCTGGGCAACAAGAGCAAAACTCCCTCTCCAGAAAAAACAAAAACAAAAACAAAAAACAAAAACAAACAAAAAAAAAACGCCCTCAAGCACATTTGAAAGCTAATTTTAAAAACATTGTTTTATTTTACAAATCTAATCAGAAACAACCATTATAAAATCTATAATATCTTACAAGAGATAACAATGTTCAAACATCAAAATTTAATTTTTTGAATCTCAAATATGAGCAAATCACTCTATCTTTCAGAGGACAAAGCAGCAAATTACTATTCCAAATGGCTTTCTCTACATTCTTTCCACACATATTTTAACCCATGTTTTCTGACACCAAATGTTTCTGGTTTCTGGTACTATATTTCTTTATGTATTTACAGAATCTAACCTACTCTTGAACTATTTACGAACATGACTATACTTATCTGAATTAAATTTTTCTGCCTTCTCTCTAAGCTTTTGGTCATCAAAACTATCTAATTGTTAAATCTATTAGATTGGTACAAAAGTAATTATGGTTTTTGCCATTACTTTCAATGGCAAAAACTGCAATTACTTTTGTACCAACCTAATAGGAAATACTCAATTGGTTACTTCTTTGTCTTTGATGACAGTCCTTCCTTCCTTGAAACTAATTTTTTACAATTGTTTTAACCATTCCATTTTCTCAATTTGTTATGTACTTCACTGTGTATAAAATTCCATATTGATTACTCTGCAATCACATTCCCTCCATTTAAATATTTTCCAGCATTTGGACTACAGCCTTCCAACTCTGTATACTGTGCTGTAGCATCAACTATCATGTCCCCAAACCATATATGCAACTCAGTCTTCTTTCCTGAGAAATGTGTTTAAACCTCATTTATCCAATCACCTACTTACATAATTACCTACACCAGCAGTCTCCAACCATTCTGGAACCAGAGATCATTTTCATGGAAGACAATTTTTTTCATAAACTGGGGGCAGGGGATGGTTTGGGGATGATTAAAGCACATTACATTTATTATATATTTTATTACATATATATATATATGTAGTGTGTGAATATATATATATTAGTCCCACATGGGGGAGATGGGAGATGGTGCCAAATCATCAGGCATTAAATTCTCATAAGGAGTTCACAGCCTAGATCCCTCACATGCACAATTCACAATAGGGTTCATGCTCCCACAGGAATATAATGCTGCCACTGACCTGATAGGAGATGGAGCTCAGGTGGTAATGTGAGTGATGGGGAGTGGCTCAAATGAAGCATTTGCTTTTGGGTTAAATAAATGAAATTTCTGCCTGAGCCAATGTCTAGAAGAAGCTTTTCAATTTTATCTTCTAGAATTTTTATAGTTTCAGGGCTTAGATTTAAGACCTTGATCCATCTGGAGGTAATTTATGTGTAAGATGAGAGATGAAGATCCAGAGCTTTTGCACAGCAAAAGGAACAATCAGCAGAGTAAACAGAAAACCCACAGAGTTGAAGAAAATCTTCAGAATCTGTACATCTGATATAGGACTAATATCCAGAACCTACAATGAACTCAAACAAATTAGTTAGAAAACAAACAAAAAATCCTATCAAAAAGTAGGCTAAGAAGATGCATAGACAACTCTCCAAAGAAGATATATAAATGGCCAACAAACATACGAAAAAATGCTCAACGTTACTAATGATCAGGGAAATGCAAATCAAAACCACAATGCAATACCACCTCACTCTGGCAAGAATGGCCATAATCAAAAAAAAAAAATGGATGTTGACATGGATGCAGTGAACAGGGAACACTTCTGCACTGCTGGTGGGAATGTAAACTAGTACAACCACTATGGAAAACAGTGTGGAGATTCCTTAAAGAACTAAAAGTAGAACTACCATTTGATCCAGGAATTCCACTACTGGGTATCTACCCAGATGAAAAGAAGTCATTATACGAAAAAGATACTTGCACACGCATGTTTATCACAGCACAATTCGCAATTGCAAAAATGTGGAACCAACCCAAATGCCCATCAATCAACAACTGAATAAAAAAACTGTGGTGTATGTGTGTGTACATATATATACAGACACATATGTACACATATACACATAAATACAATGAAATACTACTCAGCCATAAAAAGGAATGAATTAGTGGCATTCACACTAACCTGAATGAGACTGGAGACTATTATTCTAAGTGCAGTAGCTCAGGAATGGAAAGCTAAACATCGTATGTTCTCACTCATAAGCGGGAGTGAAGCTATGAGGATGCAAAGTAAGAATGACACAATGGACTTTGGGGACTCAGGGGAAAAGGGTGGGAGGAGATAAGGGATAAAAAAAACTACAAATTGGGTACAGTGTATACTGCTTGCGTGATCGATATACCAAAATCTCACAAATCATGACTAAACAACTTACTCATGTAACCAAACATCACCTGTTCCCCAATAACCTATGGAAATAAAAAAATGAACAAACGTAAAAATACTGATGAAGCTTCGCTCACCTGCCCGCCACACACCTCCTGCTGTGTGGGTCTGTTCCTAACAGGCCATGTACTAGTACCAGTGTGTGGCCCAAGGTTTGGGGACGCCTGAGCTACATATCCCAGTTCTGTTTTAAATTCATTTTTTTCTGTATTTTCTGCTATGAACTAGAATTTTCTCTTGTGTCTCCTTTTTTAGTTAATGGTACTTGTTGGGGCTCACAAATCGACAACCCAAAACTATAATGCTTTGTATATGCTGAACCAAAGAAGAGGCCTCAAGGCTTTCTGTTTCACCCCCGTCCCCACAGTCTCTTCCTAAGCACAAAATAGAGTTGTATTCTGAAGTTCCATTATCTGCAAGCCTGGACCTACCAAAGAAGAAAACAATTACCTCCAGTCTCTTCCCTGGGTTTTCATTAACTGAACTCATATCACAGGAAGACTAAAGTCTGTCAACAAACCTGGACAGACTTTAGTCTCAAACCATTGTCTTATGCTCTGTGTGCTCAACAGCCTTTGTGCCAGATCATTGGATGTTTTTCAAGTCAATTGACTTGCCCTTAAAGTCATTTACCATCTTCCAAACATCATCCACACTTCTCCATCACTCTTTCTTCCAAGAAGTATATAAGCATCCATACCCCATTGGAATATTGGACAATCACTCTGTGATTCTCCCTGTGTGCACAGTAGTAAGAAATTTGTAAAGTCATCATTTCTCTAATTTAATCTGCCTTATTGTGAGTTGGTTTTTCAGTGAAACTTCTAAGGGCCAAAGGGGAAGTTTCCTTGGCCCCAACATACCCATGTTGCCAATTTTAGAAAATTGTAAATAGGTTTAAAAATTTATTAATACATTCTTCTTCTTTTATCTACCTTCAAGCACCAAAGGAATCACACACTATTTCCGTCTTACGTCCTTCTTTTCATTGCTAATGTATTTCACACATCCATTTTTTTTATGTACTGTTGTAATGATATGTCTACTGCTTTGAGAAACTCCAATCTTAAAGTCTTCCAATCCATTCTCTACATGCCAGGTATTATATGTGTGCTTCCCTAATAGGCAAGTAGGAATATGCACTTTCCTAACATGGATTATGCATATACATTTTCGATTACTTAGGATATGAAAATGAATGGAACGTGCTGTCTGTGTCCTCAAAGAACCCACACTTACAAGCAAGACATAACTGTAAATGACTCTAAGCAGATATAAGTACCATGGGGAATTAAAAAGAGTATTCATGCTCTCTACCATTTATTCATCAACTCTTCTGAGTATTGTTCTAAGCACTAGTGATACAGAACTGACCTGGACAAAAAGATGTCTTAGCTCATGAGTTTTATTTTCAATGACAGAAGACAGAGGAGTCAAGGAAGGTTTCATAGGGAGATGACAGGAGGTGAATTTTAAAATCACTATTTCTAATGGTTGTAAGGGAGAAAAGATTTCTTTATTTGCCCATTGCTAGGCTCATGGCTGATACTCCTATAAGAAAAGACAGATTAACAAGAGAAAAGCATAGCAATTTATTTAATATAAATTTTATGTAACACAAGAGCCTTTAGAAATGAAGACCCAAAGAAACAGGAAAAACTATACATTTTTATGGACAGTTGTGTTGAAGTATGATTGGAGCTTAACAGGTTATGATCTAACGGCAATGACTTGGGGGGAACTTAGCAAGGCCTATTTGTTCAGATTCTTCTCTGTATTTCTGTGTGATAATCCTTTTCTCTGGACATAGAAGGGACCATCCTGGAATGAGAATCTTATGGCCTACTTCAGAGAAAGGCCTGCTAGGGTCTGCTAGGTTTTATGCACCTCTTCAGGAAAAGAGCAAGGGGAAGAGGAGAGTGAGTTTTCTATTTCTGTTGTTTTTTCCAAATGCCAAGTGCCATATTTTGAGATAGTGTGTCTGTAGCTCTATCATGGTGAACCTTATTTATATTTTAATAAAAGATTTAAGAATGACTGAGAAATAGACAGTTAAAATCAGTGAGACTATTTTCTGTTGATTAAATAAACTTCCACAAAAACAAAGAGCTTGTACATTCACATCTGGACATATGAGGTTCCCAATGGATGTAAAGAGATTCCCCAATTCAAAGTCTTCTCTACCAAAAAACGTTGAATTATCCTCCAGCATCTTTCATTTGTTATTTCAATCTTTCAAGTAATAAACAAATATTTATTTATTCTCATGACCTACACTAGCAGATAAAGAAAGGCTTATCATAAGAAGTGACATTTTAAGGATTAGTAGGTCTCACTTTGGTGGGGAGAAGCAGGAGGGGGTGAAGAGCATATAATGTTCATTAGGGAATGTGGCTTTAGGGAACATGGCATGATTATGGAATTGAAACAAGGGCAGGAAGAGTGGCATGCAGAGATTAGTCTGTCGGCTTGAAAGACTTAAGATTTTTAAATTCAAACTCCAGAGACAAAATTATTTTCCTTCACATGGCCCTCAAACATGCCGGAATGCCTGACATAGAGTAGGATCTTAATGCATATTTGTTAAATAAATGAATATGAATAATGTTGGCACTAAGAATGCAACACCCTAATGTGAAGGCCTCAGAAATAGCCTCAGAAAAAAAGTCTCTCTCTGAACTTCTCCTACCCAACCTCTTTCATCCATCATTCTCCCCCAAGGATAGCCATAGAAACTAGAATTCCTCTTCCCCAAAGCAGGTCATAGAAACCAGAACCCCTTTTCCCCAAAGTCAGCCACAAAACATAAAATATACTCTTCACTTTCCCCCATTTTTCTGCGTATGAACTGGCTATAAAGAAATTCTCTGACCTACTTTGTTTGATTGAAGGCCCTAAGGTCCCCTCCTTTCAGCAAAGGTTCTGCGCCATACACAGAATAAACAAATGCTGCGCAGAGAGGCCAAGAAGAATCTGGATAGGCCTTACTAAGTGATATGGTTAGGATCTGTGCTTTTGTCCAGATTTCATGTTGAATTGTAATTCCCTATGTTGGAGGTGAGGCCTCGTGGGAGATGACTGGATCATGGAGGTGTTTCTTATGAATGCTTTATCCCCATCTTCTTGGTGGTGTTCTCATGATAGTGAGTGGGTTCTCATGAGATCTGTTTGTTTAGAAGTATTTAGCCCCTCCCTCCCTCTCTCTTTCTCCTGTTTCTGCCATGTTAGATGTGTCCGTTACCTACTCACCTTTGGCCATGTTTGTAAGTTTCCTGAGGCCTCCGCAAAGCCAAGCAGATGCCAGCATTATGGTCCCTGTACAGCCTGTGGAACCATAAGCCAACTAAACATCTTTTCCTTATAAATTACACAGTCTCAGGTATTTCTTTATAGTAAGGCAAGGATGGACTAACACACTGAGTTTCCCCACCTACTCTACTAACATTAGTTCATATTGTTTTTGTTAAACAGTGCTACATGGCTTTCATTCTTCATTGAATCAGTGCATGAAAATGGATGGCTTTCCTCGTATCTTTGGGTGTTATTCTTAAGTTTTCTGTGTCATGTAAAACTATGGTCAAATACATCTATTCTGCTTTTCTGTTGTCAATCTGTCTTTGCCATAACTGTGGTGGCTGTGATTCTTATGGTGGGGAGAAAAGGATCACCCCCTCCACCTATACAGTTTTGGTAACAAGAATGGGATGGTTGGGACACCTGACTTGCCCCAGAGCCTACAGATGAAGTCCTGGGATAACTGACAAAAAGAAAACAAAGAAAGTTAATAATTTTTACCAATGTCACCTCCCCTGGATCTCTACATATAGTGCCCAGTTAAGAACGGAGAGTAAAAATATCTTCATATCCCTCCCCTTCCAAATTCAGCTTAGCAGGAGGAAATCGTTTGCTTGAATTATGACTCTTTTGTAAATTTGGCTTTGAGCACCCAGTTATTACTGATCCTTTTCCCTCTCCTGGACAGCTATTATTTTCCTGTTTATCTTATTTTGTGTTCTGAAAACACGGCTTGGCTTGCCTCCTGTTGGGGCACACGGGTTATCAGGTCTGTGTGTACAGATGATAAACCAAAAGCCTAGGGACCCCATAAAAAGAATGCAGCTGAATAGAAATGTGGGTTGGCCCCATTTGTGGTTAGTGAACCAACAGCCACCAGCTCTAAATAAGTTATCTATGTATCTTTTCCCTTTTTGCTGTCTTTGGGGATGACTCTGGATCTTCTGAAGACTGCATGTTTGTATCTCTTTGGAGAAGCTTCGTGCATCCTTGGTTAAGTCATAAAAGGTGTATTGATTTTGGTTCTGATTCGTATGTTAAGTAACATGGGTTTAAAAGAAAAATAAATCAATAAATAGGAAGTCAGAAATATTTGATGTTTGTCCTGGCTAAAATCTGATAAGGTATTTGAAAGAACTTTTTTTTAAAAGAGCCTTATGATCAGAAGTTGGCTTAACCAGCTGATATTCAGGCTGTCCTTTTTTTTTTTTTTTAACAGTCCCTTCTTCTGCCTATTGGATCCTGGTTGTCCCATGGGAATATCACAGTGCTGACTACCAAAAGAGAGGATCTAAAGGAGACTTCTAGTGACCCTGAAACCCCTTGAGGAACACAAAAAAGGCACCAGTGACTCTCTTTTTCATGGTCCTGTCTTCCTCATGGACCCCCAAGAGTTGTGGTTGGGTTACCCTCAGGTATGAAGCTCTACTGTCTTTTACATTGAGATCCCTTTGATTTTGGGGGGCACCGATGGTTACTGTATGCTTCAAAAGGGCACTTGCACTTTGGGTGGGTGGAAACTGATTAGTCACTGACAGAATCTCTAATTTTTAAGGTGACAGACAGTGATTGCAATAAATGGTTATTACTGCAGGGGCCAGACAGAAACTGACAATAAAAGGTAATTTCCTACGAGAAAAGTCATTGGCTTCATTGCTAGTGAGAGGATCTTAAAGATGGGGCCATGGGTTGATAATGGGCTTATTTTTGGCAATTGGTCTCAAGAGCCCTTGAAACCAATGGATAAGTCTCCCATCAAGCAGTGAGTTCATCACAGAATGGGCTAGCTGGCACTGTCACTCACCACCCTGGAGGGTACATTCTTGCTGCTGGATACCCTGTGGGAGTGCTGCATGGCCCAGTTTCATGGCATTTCCCTGTTTGGAAATTTGGAAAATCCAGGGTTCAACATAAAAATGGGATTCTGAATTTCTGGAAATCTACGTGCCCCATCTTCTAACTATTCCTGCCTTCTGAATATGTAAGTATGAGTCCTGGAAGTTACAGAAGTTTTGTTTGCTCTATTCATTAATGGGCTCCACCCTAAACTCAATAATCTGGTTAAGAAATTGAGGCTAAATTGAAAAGTTAGTGATCTAACTAAATTGGACTCCAAAATATAACTTTCTGGCATTCAAATGATTATTTTAAACAAGCTTTTGATTTTCCCCAAGGCTCATCTGTCTATTTGTAAAATCCTGTAGTAATTTCCTGTGATTTCATGTTGCCTGGGAATCCATTTTTCAATTTTTCTGTATGTCTCATCTAACTGACACATTTGAACCTAATTCCCTTCCTAGCCAAGGCTCTCCTGGAGAGTGGCTATCTTAATACACCTGTCAGGGCATGGATAGATTTTATAGTCACTCCCCAGACAGATAAGATCTAAGTTCAAATTAGAGAAAAATGCAATAAATTCAGTTTTAGCAGAAATGGATATTTTGTCCACCCCGATAAGCTCTGGACACATTCAGACTTAAAATTTAGCTCACAGTCCCTACAAAATTGACCTCTGATAATAGCTATCTGCCAAAAGGTCTTTCTTGAGGGAAACAAAACAATCAAACAAACAAAAATTAAATAAAAACAAACGTTCATTCCTTTTCTGTACCTTGAGATATAAATTTTCTCTTTTGTTCCTCCTCCTTAGAAGCCCAAACTTAGGGTTGCCTAACTATTGCCTAGGGCAATGGAACAGGTAGTTAAAGACTTATAATCTGAAAGGAAAGAGAAACTCTTTAAAAACTGACAAATTAAAAACTTAAAGTTGTAGAATAGAAGGATGAAACTGGAGTCCTAATTTTCACCACATACAAAAAGTAACTTAAGGTTCATTAAAGATTTAAATGAAAGTCCTCAAATTATAAACATCCTAGAAATAAACCTAGGAAACATCATTCTGGACAATGGCCTTGAGAAAGAATTTATGACTAAGTCCTCAAAAGCAATGGCAACAAAAACAAAAATTGTCATGGGACCTAATTGAAGGGCTTCTGCATAGCAAAATAAACTATCAAAAGGTAAACAGGCAACCTACAGAGTGGGAGAAAATACTCACAAGCTATACATCTGACAAAGGTCTAATATCTAGAATCTATAAGGAACTTACTACAGTTCAACAAGCAGAACACAAATAACCACATTAAGAAGTGGGCAAAGGATATGGACAGACACTGCTCAAAAGAAGGCATACCAACAAACATGAAAAAATGCTCAACATCACTAATCATCAGAGAAATGCAAATCAAAAACACAATGAGATACTATCTCATACCAGTCAGAATGGCTGTTACTAAAAAGTGAAAAAAAAAAAAAAAAGAAAAGGAAAAAGAAAAAAACAGATGCTGATGAGACTGCAGAGAAAAGGGAATGTTTACACAGTGCTGGTGTGAATGCCAATTAGGTCAGCAACTGTGGAAAGCAGTTTGGAGATTTCTCAAAGAACTTAAAACAACTAGCATTCAACCAACAACCCCTTTACTGAGTATACATCTCAAAACAAATAAATTATTCTATCAAAAAGACATATGTTCATCACATATGATGACTCATATATTCATTGCAGCACTATTCACAATAGCAAAGACATGGAATCAACCTAGGTGTTCATCAGTGGTGGACTAGATAAAGAAAATGTGGCACATATAGACGATGGAATACTACGCAGCAATAAAAAAGAATGAAATCTTGTCCTTTGCAGCAACATGGATGCAGCTGGAGGCCATTAAACTAAGTAAACTAATGCCGGAACGGAAAACCAAATATCTCATGTTCTCACTTATAAGTGCGAGCAAAACACTGGTTACCTATGGACACAAAGATGGCAACAAGAGACACTGGAGACCAACAGAGGAAGGAAAGAGGAAGGGGCACAAGGGTTGAAAAACTAACATTGGGTATTATGTACACTATCTAGATGACAGGGTAGTTCGTATTGCAAACCTCAGCATTAAGTAATGTAGCCATGTAACCATCCTGCATGTGTACCATCTGAATAGAGAATAAAAGTTGAAATTCTTTCTTTAAAAAGCTGAGAAACCTGCTTCTTTCTGTGCATTTGTGAATGTCTGTATATGTGTGTATTGAGAATGTGTGGTATTTTTTCCTGCAGTTTTAGTACCAAAATATGAGTTATATTTAATTAACTTAGAGAAAATAGATAATAAGCACTTAAGAGTTTTATCAAAAGGAAAAATATAACAATTAACTTAAATGCCTTTTAGTTAATGTGATCTTAGATAATCTTTGGTAAATAAAGTTAGTTTATAATTTTTGGTAAGATAGAAATGTTTTTAAAATCGTCAGCATTGATTGTAATGCAAGCATACTTTTTTTTCACAAGAGTTGTAGTCAAATAAACTTGTTGCTTCCTAGATGTTTAAGAAGAGAAAAAAAAGTTTAACTTTTAACAGTTTTTGCTCCTGTGATATTTGTGATACCCGTCTAATGTATTGGTGAGCTAATGCTATGAATCAGCTGTTGGACTCTACCAAAACCTTCCACACATCTTGCTGTGAGCTTCCGTGTTTGGTTTTAAACTTCTGTATTTTGGGATCTGAGCAGGTAGCCAAGGTGAATGCTGAGGACATGTGTGTGTCTGTAGCACTTGGGCTACCAGCTGCAAGACAGGGCCAAACCCAGTATGATTGCATCCTGTGTCCAGTGTCTGAAAGGTTTTGGTTAAAACAAGGCTGGCTGATACTTGCTAAGCTTGATTTTACTTAAAAA
Organism: Macaca mulatta; assembly: GCF_049350105.2. NCBI lineage: Eukaryota > Metazoa > Chordata > Mammalia > Primates > Cercopithecidae > Macaca > Macaca mulatta. The sequence goes on along the minus strand of NC_133423.1, from coordinate 63,215,206 downwards.
AATAAAAATAAAAACAGAAAAATAAACTTAAAAAAAGACTTGCTTGTTTTCCATGAGCAATTTAAATATAATTATTAAATGAGTAAATGAGATAAATGTAAATAAAATAACGTTTATATATACATATATCAAATTTTCAAAACTTTTTTTAGTAATTTAAAGTCTTAAATTCATGGTTTGTTAAATGATAAGTAATAATAAATTATCTGAGCCAACTAAGTACTGAAACATTAATTATTAAGCATAAGTTTAAGTATACATACTTCAACATCTTATTTTTATACAGTATAAAATAGCTAAATATATCTGGATTTGTTAGTAAACAAAAAATTGAGAAATGTATCTTTCTAAAAATTTTGAAAGGGTTTTTAGTCTATAAATGTGGATATAAAAGTTAAAAATTACTTATTTCCTAGGTTTTCATGGAAATGAAGATTACTAAAAGTTAAAAATTCAGATTAATATATGTAATTAAACTACTAAATATATAAGAAAAAGAACATGCATGCAAAGTATACAAAAAGATAGATTTTTTGGTAAGGAAATTAAAGTACTAGAATTTTTCTTTTGTTAAGAAAAAGAACTAAAACTTTGTCTAGAGATTATTTAAAGGGTATTTAGGAGTGAATGAATGAAAGAATAAATAACATAAAACTGAAAACAAGAAAACTTGTAAAAGGGTTATAAATGATGAATCTTATCAAACTGGTTTTTGTGATCAAACTGATGAAAATTAAATAAATTTATTATAAATATTTTTAAATGCACCTTAATATCAAAAGTACACTGTTAAAAAACTAGAATGTGGTTTTATCTTTTAAACAAGGTTTTTATGTAATACTAATAAGAGACAATAATTGTTTAAAAATATTTTGATTGAACTGTGAGACAGAGAGAAAGAGAGACAGAGAGAGAGAGAGAGAGGCTATGTTATCAGAATAGTTTGTTGTGCTTCTTGTCGTCTTTCTTGGGTCTTTGATTACCTAGGAAAACTAAATATTAAAAGGGTAATATTTTTCTATAACTAGGTAGTTTCCTGTGTTTGCTTTAAAAGTATTTTAATTATCACACTGGTGTGATGAATATTATTTCCCAGAGATCTGTGATTTTATTTTGATCAAGTATTTTTAAAACGTTTGACTTTTTTTTTTTTTTTGACAAACTATCCAAAATCAAAATTGAGTCTTTTTGACCTTAAACCATCTTTTGGACCTTTTAGAGGGGCCCCTGGAAGTTCAAGAGAGAAAGATGATAAACTAATTAAGCTTATTTGTTATGTTAAAATTATACGGGAAGCACTGTCAATTAAGAAATATGTTTAACTTTCTTGGAGTTATATTTCTGTGGATATGTGACTGACATATGTGTTCCAAATTTGTATAAAATTCTAGAAACCTAACATGTTACTAGTCATAAGTTTGGTTATTATATGAAAGTGTTTTCTGCCACAAAAGAAAATACAAATGTCATCATTATTATAATGAACTCCTATCACATCTTTAACCATTATATATATTTTATTTTATTATTTTATTTTGAAATGGAGTCTCACTCGGTTACGAGGCTGGAGTGCAGCTCACTACAACCTCCACTCACTGGGCTCAAGGGATCCTCCCACCTCAGCTTCCCAAGTAGCTGAGACTGCAGATGCACATTACCATACCTGGCTAATTTTTGTATTTTGTTGTAAAGATGGAGTTTCACTATGTTGGCCAGGCTGGTCTCGAACTCTGGAGCTCAAGCAATCTACCTGCCTCTGCCTCCCAAAGTGCTGGGATTACAGATGTGAGCTACCCACCTTGCCTCGCCTCTTTAACCATTTTGTTTTCATCATCCACAGCTAAATGTTTTCTTCTGATGCTTCTTCTGAAAACTCTTTGCAAACATTTATAATCCTAAAGTATGTCTTCAAGGAGGTTCATGGAAGGAATGGAAAGAACTCTAACAAACACAGATTTCTGACAACTTTGAGGTCATATCTTTGGACTGGATAAGACTTCCAAAACTCAAAGGAAAAAACTGGAATCATAAAATTTCTCACCTAATATCAAGCAAAACAAAAATTAATTACACAGGGCTGACCCGATGAAGTATTACAATATTTTCTACTTCATTTTATTTGAAACATTGCTGATTCTTTTTATGATTCATTTTCCAGATTTGATAAAACTTTTTTTTTTTTTATTTTAAGCTAATCTATAGCTTACAGCAATTTGGTGATGTTACCTTTTACACACAGAATTGAAACATTTTCTTTTTTCCCCCCACTTGATCCCTTCCAAATTTGGACACTATTCATGAGTATTCTTGCTTTATGAAAATACAGTTATTTGCATAAGTTCAATAAGAATCTGTTCTTGTAACAGCACAACTGGAAACCTGGTTATATTACCAAGGCTTTGCCTGAAATTTTATATCTTCCAGTATGGCCAGATAACTTTGAGGAACTAATGTTGAGTTTGTAAAGTTGATAAAAGAACTTGGAAAAATTGGCCTGGTACCTTGTCTACACAGTTCCCTTATAAGTTTCCTAGCCTTGCAGTAAATAATTTCACTTTCTGACAAACCCAGAAATCTCAAGATATTGTGGAAACCTGGAGAAGAGAGGAATTTACCCAGTTTGTAAATGTGTTACAGGCACAGTCTGATGGTGAATCTTGCCTTGGCTTCTTGGCCTCAAGCGGCTTTTTAAAAGTCTAATGCAAAAGCCTTTGTAAAAATGTTCCATCAATGCCAACTTAAAAAGAGCCTGTGTGATCAGTAATTATTCTTGCTGCAGTCAGGCCAAGTTAATAAAACTTAACTTATTTTATACACAAATTGGCCTTACTGTGATTATCTTTATCAAAATGAGGGCGAGTGGAGAGAAAAACTATTAAGCACTTGTGTAAGACTCTACCTACATGTTTTTGAGGGTTTATTATCTCCCTACAAAATGGACTGGATCCAATATCTGGCTGTGAGTCTCCAAACTAACATTTCCAATTTTCTCTGATCCTTCTGGCTTGGAATCACTGTAATTAAAACTGCTTTTCATCTTGCCCTGCAAGATGAAACTGGGCCATTTGATACAGACTTCAGAGAAGCCAGCACAGCAGCTTAGATATAAAAAGGATTTGTGTCTTTTGCTGGGTGGACTACTCAGAAGTTTCACTGAGGCACCTGATGCAAACTGCAACCAGGAAAAATCTGTCACATTGCCACTGCCTACTGTCACTTCATCTGAAAGCACTTCAAGCACAGGATCTGAAAATCTTAACTGGCTGCCCTCTGGACTAAAATACTGAGTTTATAGTACGTTCTAACCATCAATGTTTATCTTTTATTTCCATAGAAATGTCTCTGATTCTTCAAATGATACAAAGACTTGACTATGGTGGAAGTCCATCTGCAACACTACTGCCTGAAACGAGACACAATGGTTAGCTGTGTAACTAGACTTGCCTCTTCTTGGGACCGAGGGATTGGTTCAGTAGCTTAGGAGACATTCCGTCTTCTCAATTTCTGAACTCTGAAACTTCTTGGGAAATTTTACACTGAGGAATGTTGGGACTTAAAAATAATACTCCAAGTGGAAGCCTCAGAAGCAAAGTTCCTCACTGACCTTCTCTGTCCTCTTATATCTCACCTCTCATTTTCCCACAAGGCTAGCTGTAGAAACTAGAATTCCTCTTACCCAAAGTAGGTCATAGAAACCAGAATCCCTTTGGCCCAAAGCCAGTCATAAAACATAAAATATTACTCTAACCTTCCCTGATTTGTCTGTGTAAGAATTGACCATGAAGAAATTACTGACTTACCTTGTTTGATTGTAGGTCATGAGACCCCCATTCCAAAAAAGGTGTTGCCCCATACTTGGAAGGAAGAAAGACTCCACAGAGAAGCCAAGAATAAGCTGAACAGATAGGCCTCAGTCTATTAGCATATCTTTTTGTTCAATTACAATTCCACATGGCTGTTACTTCTTCCTTGAACCTAAGCTTAAAAATGGACAGTTTTGCCTGTATCTTGGGGTTTTCATTCTGAAGGCTTCTGCGTTATGTGAAACTATGACCAAATAAATGTGTTAATCTCTTTATTATAGGTGCATCAACAAAGACCCTTATGATTTGGAGAAAAGGAATCACCCCATTTTTACCACTATAATAATAAATTGAAATCCATTCCTAAATAATAGTGGTTTAGGCTTAACATATCAAATCACAGTGTTTTTCAAAAATATTTTATCAAGTTTTTACTTTCGGAGCCACTATTAAGAGGTGCATGTTCTTGACAGTGTTTACACTTTATAAAATCTCTAGTCGCAGAGACTGAATAACTGCCTCCAGAAAACAACAGAAACAGATGGGAGTGCCCTCCAGGTCTTTTTCTTAGCTATTCCCTCAGGCTACCTGAATATCTCAGACACTGGGTGCCTGAGAACTTACTGTGATAGCTAATTCATTTAAAAAATGTTTCCACTAAAACTGAGATCAATCCAGATGAGAACAGTAGGAATTTCAGAACATGTTAGAGCCTGAGAGAGAATATTTTAGATGCCATAAATGACTGGCATAATTGTTAACCATGCAAAGTATAGTAGGTTTGCTCATTCTTTGGGCTTGAGGTGGGAAGAATGAAGCAGTAAGCAATAAAAGGAATATCAGACAGATGTCTTCACCTTTTTGCTTCAGCATTTAACGTCAAGTGACCTGCAGCAATTTATAAGATCTTTGTGAGCCTCAGTTCATTTGCACACATGTAACATGTAGTTAAATACTAAGAACTTGTGGAAAACACATAACATACCTACAATAAGCATAGTTACTTGCACACATGACACCCTCAGAGAGTCATTTCCATTCCCCTCCACCTAGTTATTTTTTGTGCTTATTTTTGGACTTATGTAATTGAAATTTTAGGAAGTAGAGTCAAACTAATACCTCTAAAAATTTAAACCATACTAATTTGTTTTCACAATTTCAAATAAGCAATATCTTTGTTTAGGTACTTCCAAGGATCATAAGAGAAATAATCTCACCCACGTTGAGAAATTTTATTTTGTTGCCTCCCAGCTGTCACTTAAGATCTCTCTGATTGACTCCCATTTTGACCATAGATTGGGGCTTGCTGTGAAACTGCACTGGTTTGTGTTTATTTTTTTCTCTCAGGGAAAATAAGAGACTCTCAAAGTATTATATACATAAGATTAGGCTATAGACCAGATCTTTCTTTCCTGAAAATTATAGTGCAAAGTATATTTTATTATGTTTCTATTTTGATAGCAATAGCTCCAAATCACGCTTCATATTCCCCACTTTGTCCTACATGCATTTACTATCCATTTCTCATAACATTATTTCCTGTGGTCTTTGTAGGAATTGCTTAGATTGCTTAGATTGCTTTATTAGCTCTTATAGTACACTTTGGTGTTTGACTGTCCTACTATAAATATAGTTTCATTTCTTAAAAGTAATAATTAAATTATCATTTTGTTTTCTTAGATCCTGCCATTTGCTAACTATATCCATTTTCTCATCTTGTGACAATTACTTGGTTTGGCCATACAATTTCTTGATTTTCTTTTCTTTCCTTTTCTTTTTTCTTTCTTTTTTTTTTTTTTTTTTTTTTTTGACCTATCTTTTGCAGTTCTTGAACTTCCAACATGTTAATTATAATTACTCTGAAAAACATATTGCTAGGAATTAATCCTATTCTTCAGGTGACTCTCAATTTATGCGGAGGATGTCTTAGTCTATTTTTTGTTGCTATAAATGAATACCTGAGGCTGGGTAATTTATTAAAAAAAAAGAAAAAAAAAAGGAAAAAAAAGAGGTTTATTTTGCTCACAGTTCTGCAGACTGGGAAATTTAAGTTGTATGGTGCAGGCTTCTGGTGAGGGCTTTCAGGTTGCGTTATAACACGGCGGAACGTTAAAGGAAAGTGGACATGTGCAAAGAGGTAAAGCCTGAGAGGCAGCCTGGTTTTATAACAATCCATTCTCAAGAGAATGGATACATTCTTCAGCAGCAAAACTTACTCACTTCCTTGAGATGGCATTAGTCTATTTATGAAGAATCCACCTTCATGACCAAAACACCTCCCACCAGGCCCCACCTACCAACACTGCCACATTGGGGATCAGATTTTAACATGACTTTTAGTGGGGAAAATCACATCCAAATCATAGCAAAGGACAAATGAAATACCCTCTTGCCTGGTTGCTAAATATACTGAAAGCCACTGTTTGAAATCAACTTTAAACTATTTCATTTAACAGTGTAATTGCATCACAGTTAGGCCTTTTTGTACTTTCCTTTTTGGATGTATAAAAAGTTATTTGGGAAAAGGGAGTATTTGTCTTTGCTTCTCTTTTACAGTTTTAAATATATCTACTTAGTTTCCAGTATTCTTTGAAGATTTTGTAAAAGGAAAATCTTTCCTCTTCTCTAACAGAAATAAATTTAAATTTATCTCTTAATCATTTGAAGAAAGGCATATTAATTCTAACTTAAGTGATGTCTCCCTACTTTTAAGCTGAATTTATTTAATTTATAACTTTATCAGCATAAATATCTGTTTTGTGAATAGTAAAAGCCTTTCTACCATTGATTTAATTATCTGTATCAATAATTGGTTGCAAGCTATTTGTAACATTACTAGCTCAGTCAAATTGATGTTAGACAATTATATATTCCTAGAGGGGGAAGAGAAATAATCACCCCTGCTGAATTGTGATAAGATTGTAAGTATCACAATTTTGCATTCATCTGGAAGAAATTAATTGGAAAAGTATTTTTAAATATATAGATGATGTCTTATCACTGCAACTTTCTCTTTTTTGTAAAAAAGAAATATAACTTCTACAGAAGTGCATAAAACATAAATATAAAGCTTAATGATTTATTACAAAATGAAAACCCAAGTAACCACCTCAAGGTCCAGAACGAACATTACCAGAATCTTAAAAGCCATATTTATGACCCTCACAATTATTACCTAGATTCCTGTGTGAGGTGATCACTATCATGACATTAACACTATGTTATGATTTTTTACTGTCTTTATTCTTTATATTCATGGAATAACCCTCTAAGAGTACTCCTATTTTCCTATTGTTTTTGCTCATCATTTTTCCATATTATTCTATTTAATAGCAATTAATATTTTTTTATTCTTTAAAATGTTATTAAATAAATATACCATAATTTATGTATTTAGTCTATGGTTGATGGGCACATTGATTATTTCTAATTTTGTCAATTACAGATAATGCTACCCTACATATCTCTGAGTACATACCATTATGTTTTCTTTGCAACTAGTAATTATCAGCCCATATTTATAATTTTAATGAATAATGCCAAATAATTTTCTAGAGTGGTCATTAAACTTAGACTTTGACCAGCAGGGATTGAGAGTTCTTATTGCCCCACATCATTGCTTACACCACTTGGTAAGGTGTAATTCTATTTTTTAAAAGATTTTTATTCTGCTGGTAGAATTCCCAATGAGATTTTAATTGATAATTTCCTAATGACTGTTGAAGCATTTACTATATTTATTATCCATTTGGATACTCTCACATATGAGAGCCCTGTTCAAGTATCCTGCCAATTTTTCTTTTGAATTACATTTTTAAAATTTTATTTATAGGGTTTTTAACTATATTCTGGATATGAACCTTTTGTTCATTATATAATTAGCTATATAAACAAATCTATGGATTTTTTTGGACTGTAATCAACATAAACCTGATTTTTATGTAATCCAAATTATAAACTTTTGAAAGATTATTACCTTGGAGGGTGCTCTGTTTAATAAATTATATATATTTTTTCATATATTATCTTTTGGGGATCCAAAATTCCCCAAATGGAATTAAGATATAAAGAAAGAGTGATACTTTACTTACCATACACAAATATACATATACATACTGAAAAGTAGCAAAATTAGACATTTTTCATTTTGAAATCAACTTTAAATTTCATTTATTCCAGGTCATTTGACCTTAACCCATTTTCCATCAAATACACGTCTTTGAAATTTACTCACTTTTAACAACTACATTTCGGTTTATTGAGGATAGATTGGGTATCTGGTAAAGAATGCTTCAATGTGTGAGGTGAACAGTATTTCTAGGCTGAAATTGTTCTATGCATTGAAATTCATGAGAAAGAAAACGAAAATAGGGTGAACAGGAGATAACAAACTTAATGAATTTACTGGCTGAATGCTAGTTTCAGTAGGCAATAGATTTGTTGAAAATTATTTGAGAAAATTATTAAAATAATTTCTGATAAATCTACATTTGGGGGTAAAAAGACACAAGACACATTTCAATCTGTAATATCAATATAGCCTTGAAGTACTAATAAAATTTGTTTTTTCTTGGATATTTGTTTCTTACGAACAAAAGTAAAAATTACTCTACTGTCTTCACTGAAACCAGACATGCTACCTTTTTAGTTGTATTTGGTCTTTATACTATTTTTAGCTAAAAGCCCTAATACCATGTAATGTTCACATGTTTTTATTTTTTGAGAATTTTAGCAGCATTTCTTAAATATGACTTTTTGTCATATATCTGTGAGAATTTCAACCCTTGTCTTAATTATTGTTGTGTTATAATAGGATATAATGTCTAATCAATGTTCACTGTTACTCCTACCTAAACAATCCTTCCTTCATATACAAAAGGAAGAAATAATAGACCCAATTTGCAGAATGCTTTACTGTAGTCATGCTGAGTAACATGATTCAATAATCAACTTTGTCAAAAATAATGATGTACTAATTTGTAAGACAGTGCTGTGTAACATTGTTTGAGGTGAGGGAGAGGGAAGAAAAGCAGATGTTTCCAAGGAATTTGAGTGGTTTAAGCAAAAAAAAAAAAAAAAAAAGAGAGAGAGAGAAACATCATTATCCTAATCTGTTTTGTGTTGCTATAAAAGAATGCCTGAGGCTGGGTAATTTATAAAGAAAATCTATCTATTTGGCTCACAATTCTGCTGACTCGAATGTTCCAGATTGGGAATCTGGGTGGAGGCCTCAGGCTGCTTCTATTCATGGTGGAAAGTAAAGGGGAGCCAGTGTGTGCTGAGATTATGTGATGAGAGAGGAAGCAAGGTGGGGGTTCCAGGATCTTTTTAGCAACCAGTTCTCATGGGAACTAATAGAGGGAGAACTTACTCTCCAGGGAAGGCATTCATCTATGCATGAGGGGACTGCCCCATGACCTCCCATTAGGCCCTAACTCCAAAATTAGGGATCAAATTTTAATATGAGATTTGGAGTGGACAAATATTCAAGACAATTTTGCATGAAAATATTTATTTGCATTAAATGTAACAGAGGTCAAATACGGAAAGTCAGCCAAGTATTCTGGACCTGTTTGCTGATTCTCTGTAACTTGTCCATTTTCAGAGGACTCTGCAGCAGCTTTGGGAGTCCCCAGTGCTGTGTGGAATGCAGTTTGAAAACCACTGAATTACTGTATAAAAATGGTGTCATTGTAGGAAAAGTTTAGAAGTAGCTACAGCCCCTACTTAGAAAAAAAAAAAATCTCTGAGAAGACCATTAGAGGGAAATAGAGAAGACATATATATGGTTGTGTACAAATGTGAAAAAGTGGAAATAGCATAGTCTCTTTAGAATACTGTCGCATTATTCTGAACAATTATGTTAAGTTCTCTGAATCCAAGTTTTCAACACATACAATTAAGAATATGATATCTACTTCAAACAGGTGTTATAAGGGGAATTGAGTTAATGTAGGTTAAAAATGCTTTGTTTTTAAGAAAACATACTTAACAAATGTAAGGCAATAGTATCCTATTACAAACACATACTTACAAATGTAAGGCAATAGTATCCTAAGTACTGGAGAAACTATTTGCTGAATATGCTGTTATTGTTCCTATGTCTTCTAATATCATCTACTACAGCAGGAATTAGCAAACCTTTTCTATGAAGAACAATATAGTAAATATTTTCAGGTTTGAGAGCCATATCATATTTGTTAGTCACAGCTACTCTACTCATGTTAGATCACAAAAACCATCGTAGATGATATGTAAAAAAGTGAGTGTGGATATTTTCCAATAAAATGCTATTTATAAAAACAGACAACTGGCAGAATTTGCCCAGTGAACCACAATTTGCAAACCTCTGTACTAGATCCTTTCAAACTCAAAGTATAGTCCATAGACCACCTGAGAGCAGGAAAAGCTACATAAATTGTGTGACCTAATACAAAATGAAAATGCAGAGCCCCTTGTTTAAAAATTACTAAGAATATTAAAATGCTGACAGCAGAGCATTCTTTCAAATGTGGGTTTCTTTTGCAGACTTACAAGTCACACATCTATGATCCAGCCCTGCCTGGGAGCTTGTTAAAAATGCAGGCCTTGTCTCTGACCTACTGAATCATAATCTGCATATCAGTAAGATCCCTGGATGGTTCATATGTACATATGTTTCGAAGAGTACTATAGACTAAAATAATTTTAAAACTGTATTTCTGGCTAGGAGTTCTCTAACAAAGGCCAAGTAATTACTTCTATGAGAAATCTACTTTAAAATTCTTACAAACTGTTTATAAAATAATTGAAAAAATAGCATAGTCAACAAATATCATATTCTCCTGTATTTCCCAACTAATCTCCAAGTCAAATTATTTGCAACGTGTTCTCAGTTTCTTCTTCCATTCTCATTGCATCTAATTAGTTACTGGTGCTGATCACTCCCTCCCAGAGCATTTTCTCAGTCTGGCAGCACCTCTCAGGAGAGTGTGCTAGTTAAGAACATTGATTCTAAAGCTGGACTGCTTGACTTTGTACGCTGCCTCCACCTCTTACCAGCTGTTTGGTGTTGGGCAAGCTACTTAATCAATGTCTCAGTTCCTTCTTCTCTTGGAAGGGATAATAACTCATAGCATTATTGTGAGGATTAAATGAGTTTTTATATGTAAACACTTAATTAGTGTCTGACACATGGTAAACACTTATGAGTATTAGATGATATTATTATCTATCAATTCCCATCACCTTTATAATGCTTCTGGCTCTCATAATCAGTTGTCTGAGCTCGTGCAACATTAACTGTTATCAATAACACATGGAAATTAGGATTAGCTGCACAGTTTAGGGAGCAAAGTTAGCCATACTGCTGAGTACAGGAATAGCAAGAGGACATTTTTTTGTGAGCACAATATAATGGAATCCAGAAAATAGTCTCAAGAATGAAATCAGCATGTAGGAATTAAGCCAAAGTAATCAAGTATAATAAATCATTTGAGTCCAAGGAACCTATAAAACCTAAAATATTTAGGTTGTGGCCCTGTATAGAAAAAAAACAAAGGAAATTTGCTACCTCTACAGTATGACAGAATGCAGGGCAGAATTGGTGAGATTTTCAGGAAGAACATGGTCATCGAAAGAATATTCCAAAATAAGACGGAGAAGAGTAAAGCTGGAAAGAATCCCAAGTCATCTGCCCCTGGAGTGTGAGTAGGCGCTAGGCCAGAAAGGCCAGAATTTTCAGGAAGTTTATATTTATCTTCATTGCTGAATCATCTGGGGACTCAATTCTCATAAAGAAGGAGAAAAAAAAAACCCTGCTTCTAAAATACGCTTTTAGTGAGGTCAATACTATCATCAGTCTGAGTAAACTTTGTTGATTCCAGGGAGGCATAGGGAATGTGGCAGAAAGTTTTATAATTATTCCAATGGTTAGGGTACCACAATTATCATTCTAAAAAAACCCAATTGTGTAACCTTGTTTTGACATCATCGTGTCATAAGATCAAAACTCTTTGACATGACATATAATTTTTTACTTAGGAAGTCATATATTGACTGGACACGGTGGCTCACGCCTGTAATCCCAGCACTTTGGGAGGCCGAGGCGAGAAGATCGCCTGAGGTCGGGAGCTCGAGAACAGTCTGACCAACATGGAGAATCCCCATCTCTACTAAAAATACAAAATTAGCCGGGCATGGTGGCTAATCCTGGCTACTCGGGAGGCTGAGGCAGGAGAATTGCTTGAACCTGGGAGGTGGAGGTTGCGGTGAGTCTCAATCCCACTATTGCACTCCAGCCTGGCAACAAGAGCGAAACTCTGTTTCCAAAAAAAAAAAAAAAAAGTCATATAAACTCAGCATTCAAGAGACAGCATTACATATTTGGTTTTGGATATGAAAATATCTAGTTTTGAATTCAACTTTTGCTGTTTTTTTATAGCCTGAAAATTCTTCCCTTGCTCTTTGCCATATAGCAGGCTACAATTCACCCTACAAAAAGTCAGTTCAAATACCATCTGTTTTGGAAATTCTTTCAATAGTCTCACAGGCATAATTAGTTATTGTTTTCACTGAAGGAGAGATGATCATGTTATAGCCCAGGGAGTTAGTGGACACATGAAGCAGAAATCCAACATAGCCACAGAACAGTGTCTGGGAATGGTTGTCTCCTCCAAAGTAACAGAGACTCCTCCAAGAGTTGATAGGAATACAAAACAGATACCCACCACTCCTGGGCCTCATCCCAAGAGTAAAACCACTTAGGATAATCTTGTATAATAGCTGTTCTTTCTTGAGTGGAAATGTACAATAAGCAGCTACTTTCTAAAATATGTTAACAGATAACACCATCTGTCACCCTTTGTGGTGAGACTGCACATTATTAGATAGCACCCTCTCAGAATACTATGGTGCAATGCCACTCTATGAAATAGACATTTTGCAAGAAAAAGGAGAGGCAAAGAATTAAACTTGGGGAGCTGTTCCTACCACAGAAAAGCATATAGAAGTTCAAAGCTTTCTATTTTCCATGATCTCCATTGCTATGGTTTGAACGTGCCCCCTCTAAAAATTCAGCTGTTGCCAATATGACAATATTGAGAGGTGAGGCCTTTAAGAAGGACGCATGATCTCCTTCTTCATGAATGACATTAGGGTTATGAAAGAGACTCCATGCAGTGTTTGGTAGCCTACATTTCTGCCTTCTGCCATGTGAGGATCAGCAAAAAGGCCCTCACTAGATGCTGGCACCTTGATCTTGAACTTCCAACCTTCCGAAATGTCAAAAATCCATTTCTGTTGTTTTAATTAATTACCCAGTCTGTGGTGTGTTATAGCAGCACAAACAAAGACAACCATTAAGGTTGCCACTACACTCTTGTGAATGGGGATTTCTGATTCAGATCAAGGACAAACTACTTAGTAATGGCCCTGGGTAATAAAACCTTCACTGGAAAAAGCAAAATGATGACATTTTCCATGTGGAAAATGCTTAGGTCACAATTTCTTGCCTTCTTTTCTCTTTGATCTTATTCAATGCATAGTAAAGCAAAGACAATTCTATTTATTGGGAACAACTGTTTCCCATTTCTCCTGCTTCTTTCTCCACATATTAAGGCCAGGATGCATCCAAGATGAAGAACTAAGAAATAATGAGTATGAGAGAGAGAAATTAAGGGTTTTTTTGTAATAATTGTAATAAGACTTTTCATAAATAACATGAATACGAAGAATATTTGCCAACTGGGAGATAAGATGTGAGTTCAAAGTAAGCGGGTGTCATTTGCCCAAAGTGTTCTTCATAGCCATTAAGTTATGGGATAGAAGTAGCAGTTAATATTTGATTGAGAATTAGGGTTTGTATATATTTATCACTAGACTTAGATCACTATGGGTAACAGAGTGTTTGGATAATTTAATATTAAATAGATAAGATTGACACAGAGAATATACCTATGAAACTGCTTAAGCCTTATCTCTGAATTTACAGTAAAACCACTAGGTTATAAGAAAATTATAAAACAACATTACTATTTGGAAATTTTAAAACATTATCCTAAATGAATGAATCAATGAGGAAATCAAAAACAATTATATATAATTTGGAAAGATGAGAAAACCTGAAGATTACATGTGAACCTGTTTTAAATGTATTTGAAATTGTAATATTTGCAAAACCACAGTTTAGTGATATACACATGTGTTTGCACATCCATATTAAATATCTCAATTAAATGGAAAAATTTATGAGTTAATATCTAATTAAATTGGTCAAGAAAAAGAAAGTATATCCAAACAAGTAAATAAAGAACAAAAAGTAAATGTTACCAAAGAAATACTGCCACAAAAGCAATTGTGTGCTAATGGTCTTATAAGTGATTTGCTAAAAATTTCCTAATGACAGATAATTCCTCTTCTAGGGAGATGTTCTGTAGAAAGAAGACATATTTTAAAAATATAGATAATTATTCACAAGACAGTCATGGAAGTGTTATTATTATAGATACATTGAACACCTTATTGTATATTACAAATCAAAGACAACCAAAGGCTAGAGGAAGCCTTAATTATTTATCTTATGCCTGATATGTAATTTGGGACTCATACTGACCCTGCCTTCAAAATATATCCCAAACAATCAGACCATGTATATTTTACCACTTAAACCACTACCACTCTGCTCCTAGCCATCGTCTTCTCCTTCTAGAACCTTGAAACTCTCCAGCTCAGGGATCCCCAACCCCCAGGCCACAGACCAGTACCCCCAGTTCCCCAACTCCCAGGCCATGTACTGGTACTGGTCCGTGACCTATTAGGAATTGGGCTGCACAGCAGGAGGTTAGCAGCGGGTAAGCAATCTGTATTTACAACCACGCCCCATCACTCGCATTACCGCCTGAGCTCTGTCTCCTGTCAGATCAGCAGCAGCATTAGATTCTCCAAGAAGCAGGAACCCTATTGTGAACTGCACATATGAGAGATTTAGGTTGTGTGCTCCTTATGAGAATCTAATGCCAGATGATCTGCCACTGTCTCCCATCACCCAAAGATGGGACCATCTAGTTGCAGGAAAACAAGCTCAGGGCTCCCACTGAGTCTACATTATAGAATTCTACATTATAGAGTTGTATAATTATTGCATTATATTACAGTGTAATAATAATAGAAATAAAGTGCACAATCAATGTAATGCACTTGAATCATCCTGAAACCATTCCCCCTGCCCTGTCCTTGGAAAAATTGTCTTTTTCGAAACCAGTCCCTGGCTGGTAATCCTGCTGAAACTATTGATTCCCCCTCCCCCCATATATTCTCCATAGAGCAACCAGATAGTTCTTTTAAAAACACATATTTCATCATATCATTTTCATGCTCAAAACACTCAAATCACTTCCTTACAAATTCAAAGTAAAATTCAAATACTATTACAGCCAATAAGATATGGGTCCTTGCTCCTTTTTTTTATCTGATTCCTAATAATCTCCTCCTTATTCACTGGGTTCCTGAGTCCCTGGTGCTGCTGGAGCCTGCTAAGCCCTAGCTTCAGGTCTTTACTTGCTGTCCCATCTGTCTGTAATGCTCTTTCTTCAAATAACTAGATGGCTTAATCCCTCACCTCATTCAGCCCTTCCCTCAAACATCATCTCATTAAAAAAGCATCTCTGCCCTTTCAAAAACATAGATTGATCCATCATTTCCATATTTTTATTTCACTTTATTTTTCTTCATAGAACTTATATTAGGTTATATATTGATTATATATTGATTATCTGTCTCCTCTCACTAGAAAACAAGTTTCATTAGAGTGACACTTTCTTTTTCTCTTGTGTATCCAGTATGTACAAGAGTGCCTGGCACTCCTTGTAAAAAGAGCTCAGTATTTTTGGATTAAAGAATAAATAAAATCAATGACATCAATCATGGGAAATGTAAAATAACTTACTTTACCTATATACTTGAATTAATGCCATTAAAATATATGTTAAGAGCATAAAGAGGTACTTACTATATTAATTAAAATATAAGACTTACTTATTAATTTGCATAAAATATATTGAGCCAGCAATCTACAAATTATGTGCATAGAAAAATTACCAGCCTGGGCAACATAGTGAGAACCTGTTTCTACAAAAATAAATTTAAGTTTTAGCCAGGCATTGTGGTGTGCATGTGTAGTCCCAGCTATTTGGAAGACTGAGGTGGGAGGATCACTTGAGCCAAGAAGTTTGAGGTTACAGTGAGTTACGATTGCACCAGTGTACCCCAGCCTATACAACAAAGCAAGATCCTGTCTCAAAAAAAAAAAAAAATAGAAGAAGAAAGCTCAAAACTCTCTATTAAGAGTTTATTTGTATGGTAAGCACAACAACAGTTGTTGTTTTATTTGTATTTTCTTTTATTTTTAAATTATCCTTGTATTTTTTAATAATTATTGAAAATATTTTAAATATTGAGTACCTACCATTGGCCGTCCACTGCTAGCCTGGGGTCAGTGGATATTGAGTTAATAAATATCCTAATTTTAGTCAGAATAACACACATACACCTACATATATACGCACCAATAATTATAATCTCAGTCATATAGGGTGAAGGTCACATGACCAATATGGTTGCTCCTTAATTTTTTAAGCCTATTTTCCTCAAATATGGCAAAGATATAATAATAAATCATCTTCATAATTCTATGCTAATATTACATTAGTTAATGTAAGTAAAAAGCATAACACAATAACTGGTAGTAAACTCAATTAGTCATTTTTATTGTTATGCTTATTATATAGTAGAGGAGAGAGTGGTTATTTTATCAGCAATATTAAGGAAGACATCATGAAGTAGTGGGCACTAGACTGAGCGTAAAAACTAATTGTATTTAACAGTATAGCCAGTAGTACATCCAGGCTCAGTTATGCTGTGATAAAAAACAACTAAGATAGAAAACAACTCAAGGAAACTTTCTTTCACCACCTGCACTTCCAATGCAGATCAACAATCAAGTGAGTGGGGTTGGTTTGCCTCTGGTCAATCCCTCTGGGATGCAAACCAACAAAGGCCTTATCTTGACCTGTGTGGGACCTGTGCAACATTAGGAGTGGTATGCATTGAATTACTCATTGTCTCTTAATTTTTTTGGACAGAATTGCCACATTTCATCTTTACTCACATTTCAACAGCCAAATAAAGCTACACAGCTAACTATAACTTCAAGATGATGGAAAGCAATTCTACCCTGTACAAACCAAAAATGAATTTCTAAGCCCCCTAGCCCACCCGCCTCTACTCTCGGGCAAGTTCATTCCTAAATTAACCTGAAAAACTAGTTCAGGCCATGATGGAAAGTTGGGGTTGGGCAAATCTCATTATACCCTCCTCCCTTTGAAATTCAGGCCAGGCTGACCAGTATTTAACATTAAAATAGAGACCTTAAGACTGACAAAGCAGACTCCTTATAGAAATAAGATAAATGACAGATGGCAGGCCCTAAAATCAAGTGTTTTACCCCAAAATATATTTATTTAACATACTTTGAAATGGCCCTGAAAAGCCCTGCAAATTCTGTAGATTTTCCCTTCCCTTTCCGGGTCTTTGTCCTGATCCTGGAGAGAACTAAGAGTGTGGCACCTTTTTAAGTCTGATAAGAAACATTTACAATCTATTTTCTCGAAGCCTGCTACGTGAAGGTTTCAACTTCATAATAAAAACTTTGAACCCCACAATGCTTTATCCTAACCCAGACACTTCCTCTGCTGATCTCAAGTCTTTAGATAAACTCTTTCAACCAATTGCCAATCAGAAAATTTTTGAATTCACCTATGACCTGACAGCTTCCCTGTGTGACCACTCCCCTTTGAGTTGTCCCATCTTCCAAACCATTTTACATATTACATGTATTGACTGATGTCTTATGACCACTTTGCACACATGTTCTCAGGACCTTCTGAAGCTGTGTTATGGACATGTCCTTAACCTTGACAAAATAAACTTCTAAATGATTGGGACCTATCTCAGATACGTTTCAGTTTACACTCAGGTGTAAAATTAAAGAGCTGGAAATATTTGTTGAAATCACTAATAATCACCACACATAGATTGACAAGGAGAATTGGTGGATTTGTTTCATCATCAGCTAATTTGGACAATGAAAACTGTTAGTTCTTGAGTTTTTTCTCTATCTCTGGACAAAAACGATGTAAGAGTATATGATCTCTAGCACTCAGCAAAATGGATATCCTAAATCTTCCTACTGCTAAAATGCCAAAAAAATTGTATACGATTTTTAAAAGAAGATTTTAAAATTCATGTCTGAGGTAGCAATAAAGTAAAAGTGATCTTTAGAGGCAGAAAGTAAATTGAAAGCATAAATCTACAGTAACAAGTGAAATAAAGTCCCTCACTTCCCTGGGAAAACTTGTAAAGCCCTTAATATAGAGCTTTGATTTTAATAACATATGTGTGCCTAGGGCCCACACAAAGTGAAAGATCAGATCAGGGACCACAAATAAAGCTGGGATATAAGGGTAACAATCTCAGGGAAAGAGTGGACCTGGAAATATAAATAAAACAGAAAAGTAATCGTCTGCAAAGACAGATTGTTTGAAAGCTTATCTGTTGTAGCTTTGGATTTCAGAATTCATAACCATGAGCTGTGCTCACATGGTTTTGTGGCCAATTTCATGTTACCTGTGTGGTCTGAAAACCCCAAGAGGAAGAGTATGGCTTAAAATTATCCCATGAAGTTAACATGCATTACACATTTTCTAGGTACCAAAGAGAAACATACGCAAATACTCTCTGAAGGAACAAACTTTCAGTACTAGTCACACAGATTTCCCAGAAATGCAGGGTTTTTTCTGCAAACATGAATTCACAATAAAAACAATCACAAAGCAAATGAAGAAGCAAGGCATTATAAATAATAGTTGATGTAATACACTGCCAAATCAAATTAAAAAGATTTTAGGTATAGGAATTATCTGTAAAATTTTTTAAAACGTGTGTTTAATATTGTAAAAAAGAAAGTAAGGAATCCAAAATATGCAAAGTAAAAAGACTACATAAAATTGATTATTCACAGTTGAAAAATGTTCAAATATAAATTTTACAAAATAAAAATAATTTAAAAATTTAGAATTTAAAGCTCTAGTGGTATTTCTAATTATGGTAAGATACATACAACATAAAGTTTACTATTTCAACTATTTTAATGTGTACAATTCAGTGACAGCAAGTACATTTACAAGGTGGTTCCAAATATCTCTTTCATCATCACAAAAAGAAACTCTGTACCAGTGAAGCAGAAAATATTTCCTTCTCCTCCATTTTCTTTTAAGAATTTGAGAAGAATTGGTGTTATCCTTTAAATGTTTAGTAGAATTCAGCAGTGAAGTTTTCTGGTCCTGGATTTTTCTTTGTTGAAAGGCGTTTAATTACTGATTCAGTGTCTTTACTTGCTACAGTTCTATTTAGATTTTTAAACATTTCTTCTTGAGTTATCTATGTGAATTTGTATGTTTCTAAAGCTTTGTGTATTTCACCCAGGTTAACCAATTTGTTAGAATAAAATTGTTCATAGTATTCTCTAACAATTTATTTCATTTTATAGGGTTTATTGTATTGTTCCGCTTTTATTTTATTTTTTGATTGAGACAGAGTCTCACTCTGTCACCCAGGCTGGAGGGCAGTGACATGATCTTGGCTCACTGCAACCTCTGCCGCCTGGTTTAGGTAATTCTCATTCCTCAGCCTCCCAAGTAGCTGGGACTACAGGTGCGTGCCACCACGCTCAGCTAATTTTTTTTGTATTTTTAGTACTGACAGGGTTTCACCATGTTGGCCAGGCTGGTCTCGAACTATTGACCTCCATTTATCTGCCCATCTTGGCCTCCCAAAGTACTGGGGTTACAGGCGTGAGACATAGCACCTGGCCTGTTCCACTTTTATTTCTGATTAAGTAGTTTTATTTTTTTTTCTTTTACTTAGTCAATGGATAAAGACTTGTCAATTTTAATAACATTTTCAAAGAACCAACTTTGTTTTTATTTATTTTCTCTATTGTTTTTCTGTTTTCTAGTTAATTTACTTCTAATCCTTATTATTTCTTTCCTTCTACCAGCTTTGCATTTAGTTTGCATTTCTTTTTAGTTTCTTTTAAGTTATTTTCTAGTTTCTCCTGTGATTTATATTTGAAAAGTGTTTTATTTAATTTTCATGTATTTGTGAATTTCCTAATTTTCCTTCTGTTACTGATTTCTAGTTTCATTTCATTGTAATTGGAGAAGATAATTTACATTATTTTAGTCTTCTTAACTTTACTGAGGCTTATTTTGTGGCTTAACATGTGGTCATTTGTAGAACATGTTCCACATGTGCTTGAAAAAAAATATGTATTATCCTATTGTTAAATAAAATGTTTTGCATATGTCTGTTAGGTCCAATTAATCTATAGTCTTGTTCAAGTCATCTGTTTTCTTATTGATCATATGTCCTGTTCTTCTACCTATTACGATAAGTAGAGAATTGAAGTCTCCTACTATTACTGTGTTGCTGTCCATTTCTCTTTTCGATTCTGTCAATGTTTGCTTCATATATTTGGGAGCTCTAATGTTAGGTGCATATACATTTATAATTGTTATACCTTTCTAGTGAATTGACCCCTTTATTATTGTATAATGTCTTTCATTGTCTCTTGTAATAGTTTTTACTTAAAGATTATTTTGTCTGATATTCTTATCACCACTTCATCTCTCTTTCATATGGAATATTTTATGTAATATTATATGGAATATTTATATGGAATATTTTTCCATTTATTAACTTTCAACTTATTTGTGTCTTTGAGTATAATGTTAGTCGCTTTTAGCTGACATAGAGTTAAATCATAGTTCTTAAAAAATCCATTATGCTAATATCTGCTTTAAGTCAAAACTGTCACAAAGGACAAATGATATTATATAGCAATAAAAGGGTCAGTTCATCAGGAAGATAAAACAATTATAGTAACCCATCCCTTAATGACAATAATATGTTCTGAGAAATGCATCACTGGGCAATTTTGTCATTGTACAAATATCACAGAGTACAGTTCCATAAACTTAGATGACATAGACTACTATACATCTAGGCTATGTGGTATATGGCTTATTGCTCTGAGGCTACAAACATATACAATGTGCTACTGTGCTGAATACTGTAGGTAATTATAACACAATGGTAAGTATTTGTGTACCTGAACACAGAAAATATATGGCAAAAAATATAGTATTATAATCTTATGGGGCCACCATTGTATATGCAGTCCATTGTTCACCAAAACATCATTATGTGGTTGATCATTGCATAAGTATATATGTGCCTAGCATTAGAGTTCCCAAATATGTGAAGCAAACATTGACAGAATTAAAGAGAGAAATAGACACAAAACGAGAGTGGGAGACTTTAATTTTCCACTTTCAACAGTGGATTGAACAAATGAACATATGATCAATAAAGAAACAGAGGACTTGAAAAACACTTTAGACCCATTAGACATAACAGACATATACAGAGTAGTATACCCAACACTGAAAAATATCCACTCTTCTTAAGTGCACATGGAACATTTTCCAGGATGGAATCATATGTTAGGCCACAAAAGAGGTTTTACTAAGTTAAAAAAGTTTAAAGTCATACAAGCTATACTTTGCTAAGAATGAAACTAGAAATCAATAATGGAAGGAAAATTGAGCAATCCACAAACATGAGAAAATTAAACAACATTCTCTTAAATGACTAATGAATCAAAGAAGAAATTATAAGGAAAATTACAAAAATTAAAATGCAAAATAGCAAAACTCATTGGTTAGAGTGAAAGTGCTAAGAGGGACATTTATAGCTATAAACACTTACACATAAAAAAAACCTGAAACCAACAACCTAGTTATAAACCTCAAACAGCTAATTAAAGAAAGAAAATCTAAACCCAAAGCTTACAGTAGAAAAAACATAAATATTAGATAAAATAGAAATAAAATAGAGAACAGAAAAATAATAGAAAACATAAACAAAGTATGATTTTTTAAAATCCAACAAAATTGATAAATTTTTAGCTAGACTAAGAGAAAAAAAAGAAGACTCAAATAACTCACACTGGAAATAAAAATAGGACATTTCAAATGATGCCACAGAAATGTAAATGACTGTAAGACTATTATAAACAATTATATACCAACAAATTGGATAAATTAGAAGGTATGGATGAATTTCTAGAAACACACAACTTTCCAAGACTGAATGAAGAAAGTAGAAAAAAATGGACCTGTAACTAGTAAGGAGATAGAATTATAATCAAAATCTTCCCAAAAGAGAGAAACACAAGATCATATGGCTGCATTATAGAATTCTACAAAACATTTAAAAAAGAATTAACACTAATCCTTCTCAAACTCTTGTAAAAATTAAAAAGGAGAAAACATTTTCCAATTTATTCTATGAGGTTAGTATCACTCTGATACCAAGCCAGGGAAAGATATTACACCAAAAGAAAACTACAAACCAATATCCTTGATTAATATTGATGTAAAAATCCTCAACAAAATACAGTCAAACCGAATTCAACACAACATTAAAAGGATTATATGCCATGACTAAGTCAAATTTATCCCTGGAAGGCAAGGATAGTTCAACATACAAAATCAATAAATGTAATTATGTCATGTTAACAATGAAAAACAAAAACCATATGATCATCTCAATTGATGAGAAAATATTTTTTAAAATTGCACACCTTTTCATGATAAAAGCACTCAATCAATAAGGACTAGAAAGAAACAACATCAACTTCATGAAGATCATATATGAAAAGCTCACTGCTAACTTCATACTCAATGGAGAAAGTCTGAAAGTTTTTCCTCCTAGTTAGGGAACAGGAGAAGAATATTCTTTCTCACCACTTTTACTCAACATAACACTGAAAGTTCTAGCCAGAGGAATCAGACAAGAAAAATGAGTGAAAAGCATGCAAGTTTAAAACGAAGAAATAAAATTACATCCATTCACAGAGGGCATGATCTTATATGTAGAAATATTTAAAGATTCAAAAAAAATCTTAGAACTAATAAACAAATTCAGCAAAGTGGCAGCACACAAAATCAACCCACACAAAAAAAAATGAAAACAGTTGCATTTCTATAAACTAACAGTGAACAGCCTGAAAAAGAAATTAACAAATGATCCCACTTACATTAACATCAAAAGGAATAAAATATTTGGGAAAAAAACTTAACAAAAAAGGTGTAAGACTTATATACTGAAAACTATAAAACTTTGCAGAAAGAAGTTAAAGAAAACATAGCAAATGAAAGGATAGCCCATGTTTAGGGAGATTGAAGATGTAATATTGTTAAAATATCAATACTTCCCAAAGTGATCTACAGATTAAATGTCTTCCTTATCAAAATTTCAATGGGATTATTTTTACAGAAATATAAAAATCCATGTTAAGCGTAATACAGTATCTCAAGGTTACCCAAATAGCCAAAATAATTTTGGAAAAGAATAGCCGGAGGACTCACAGTTTCTGATTTCAAATTTATATTACAAAGCCGCAGTAAACAAAATAGTGCAGTCCTGTCATAAAGACAAACATATGAACCAATGGAGTGGAATATAGACTTCAGAAATAAATTATCACCTATATAGTCAAATGATTTTTTTATAAGGGCCCCAAGACCAATCAATGAAGGAAAGGACAGTCTCTGCAACAAGTCCTGTTGAGAAAACTGGATATCTATATGCAAAAGAATGAAGTTGGATCCTTATCTTATGCCATATACAAAAATTAAATCAAAGTGGATTTAAAACCTAAATGTAAATCCAAAGCTATAAAATATAAAATCTCCAATGAGAAAACATAGGGGAAATCTTTCATGGCATTGGATTTGGCAAAGATTCCTTGGATATGACACCAAAAACATAAGCAATGAAAAGAATAGTGAACAAGGGATTTTATCCAAATAAAACTGTTTTGCACAATGAGGACACTACCAACAAAGTGAAAAGGCAACCTATGGAAAGGGAGAAAATATTTGCAAACCATTATCTGATAAAGGATTAATATCCAGAGTATATAAATAACTTGTACAAAACAACAATAGCAGAAGAAACAAAACAATTAAAGCATGGAAAAGGGGCGTGAATAAACATTTCTCCAAAAATGATATACAAATGACCAACAAGCATCTGAAAAGATGTTCAGCAATACTAATCATTTGAGAAATACAAATCAAAACTACAATGAGACATTATCTCCCTCTTATTAGAAAGGCTACTATCAAGAAAAGGAAAAAAAAAAAAAGAGAAAAGCAGATGTTTCTAAGGATGTGGAAAAATTGCAACCCTGTTAGAATGAAAAATCACACAACTGCTGTGGAAATGGTATGAGGGTTCCTCAAAAACTTAAAAATGGGATTACCATATGATCCAGCAATCCCACCTCTGATTGTATATCTAAAAGAATTGAAAGCAGCATCTCAAAGAGATATGTACACACTCATGTTCATAACAGTATTAGTCTCAATAACAAAGAGGTGGGAGCAAACAAATGTCCACCAGTGGATGAACAGATAAACAACGTGTGGCATATACATGCAACGAAATATGACTCAGTATTAGAAGAAAATTCTGACATATGTTAAAACATGAATGGATCTTGAGGACATTATGCAAAATGAAAGCAGCCAGTCTAAAATAGCAAACACTGTATGATTCCATTTTTATGAAGTACTAAAGTAGTCGAAACCACAGAAACAGAAAGTAAAATGGTTGTTGCCAGGAGCTGGAAAGAAGGGAGAAATGGTAAGTGGTTTAATGGGGATATAGTTTCAGTTTTGCACAAAAAAAAGAGTATGGAGATTGGTTACACAATGAGAATGTATAGTTGCCCCTTGATATCTTGTTCCAGGAACCCCAGGAGATATCAAAATTCATGGATACTTGTCCCTGATGTAAAATGGGGTAGTATTTGCATATAACTGACACACACACACACACACATACACACATCCCCTTCTATACTTTAAATCATCTCTCAATTACTTATAATGCTTAATACAATGCAATGTCATGTAACAGTTATTATATTATTTCATTTGTATTTTTTATTGTTGTATTGCTTTTTTGGAGATGTTGCTCAGGCTGGCCTCAGACTTCTGGGTTCAAGTGAATCCTCATGCCTCAGCCTTCTGAGTAGTGGATTGCTATTTTTGTCTTTTTTCTCTAATGTTTTCAATCTGTGGTTGATTGAATCTGTGGATGTGCAACATGTGGATACAGAGGGCCCACTGTACTTAACACAACTAATCCAGACATTTAAAATTAGTGAAAATTGTTTCAAAAAAGAAGAACAAATACAGAAATAAATGATTTCTCAGGGCTTTTCTGAGTGTGTTTGCACCCAGGGCGTGCATGCAGCCTGTATTCCCCAGTATACACAGGAGATTTTCAAAGCCTGAACTCCCCAAAATCTTACTGTCCCCAGCTTTCTTTCAGCATATGTGCTGTTTGACTCACCTGCTGTCTTCTACCCCAGGTTGGCAATGGCTTGTACATTTGCTGTTCAATGATTTCTAGGAAGGTTCTCACAATTGCTGATTGTCCACCATGAAAGAATTCCCAGCTATGCAAAATAAAGGCAAGTTTTTTTGTGTTAGTCCTTCAGGAAGCCCCAGACTAGTCAAAGATGACAACCATAATTCTTTAAAAACAAAGTCTGCTGGGCTCCTTTTGCAATCAGGGACCCACAGAAGGAACATGACTGTGCTCTTCAAAACCACCAATGAAACTGAAGGAGGTAATGAGAAAGGGGGAGGTTAAAATGCCACAGAACTCTCTCCTACCATGTTTCATTACGTCTTCCTTCACTAAGAGTTCACTTAATTGTTCTCAACCCTTGAGTCGTGGTAAGTTTTGGTCAGTTTGACATTGTCTCTATGGTGGATGGCCTTTTGCATTTCCCTACTCTGTCATTTCCCAGTAATCTATGAGTATTTTTAAAAGAGTTTTGGAAATAGCTGAAGAAACAAGACAAAACAAAAAAACTTAGTGTAGTGGAAAGCATATATGAAGAAATTACTGTACAGGGAAGAAAGAGATAGAAAATATAAGAGAAACGTGAAAGTCATGAGGGACAAAATGAGAACGTCTATCACATATGCACGATGAGTTCCAGAAATAAAGAAGTTATAATGATAGAGGCAGGCAAAAGCCACATGCCAAGGCAGATAGGGAAGGGTTCCTGGAGAGCCTCTCACCCACCCAGATCATTTCGCACAGAGGGCTTGCCTAAGCATGCCCACAGTGAACAATTCTGTGCCTTAACACATGCACAGCAAGGGAAATAAATTCATGTGGAGTGGTTCAGACTAAGGGCCCACATGCACCCTGGGAGAACCAGGTGTAGCCACCAGGAATTTGTGTCTTTTGCTGGAGAGGAGCCTGGCTCTTCAGCTCCTGTGTGGAAGTCCTGGTATTTCAATTGTGAGGTGGTAACCTGGATGCAGGACTTCTCTCTTTGCTGAAAGCTTTCCTTTCACTTAATAAATTCTGTCCTCCTCACCCTTCAATGTGTCTGTGTGCCTAATTTTCCCTGGTTGTGAGACAGGAACTCAGATTTAGCTGAGTTAAGGAGCAAAAAACCCTGCATCAATAGGTGAGGGCAGTATTTACAGATGCAGTAAATGACATTTTCCCTAGGATTTATGAGGGATATAAAGCTTCATAATCAGAGAGTTCAATAATTTAAAAAATCACACCTGAAAAATGTAGGGAACTCATAAACATAAAAGCAATTTGAAAATATTTTTAAGTTATTATTTTTTAGATTCCAGAACTTTAAGTATGTATATGTGTGTGTATATATATATGTATTAACATCCTACACCTTTCTAACATTTTGATAATTTTCTCTCATTTTTTAGGTCTCTTCTTAATTTGTTTATTTCCCTGTTTTATTTTCTCATAGCTATTCTGTATTTCTCTTATTATGCTTTTTGTCACATATAATCTTCTTTGTGCACCTCACAATTAAGTCTTTTTTATGAAATAATTTTTGTTATTTCTTTTCCAATTTATTTTCCGCCTTTCTGTTCCACAACTTACTTTTATTTCATAATCTCTTCTCTGAGATTTTGCATTTCTTTTTCATAGTGATTGCATTAGTCGTTTATTCCAACAAGAATACAATATAACAAACCATTTCAAAACTTAGTGCTTTAAAACACATCCCTGGGTCAGCAACTTAGTTTTGCTATGTGGGCCAGGTTGAAGTAATCTTACCTGGGTTTGCTCTTGTGTCTTTGTGGAGCTGGCAGGCAGACCGGAGGTTAGCAATTCTATTATGGATCATATAAAATGTCTTATATTTGCCCAGGTGATCTCTCTTTCTTCTACAGTATCACAAGCTTGTTCTCCTAGCAGAAGCAAGAGGGTGATACAGCAATTAGAAATGTATGCAAGACTTTTATCAAACCTTTGCTAATATATTTTAAACATCTGATTGGTTAAAGAACATCACACAGCTAAGCTCAGAGCCAGAATGGGAGGTGACCACAAAGGTAGAAATCAAAGGTCATGGAAAGAGACAGGTCATTCTTAGTGACATTAATGCAATAAATATGTCATACTGCATGGTCATGCTTTGTTGAGTTTTTTCTGCTTGAAGGTAAGTTTTTTTCTGGAGTCGTTTTGTCCACCAAATATTTAATGCCTCCATTATTCATTGTTAAGTTTAAAGTCTTTTCTTATATTATTTTGCTACAAAGTTTTGTCTTGTTGATATTTGATATCCTGGATTTTGCTGAACTCACTTATCATCAGGGTTCGATGGGGGTGGGTGGTTGAGTAGATATTTTAGTTTCCTCATTATTTCTACTATTGATACCAAATAAAGCAGTTTTTAGGGTATCAACCTTTAATATGTGGAATATAGAGAGTGGCTTCAGTTTTCTTGACCAAATTTTAATAAAATAACTTTGAAAAGTATTTTGTGGTTGTCTTATTTCATTTAATGTTTCTGTAAAGGAATACTTGAGGCTTTATAAAGAAAAGAGGTTTATTTGTCCTACAGTTCCTCAGGCTATACAAGAAGCATGATGGCTTGGGAGGCCGAGGTGGGCAGATCACCAGGTCAGGAGATCAAGACCATTCTGGCTAACATGGTGAAACCCCATCTCTACTAAAAACATAAAAAGTTAGCCGGGCATGGTGGTGTGTGCCTGTAATCCCAGCTACTCGTGAGACTGAGGCAAGAGAATCACTTGAATCCAGGAGGCAGAGGTTGCAGTGAGCCGAGATAGTGCCACTGCACTCCAGCCTAGGTGACAGAGCGAGACTGTGGGTCAAAAAAAGAAACATGGTGGCAACATCTGCTTCTGATGAGGGCCTCAGGAAGCTTCCATTTGAGACAGAACATGAAGAGGATCACATGGTGAGAAAGGAAACAAGACAGTGAGGGAAGGGAGGTGCTGGGTTAACAGACAGTTAACAAGACAGTGAGGGGAGGGAGGTGCTGGGTTAACAACCAGATCTTATGGAAACTAACAGAGTGAGAACGAACACATTATCACCATTTATGAAGGATCTGTCCCCATTAGACCCCACTTCCAACATTGGGGATCGAATTTCAGCATGAGGTTTGGAGGCTCAGATATCCAAATTAAAGCAGTAGTGTTGAGTGAATGTACAGATGTACATACCTATGGCACTGTAATTCTATTCCTATGCATATAGCCCATAAAAATTCATGCTTTTTTGCACAGAGATACATGCTCAAAAATGTCTGTAACATTAATGTTTACAATAAAAAAGAAATGAAGACAGCCCCAATGTTTACCATAATATTATGAATAAAAAATTATGAGATATTCTTTCTATGAAGCACTATTCTAGCAATGAATAAAACACAATGAAAAGTAATAACATGAACAAATCTTATACTTACAATCTTGGACAAAAGAACTGAGGTACAGTAGAATAAATCATGTATAATTTCATCTAGATACAATTCAAAAACAGCAATATTAAGCTGTATTTTTTAGGTATGCTTAGTTTAAAAAGCAAACGATGAATGGTGTTAAAGACTGTTGGTTACCCCTAGGGGAGGGAGGGTATAGTGATGTGTAGGGCGTATTTGTGGTGTTTATTACGTTTATGTCATTGTCCATGCTTAGGATTACATGAGAGTTCATTTTACAAGACTGTTTGCTTGTTTGAATTTCAGTTTTACACCAAAGTAGAAATACTGAAGATATATTTGGATATATCATATGATTTGGATGTTTTTCTTCTCCAAATCTCTTGATGAAATGCAATCCTCAGTGTTGGAAGTGGAGCCTGGAGGGAGGTGTTTGTGTCATGGCTTGGTACCCTCCCTGCAGGAGTCATGGCTATTTTTTAAAATTTATTTATTTATTTATTTATTTATTTATTTATTTATTTATTTGAGATGGAGTCTCACTTTGCTGCCCAGGCTGGAGTGCAGTGGCACCATCTCAGCTCACTGCAACCTCCGCCTCCCAGTTTCAAGTGATTCTCTTGCCTCAGCCTCCAGAGTAGCTTGGGTTACAGGCATGCACCACTACAACCAGCTAATTTTTGTATTTTTAGTAGTGATGGGGTTTCATCATGTTGTCTAGGGTGGTATTGAACTCCTGACCTCAAGTGTTACCCCCACCTTGGCCTCCCAAAATGCTGGGGTTACAGGCGTGAGCCACCATACCCAGCCTCTGGTTGTTTTAAAGAGCCTGACACTTCCTCCCTCACTCTCTTGCTCCCTCTCTCACCATGTGACATGCTGGCTCCCCTTCCCTTCCACCATGATTATAGGCTTCCTCAGGCCCTCACCAGACACACATATGGGCATTGTGCTTCATGTACAGCTTGCAAAATTGTGAACCAAATAAACTTATTTTATATATCAATTACCCAGTCTCAGCTACTCCTTTATAGCAACACAAATGGACAAAGAAGATATTCAAATCTGGAATTCAGGGAAGAAGTCTAGTCCAGAGCATAAATTTGGGCACCTTCAGTGTGTAGACATAATATAAAACTATAAATCCAGATGAGATACACAATGGCATGTGTTAAGGAAGGGAAGAGATATGGTTTGTTATGTGTTGAATTATGTTCCCCCCAATACATGTTAAACTATTAACCCCTAGTATTTCAGACTGTGACTTTAATTAGAAATGGATTCAGTGTAGATATAATTAATCAAGGTGAAGTCATACTGGGATAGGGTGGGTCATAGTCCAATATGATTGGTATAATTATAAAAAGTGGACAGCTGGACACAGACATGATACAGGGAGAATGCCGTGTGAACAGGAAGGTAGAGATTAGAAACAGCAGAGATTGCCAGCAAACCAATTTTCCTTCACAGTTTCCAGAAGGAACAAACCCAGCCAATACCTTGATCTTGAGGTTCTAGCTTCTTGAACTGTGAGATAATAAATTTCTGTTGTTTTAGTAACCTAGCTTGTGGTACTTTGTTAGAACATTAGAACAGCTCTAGAAAACTAATACAGGGTCTAAGACTAAGGTTTAATATTAAGAAGTCAGCAAAATAAGAATGAAACTACAAAAAGAAAAAAGAAAAAAAAAAGGTGAATATGGTAGGAAGAAACCTGGTGGAAGAAGAGGACCTAGAAGCCAAGTAATGGGTTGTAGAATGAAGGACTGGCCAAGCACATCTAAATTGATGAGAACTGAGAATTAATCCTTGGATTTAACAAAGTGAAGATATTGGTGATGTGGCAAAATGCCTTTTGATGGAGTGGTTGAAGGTGAACATTCATGGAAAAAGTTTTATTTATTTATTTATTTATTTATTTATTTATTTATTTATTTTGAGACAGAGTCTTGCAGGAGTGCAGTGGTACGGTCACCGCTCACTGAAACCCCTGCCTCCTGGGTTCAAGTAATCCTTCCATCTCAGCCTCCCAAGTAGCTGGGACTGCGGGTGTTTGCCACCACTGCACTCCTGACTAATATTTGTTGTTGTTGTTGTTGAGATGGGGTTTTGTCATGTTGCCCAAACTGGTCTCAAACTCGTGGGCCCAAGTGATCCTCCTGCTTCAGCCTCCCAAAGTGCCTGGCTTACAGGCGTGAGCCACTGCACCTATACTGGAAGCACAGAATGAGAAGAGGGAACTTGAAGATAGCTGGCATTGTCAATCTCATCAAGAGTTTACTGAGGATTAAAGAAATGGTGTGGCTAACTTTAGATTGAATTGGAATTGGAAGTGTTTTATAATTATGGAAGAAAAAAAGCATGTTTGCATACGGATATGACTGATCCAATAAGGAAAGATAAATTAACTTTTATAGAATTAAAAGTAAAATTACTGGATTCCAGTCACTGAGGTCAAATGATATAGTTTTGGTACAGAGATTAGGGGGGCCTCCCATAGAAGTACAGATGTGGTGAGAGCCAGTGGGAATTCTCAGATTCTATTTTTACTCTTTTGGTTTTTCTTTTTTAAATTTTCTTTTTACTATTTATCCTCTTAACTGACTTTTCTTAACTTTTAAAGTACTGACTTGAAGCTCCTTTTTTTGTCGTTTGTTTTCAATAAATGTTAACTGAACACCTACCTACACAGAGAGCAGACGCTGTGAGCTAAATGCTGGAGTGGCCACAGTGAGAAAGGGTTCACACCTCCAGGAGCTTCCAGTTCAGTGGTTGGGGGTGGAGGGACAAGAAGGGCAATACTTGCACCAACAGTGTTAAAGCTGCAACTGCGGATAGTGTGAAAAACAGGTAGCTAAGGATCGAGGCTATTACAGCAGACTCATTTTTATTATTTTAAAGGTAAATAGAATCTAAGCTTTCAAGAATAAAGGAGATGGTGGCAAAATTTCAAGAGAGGAGAAAGTGTAGAAAGCCAATGAAGAGGATAAGTAGATTAGAGAAATGTAATAGGAAAGTTCAGCAACATCCAAGACCCATTTGAGATGAGTGGTCATGAATGTAATGTGAGTACATTTAGTAAAATTAGTTTTCTGTCCAGTCATATTTGGCTGGTCCATTTGGCCAGCCTTTGTGAGAGTCAGGTGGAGAAAATATGAGACCAGAGGAACCATCATTGACATCTCGTAGTGGTTGTGCTGGATTGTTAACTGGTGCGAAACAAATACAGAATACATTGTCAATACAAATACCTCTTATTTGCCAACAATGGAACTAGTAGAATTTCTTTAATCAGACTCTTCTCAGAAATACTGCTAAACAAGTTTTCCTCATTTTTCTTTTAATTATGGCAGATTTGTAGTAATCACTAGAAAATAAGACACATCTGTTTAAATAATGATTAAAATCTTGGAAAGGTATTATAAATCGACACTATAGTAGTAACAAAAATGGTAACTAACAATTCAACCACAAATTACTGTTAACAATGTTAGCATACACTCTTTCACTTATTTCTATCTACCCCTCTCTGAGGTATTTTACTTTTATTTCACTTATAAGAAAACTGAGTTTCAGAAAGTTTGTTGTGAATGATTTGTGACAATTATTGTATATCACTTATTTGGTGCCTGACCATTATGGTTTTAAAGTGTTTACAGCAGTTACTCAAAAACGGTTTGTTTCTTATTTGCCTACCTGGCTTAATAGCATTTCATTTAATCTCAGAATAAATGTGGAGTTAGCAAAAACAAAAATGTGACTATATGATACACTTGTTCTGTATTTTTATTGAATGAGAATAGTAAATTATAATTATTAAATATTAGGTCGGAAGTAAGTATCACAATTTGTAGGCTAAAATTCACCTATTTCCTTCTTGGTTAGGATTAATTTGTGTTTCCTTTTTACTTCCATATTACTACATTATGTGAGTAAGAATTTAGTTGGGAATCTAAATATCTTGGTAGATAAGCTTTAATATAGGAAAATAAATTCTTGTAAAACCACTGGAAAGGCCGGGTGAGTAAAGGTCAGAGGGAACCACCGCTGGCTTTAGGGATTGAGAAAGTACAGTCTGTCTATCAGCTCAGCTCTCTGCTGAACTGAACAAGGTGATATGAAGAAAATACCCAGGGTGCCTCTGAAAGTTGCTCTATTGTCTGGCTACACATATATCAGCCACTATTGGAAGAGAAAAAAAATTACTTCTGTTTTCTTCCTATGTAATTTCATACAAATGCCTATTATTATCAAAATCTAAACTGAAATTTTGATGACAAGGATCTAAAAATTGTAGCGTTTAGTATTTCTAATGTGTGCTATACAAGGAGAGTTTTTGATGATAGGGATGGTGTTAAATATCCACAAACCATATATGATTCAGTTCTCATCCTTGGATTCCTGACATTTAAGAAATATTTATTTTATACCTAAACTCTTAAAATAATGATAAAAGCAATAGCAGGTAGTGCTATGCTATGGTCTGAATGTTTGGGCCCCCCAAAAATTCCTATATTGAAATTTAATCCCCAAAATAATGGTATTTAGAGGTTGGCAATTGGGAGTTACAAAGTTTATGCTATCTTATTATAAAAGCCCAAGCCGACTAAGACACCATTTAACATAATGTTAGATTTGTTGTCATTTTTTGGGGGGTCTAACAATCTTATACAAGGGCAGATATGTGCACCCCTAAAAAGAAGAGATATAGACTCTCATCAAACTCTATAACCATCTCTGTGCAATATTTATTAATTATTACACTTCCAGTTCAATAACCAACTACCTTTACATCCTGAAACTTAAAGAAAAAATGAGAACTCTAAGTAAAAAGTATTATACAATGCCTCATATAAAATAATGTGGGAAGAAGAGAAGAATATAATGTTAGCTAATATGTACAAATAGCATAGCAAGCCAAGAGTTTGTTTGTTAAAGTGAAACTAGTTGTTTGTGGATGAGAGGATGGCTTTTATTCAAACAAATGGTGATTGAATATTGCATCTTGATTGACGATAAATACTTTGAGCCTCATTGCATCTTCTGTTTGAGAAGTTTCAATGGGCTGAGCATCTTTTGCTGAAGTCTCTACTGTCTACAGAATATTTACATACTCTGATCATCACTCAAATTCTATGGTTATGGGCTTTGCGGTAAATGGTTAGAAGTAGCATGCATGCTCAAGTGTGAAATGTGTTGGCTCCAGAATCCCAGGAGGCTCAACAAGAGTTGATATGGTTTGGCTCTGTGTCCCCACCCAAATCTCCTCATGTGGAGGGAGGGGCCTGGTGGGAGGTGATTTGATCATGGGAGTGGAATTCCCCCGGGCTTTGTCTAAACCAAGAACTTAAATAAGTGCAGAGCAAGCAAAAAGTATTAACTGAAGGTTAAAAAGGTTCTATAGTGTTAGAACAGAACATGATTCGTGTGATAGTGAGTGAGTTCTCACAAGACCTGATGGTTTAAAAGTGTGTGGCACTTCCCCCTTCAGTCTCTCTCTCCTAACACCATGTGAAGAAGATCCTTGCTTCCCCTTCACCTTCTGCCGTGACTGTAAGTTTCTTGAGGTCTCCCTATCATGCTTCCTGTTAAACCTGAAGAGCTGTGAGTCAGTTAAACCTCTTTTCTTCATAAATTACCCAGTCTCAGAGAGTTTTTTGTAGCAAGGTGAAAACAGACTAGTACAAGAGTCTTGTCTCTCTTTTAGTGGCATAGGGTGTAAGTGCAAGTTGTCATTTATTTTTAAAGGGACATTTTGACAAGCCTTAGATGACCAAAAACATCATCAGTGTGATGTGACCCATATTTGGAATTTTTGTGATGATAAGTATGTTTCCTCAAAAAATGGGCAGGGCACTTGTTACATCTTCCATACCTGATCCAATCAGCATGATAAACTTTAATACTGTGGACAAGTGGTATCTCTTATTTATCAACATCCCTGCATTTTATTGCTGTGCTGCTTCTTGCCTGGTATAACTCCTTCAAAATCAATTTCTTCACATATTCTCTAATTTTCTTTTGATATAAATTGGCAAAATTATTACAATTATTTTAGTTTATAAGCTCTCTACTTACAGAGTAAATTGGAGGGAAATCTGTTGTTTTTTTTTTTAAAATAAACTGGGATTTGACTTTTGTTTATGAGTGTATAGGTTCTGAAATTTGGTGGAGATGGGTGTTGATTAGAATCAGAAACCATTTAAAAGGTAATTATCTCACCACAGGATCTTCCAATGAGAAGAAGCTAATCTCAGAAGGATAATTCTGCTGACAGGAAAGAAAGACTGAAATTTAAAGGCTGCAAGTATTCAGAATCACCAGAATTCACTAGTTATCACCATTCCAAATTCGTAAATCACTTTTTTTTGCCACAAATTATGCTCTAAGTGTCACATAATAGCTCTACAGAATTTGTGGATATCAACTAACTGTAATTTTGGACCCCAAAAGGCTAGCTTTTGTCTTATTTTTAATATTGAGTAGATATTCATTGGAAGCACAAATACAAACATTTGTTTTTTTAGCTTTATTTTGAGTCAAAATTTTAAAGTCTTAAATTTGTAACTTTATTCATAAGTTAACCATGGTCAGAAGTAGCCATCCTATAGTACTTACAGGCCTTATTTCCACTAAGTTCTATATCAGTAACCATCGTGGTCTCCCAATGCCATACCCTTAAGAAACATTTCTTTCCTGGCCAACTACAGACATGCTGGGGGCTACTAGTATCCCTTTTATATTAGCGATGGTGTTATTACTGTTTTCAAGTGAAACCAGTTAGATCACCAATTTATTTCTCACCTCGGAATCATTTATGTTACAAAATTCTACATCAGTCAAGTTTGGTTGGAAGACACAGAAATCACTCTAGATATCTCAGTGGTAACGTATTTAATACAGGGAATTAGATACACATATCTAAATGGCTGGTAGAACACAGGCCAGGGACAGGCCCTCCTGTATTTTATGCAATTAGGAAGTGCAAGCATTCCAAGAAATTGTTGTTGATGATCTTAGACTCTTGGAGTACCAAAGCTTGAGAATCAAAGGAGTTTTCCAGGAAACTGACGAGATTTCAGATATGTAGCCTTTTCACTCACTTCCTTTAAACCTCTAAGGGAAGGGAAATTCTTGTTGTTCCCTTCTGGCTTTATGTTATAAACCATTACTTTCACTGTTGCAGTATAATCTGGAGCTCTGTGGTCAAAGGATTCTGGAAAACAGTTTTTAGGTTTCCAGACTGTGACACAGCAGGGTAGTTGAGGTGGCTGAGAATGGTGATACATAGATAAAACCAATGTAACTTATTTTAGTTGAGGTGGCTGAGAATGGTGATATATAGATAAAACCAATGTAACTTACTTTAAAGCAAACTTTGCATTGGTGCCATTTATATCAGTATTCTTCACATACCATCATTTTTTGTTGTTGTTTTTGACAACTACTCAGATGAGTTTGACATGACAACTCTGTTAAGTAATCACCCTGAAGTACTTATACTGATGTACTTTTCCCACTCAGAGATGGTAAATATGTCTATCATCATTCCTCCTTTGGTTGGCTACGATAACATCGTAATTGTTCTCCCTTCCTCAAGTATAATTTGCCCCCAATCTATTCTCACTGAGGTTGGAAAAACATTTTAAACCAAAATCTGATTTTACTAGTTATACAGATTATAATAAATCTGATTATAGTTGAGCAAAGTGTTTAATTTCTCTCCAAATTTTTCAGTGCTAATATAAAAACTTATATATGTAGTCAATTAAATTTCACTGTTTGGACTTTGCTATCTTTTCCAGCCTGATTGTTGCTACAACTTATCAATAATGCTATTCATCCATCAAATATGCCATTCTTAGCTACATGTAAAATTTAGGTAAGTTGGCCAACTTTCCACATATGTCTTATCCCTAACTTACTCCTCATTTCCTCCCCACTGATCACTTTTTCATGTCAGAAAAGTCCTTTAACTACATGCTTGAATTTTCATTCAAATATGTTTGCCAGCATTTGTACTCAACCGCAATCTGATACTGTCCTACGCACGCCAGTTTGTCCTGTAGAGGATAACCTTCATTCATTTCCACTCCATTTACAGTGGAGGACAACCTGGTGTGCACAGTTTGGTGTGCACGTTTTATTTTCAAACTGGTGTGCACATTTTATTCACATAGATGGAATCTGCATTTTTTTGAAATTCTCATTGCTAATTCCTGATCATTGCTGTTGAACTCCTGGGAAAGCTCTCCTGTTTTTGAAATGTTGCTTTTACTTATTATCCTTTTATACTGTTTTCTGCTGCCGCCCTTTGGGACATGGCTGAAAGTATTTCCTTTTATTCCAAATGCTAACAGCCTCCATAATGACTGTAAAGAATATGTGGCTAGCCCACTAGGCACCTTGTTTTCACAAATGTTTGACTTCTTGGATCCCAGTTCTTTCAACTTCCACTCTACTTTAGACACCTTTTCTCATGACCACAATCTGGATTTTATCATCACTTATAATTTTATTACCTCTAAGAAAATAAGTTCCAAATACTAATTGCTAATCACAGTGTCCATTCATTTCGACTTTTTACCTCATTACTTTTACTATATAGTATTTTATCTTTATCATGTCTTTGGAGATTCAGTTTCTCACTCGCTTTTCTCCTATTCCCATTGTCTCCATTTATTTCCTATGAACTCCAGCATCAGTGGTGAATCATATCAACATTTTATTTTCAGTTTCTATGTTTGATTTGATTGTTTGGATTGTTTTTTCTTCCTCATTTATTTGGTTTTTGGCAAAAGCATTATAAAAACCCATATAATCTGCTCAATCAAGCCATCTACCTCCACTCCTCATAATGCTAAAAGTTGCTAGAGAAAATCATGCATCCTTACAGACTGATGCTTCCACAAATTGTTTTGTTCATACTCACTGGATACTCAGTTCTCATAGCAATCATTCTACTTATTTTCCACCTTCTTGTCATTTCTCATAACAGCTATGGAATCTTCTTTTTCTAGATCCCAAAATGTAAGTGTTCTACAATGTTTCACTATTCAACTGCTTCTTTACCCTTATTCTGCCTACTCTTTCTAGATCACCCTATCTTTTCCCATGCTTTCAATTAGAATCTATAGGCTGATAACTTTGAAATCTGTATTCCCAACCAAGACATCTTTCCTGAACTTCAAGTACAGGCTGAATACTATGTTTAGTACAGAGTAGTATTCCAATAAATATAACTTTACTGAATAAATAAACTTAGTAAAAAAATTAAATGAACAAACTCAAGATACAAGATTTTACCCCAGTCTTGAAAACAAAGCCTCCTCTATTATTTGTTTTTCAATAACATGTCGATACCTCTATGGAAATGCTTATGTTACAGTGACATTGCTTTGTACAGGACCATGTTTTATTTTCAGCATGGATTTTGTGGCAATAAATTAGAAATTGAATGTTAAATAATATAAAGGTGTTCCATCATATTAACTTGTACCTGTTAGGTAATTTACTGTCTTTTATACAGACGAATTAATAAAACTGAATTATTCATGGAAAACCAGCTTATCTTGTGCTCGACTTACAATATATACAAAAATTATATGACAGTGGGGTTTTTGAAGAAAACAAGAATTTACCAGTTTATATAATACTGTCTTCTCACAATACAATAAGGTGATTATACGTGAATACCCATTTGAATGTCCTGATATAAAGGGTGAAAACCAGGCTAGAGTGGAAATATAAAATGTTTTCCGTGCTTCCCATTCTCTTTTGTCTGGCGATTTATAGATGACAAGGAATCATAATATATTTCCTCTCAATGGCTCTGGAACTGTATCCTACCTGATTTATTCCATTTAAGATGCTGATTGTTTTACTTTCTTGTTTCACTATAACATCCAATTAATTATACTGATTTGTCTTATTGTTTTGACAATCTAGCACCCCATTCCTGTGACACAGTGAATATAATGTAGCCATCTGCTTTTGTGAGGGCTACGGATTCATTTTTTCAAATCTTAATGCACATGAACTGTTCTATGTTAATTTTTACTGTCATAAGTCAAATGTGTGTTTTTAAATTAGATTTCATATTTGATAATATTACAGTAAGTATTT
Source organism: Macaca mulatta (assembly GCF_049350105.2). NCBI lineage: Eukaryota > Metazoa > Chordata > Mammalia > Primates > Cercopithecidae > Macaca > Macaca mulatta. Next base: position 63,176,353 of record NC_133423.1, on the reverse strand, counting down.
AAGAAAAAAACTGCCCTAAAAAAGGAAGTCTTAAGAACTCCATAAAAGCTCAACCACTCCATTCTCTCTTCCCAAGAACTGCAGACAAGTTTAATCTTAGAAACTAAATAAACTTACTGAGAGCATGCCATCTATCACACCTAAACAAAGTCCTGGGTCTCCAGTTTAACCTATTCCCATTTTAATAACACAACGGAGAGATCTTTTCTCCCATAGTACACACACCAAATTGTTACTGATTTTTCCTGCTGATCCCACAGGCATTGTTCCCACTTTGTGTATCCCTTTGTTTCTCTAACCTTCTGCAAATCACATTGGTAATGCATTCACAATAGAGATTAGGTCATTCTCTTGTTCAGTTATTCTCTGTTTCGGCTGCTAGAGTGTTTTTGCACTTTATATATTCAGCAGCTTTTATGCTTAATTGAAATGGCCAGAAACACTTTTTTCCTTACTTTCCTCTGACTAGTAATACCACTTAGGTATTATTGACTATGCCTATGACATAGTAATACCCTGTGACTCAAACTACATTTCCCATTCCAGGTGTTCCTGCTTATACAGTGAACTTTTAAGAAGAGTGTTTCCATCATTTTAACCTAATTTATTTAGATGCATTTAATTCTCATTTTATATTTTCTTATTTGCATTAAGTAGGTAGGAACACTTTTAATAACATATGGACTCAAAAGATTTCATTCATAAGAGTCTTAAAGATGTCTTTGTTTATCAGTTTGATCATGTTGTTGTCCAATTCATTATTATTGTTACTATTATTATTGAGACAGAGTCTCATTCTGTCGCCCAGGCTGGAGTGCAGTGGTGTGATCTTGGCTCACTGCAAACTCACCTCTCGGGTTCAAGTGATTCTCCTGCCTCAGCCTCCCAAGTAGCTGGGATTACAGGTGACTGCCATCATGTCTGGCTAATTTTTGTATTTTTTTTTTTTTAGTAGACACAGGGTTGCACCATGTTGGCCAGGGTAAAAACTATTGTGATAAAGAACCAGAAAACTCCAAAAATGACCTTGATTTTCCATCTTTAGAAAGCAATGACTGTGGGGTCAGCCCTTTCTTATAGTCATTTGAATTCTTCCTGTCTTATGGCTGGGAAGAAGGTAGGTCTAAAAGTCTGTAATAGTTTTAGTCAATTTTTAGCCCTGAGGATATATTTATATTAAAGCTTTATATGACTCTGACCGTTGGTTCCTCAAAGCTATGTGGCATTATAGAACACACTAATTTTGAATAATTGTGTGCATTTATCTCCTTCTGAAAATGGACAAGCCCTAGCAGTATTAGTAGTAAAAGAAAGCACAACATCATGAACAGGATTGAAAGTCCCATAACTGGCAGAGCTCCATCGCTGGGGCAACTTGACTTCACATTGCAAACAGGAAGGTCAGGATTTATAGCCAAAAACCTTAAAGAAAAATATAGAGTTGGAGGAGAAAGACTGTACTGTAGAAAGTATTTTAATTGCGTGTTCCCTTTTCCTTTGTGTTCAGTTTCTTTGACTGGATGACCTATTATTCAAAAAGTATTATATAATTGACATGGTTTGACTGTGTCCCCATTCAAATCTCAACCTGAATAGTATCTCCCAGAATTCCCATGTGTTATGGGAGGGACCTAGGAGGGGGTAACTGAATCATGGGGGCTGGTCCTTCCTGTGTTATTCTCCCGATAGTGAACAGGCCTCACAAGATCAGATGGGTTAATCAGGGCTTTCTGCTTTTGCTTCTTCCTCATTTTTCTCTTGCCACCACCATGTAAGACATGCATTTTACCTCCCACCATGATTCTGAGGCCTCCCTAGCCATTGGAACTATAAGTCCAATTAAACCTTTTTCTTCCTAGTCTCCGGTATGTCTTTATCAACAGTGTGAAAACAGACTAATGCAATAGCCATATTCACTTCCTGCATGATGATTATTGATTGACTTTTTACTTAACATAGGCCTAAGAAGTTGGTTCTAGAAAACTGTTGAAGCTGCTCCTTCATCACCTCACCTCTCGTCCTCAATTCCTACTTTTGCAGAGGCAACATCACAGTTGTCTAGAATAGAAAGGACCTGGAAGAAGTGACCTGAATATCATACAGGCACATTCTCTGGTCTTTATATTATTAGATACTTCTGCCATTGTCAGTGCAAATATGAATAAAATATAATGTCAATCCAACACACGCTGAAAACCCCCAAGCTGTGCCATTTGGCGAGAGGTCACACTAGGTCACTTTAAGTATGTTTTGCATAAAAGACAGTGTAGAAAATGACGAAGCTATTGTCACCTTTAATAGCTTTTAGTGTCAGATAGTAATCCAGACATGTGCTTTCCCAGTTTATTCTCTGCTCTATTGTATTTATGTTTCTGTCAATCACTCTTTTTCATTTTCTTTGTGTTCATTTCCTGAGAAGGACTGTCACATGTGTTATGCCCATTAAATCCTAGTGCCAGTGAGTTTTAGGTAAGAATAATTTTGTTCTCAAGCCAAGCAAGTGGAGGCATAATAGACTAAATTCCTTGAAAAATTATCTTCAGTTTTTTTGAGTTCTATTTTACACTTTGGAACAGCTTTCTTTTCTAAGACCCCCCCCAAATTAACATTTAGCTAAAGAAATAACAATTCTTCCTAAAAAGTTATTTTAAACTGAAAGAAAACTGATAATATGTGAGATTTTTGATGGAAAATCCATCAAAGTACTGGAAAGCAAAAACCTTTAGCTTCATTTTTTTTCTATTCATTTATACAGCAAATATGTATCAAGCATCTACCAAGTGCAATTTACATGTCAAATGATAGGGATATGGGCATTTAAAAAAAAGACATTTTAGCTATCTTCACAGAGTTTCATTTCTAGTTAAGGAGACACACACTAATAATCATAAATACCAATGTGTCAAAAGAGCTGATCAGGATTATAAAAAGAAACATAGATAGGCTTTCTAAACGATGTTAAAGGGATCTAATTTACTCTGAGGGCTCAGGTTATGGTTTCTCTGAGAAAATGAAACTCAATTCAAAGTTGAAATTGGGGTGTGATATAGGAAAATTCTGCATAGAGAGAGAAGCAGGTCCATAGTTTCTAATATGAAGGAGCAAGGAACTGAGGAAGGGAGTTGAGACTGACATGCAGAGATGGACAGGCCAGCCTCCTACAGTGCGGTCAGGCAGTGGTAAAGCACCAGACCACTCAAATCTTTGTGGTCAGGCTAAGGATTTTTATCACAGGAAACATTTGAAGCTATTGAAAGAGATTTCTTTGGGAAAATGTCCTTATTATATATCTCTTTTGAAATAATCACCCTGGTTACAGAGTGGAGAATAAATTATAACACAGCAAAAATGTAAGAAGGGATTTTTTTTAGAACATTTCTTTTCAGTTAGAAAAAAATATTATAACTTGATGTAAGGTCATGTGATATAAGTTGATATACTTGAGAATTAGAAGGTAGAAGTTATAGGACATTGTGAGGGAATGGAAGAGAGGTTTGTAAGGTAGGGTGACTTCCAGCCTTTTGGCTTACAGAATGAATGTAGTAGGAGGCCTAGGAGGTGAGGAATGGTGGCAGCATGGTGTGAAGAGTTAAGGACTGAAGGTATAAATTTGGAGTTATTGTTGTATAATGATAATGGAAGCCCTATAATAATGTAAAATTTCCTTGAAAGAGATTGTACTAAAGAAAAATAAATTCTGAGGTAGGGCATTAATGTATTCTTATATTTACTATTGTTTGTTGTAAGGTAGGAGATTTGAGCATATTTAAATATTAATGGAAAGAATGCAATTAAAAGAAGTTTTATGTGAAAGAAACAAAGAATGCCTAGCAAGATCTTTTAGAAGATGGAAGGAGTGAGAATATACAATGAAGATAGAAGAAACAATACTTTTTTATATCTACCAACTTATGAACATATTAATTAGTGATTTGTCTAAAGCACAAAACAGCTTGTGTTTTCCCACTTTTTAGTTTTGCGACATTTGGAAAATGACTTAAATTTGTCATGTAACTCTTTCTGCAGTGACAAGATATAGCTCATAGGTTTATTGTTAGGATTAAATGAGTTGGTACATAAAGAAATTTTAGAAAAGTTCTAGGCACAGAGTGAGAAACTGGTAAATTATCAGATGTTTTTATAGCAATTTTAACATTGTATGGAAATGTTCTGCATAATTGTTTTGTCTAGGTTACAGATGGCTCTAGGAGAAAGGACAAATTTACTCACGTACCTCTAGAGCCAAGCTTACCAGTGTATATCTGGTGTTCAGAATTTAAATGAATTTTGCAATCTGCAGGTAAAAAGTTTGGTTTTTAGATACTTCTGGTAAGGATATATATATAGCAAACATACACTCATTTCCAGGCAAATGAGTTATACTCTAAAATAAAGGAGTAAAATTTTTCCAGTTAAGAACTGTGGAGGATATAATCAAGTGTCTTTTTTGAATTGGTTTTCAATACTGAAAGTAGAAAGATAGCACTATCATCATGCATTCAATGACATGCATTTCCCGCCTGATGTATGCAAAACTCTCCTAAATCAACAAGGAGTTTTCTGGAGTCTTTTTAATCAAGTGTTATGATTGAATCATAGTGGAATCAGGGCTTCAATTGACTATTTAATTGATAAGAGGCCAAAAAAAGGTACAAACTGTCTCTAGGTAAAGGATAGTCTTATTTGATACAGTAAAGATGAATATGATTAGATTTGATTAAATTAGATTAAATTAAATTAAATTGAATTAAATTAAATTGTCACCTTGCTCTTTTAAGCTTCTTTGTCTCTTATGGACTTGCTTGTTTATTACAGAGGCTTATTTATGAAATTCCCTCTTTTCTCTCTGGGTTCCTAGCATATTCTGAAGAAGGGATTCATAGAAAGCGATCAACTATATTATCAGGAAATAGACATGTTTCCACATGGGACAATTTTACTTAGAAATTTTGACTTATTTATAATATGGTTATTTAACCTGGATGTTATGGTCAATATGATTTTCAATTTAGTCCTTTTTAAAAAAAAAAAAAAAAAACTTGGGAACAGCCTTGTAGAGATTCTGTTAAATTTCAGGATATCAAATTTTCCAAGAATTACCAAAGGTATTCAAGGAAACAGAAGAAAATGCAGACACAGTAATCTTCTAGGAGTTCTACTGTACATTATAAGTGACAAAAGCTTTACTGAAGATATAGATATAATATATATTCATTTAATTATATATATATTTGTATATATTTAATTCAGGGGCAGCTCCATTATGCAGAGTAGATTACAGACAATGATGTTAGGACAATATAGTATTTACACTTTTTTCTGTACAAATGAGAGTGTTTTGAATTTTACCAGGAGCGATAGCTTAGTGCTACACTGGATGAGTTCTACTTATAAGTCCACCTTTACAAAATACGATTTTTCAGAAGAGTTTAGAAGTCTAGAATTAATAGGTCAAATTAGGGATTTTCTAACCTTGAAACTTCCCACTGTTTCTGTTCAGCTGCATCTGAATACTAAAATGTAATGCAAAAGTGAGTTTGCTGGATTTACTCACAGGATAATACATCTGTTTCTCCTTTGCAGATATTACGTTATACTATGAGAGTGAATAAATGAAAAAGGTATAATTAACATGCTTCTCAGAAAACTGGAATTACTGATTTTTTACTACAGATTGTTCAGAAAATATAATAAAAGCATAGAAAACCTCTCTTCAATTAGTTAATTCTGTCATCTTTAATCTCAATTTGGATATTACTCTCTCAAGGAATCCAATTTCTAAGACTGAGTCAAGTCTACCCGATAGAATGAACTTCATATATGCGTTCATTGTACTTGTCCTTCTGCCTTGTTCCACTTATTACATTTATAATTAATAATTTTGTGTAATTAGGTCTTAGATGCTTGGATTCTTTACTAGACTATTAGACTATAAATGTATCCATGAATTTAGGACTTCATACCTATTTTATCTATTACATGTAGTAATAAATCTGCAGAATACATTTCAAGGTATCCTTTACTTAAATATAGATTCTACATTATGTATGCCCCATTTAATAAGTTTGTTATCTTAATAAATGCATGTCAATGACTGCATTTTCAATAGAGAACTTCTGCCATTTCTAATAAATTACTAATTATGAATTCAAATGGGTTGCATAGTATCCCTCCAAAAGTCATATCAACTTAGAACTTCAGAATGTGAACTTATTTTAAAATAGTATGTGTAGATGTAATTAGTATGAATGATACACTAGATTTAGCGTGTACCCCAAGGTAATGACTCTAACCCCTTATAAGAAGGAAAGTGGACACAGAGACAAACAAAATGATGTGAAGATGCAGAAAACAGAGTAAAGCTGCCACAAGCCAAGGAACTCCTGGGTCTACCAGAAGCTGGAAGAAGCATGTAGTAAAGGTTACTCTGTAGAGCCTTCAGAAGGAACATGGCCCTTCTGCCAAGTTGATTTCAGACATCTATCATCCAAAACTCTGGTCGCATACACATTCATTGTTTTAAGCCTTTTACAGTAATTACCCAGTTTACAGTAATTTTTAAATGTCAAATCTATGAACTATATGAATATACTTGCAAGTTTAGGTGGACTCTTGATCAGTATTTAATTGTCTTGATCTCCTTCAATGAAATGTTTGAAATCTATAGAACAATAAAACAAATTTAAGAATACGATAGATTTCTCCTAGTAGGGTCATAAATAGGAAAATATAAATTAATATTATTGGTAGAAATTAGGAAAGCTTATTGAATGTATTTGGTACAGTAGATTTTCCAAACTATCGAATACATTTTCATGGGTGATAATAAGAACATTCAAAAGGGGGATCTTTTTGTATTGACAATAAATCTATTACATAGAAATTTGAAGCAGACCAGTTAGCTTGAAAAATGCTTCTATTTCTTAAACACTTTGTTTATATCGAAAACAGTTTCATTAAGAATTTATCATTCAGCATTGACTAAGTGGATCTTTGGTGGATCAAAACTAACAAATAAAATGTCAATAATGACTGAGAATCCCCAAGGTGATCAAAAGTTCTAAATTTGAAATCATTGACATTTTCTACCTTCCCAATGAACATTTAGAATAATCATAATTTTTTAAGATGCTTTTCATATCTTAAACAAAAACGCAGAATGGATAAAAGAGAACAATCATCAAGGATGTAGGTGCCAGACACAGGGCAGAAGGTAGCTAGAAAAGCTTGCCTTAGGGAAGTGGGCCTAGCCTCATTCCTACCTTGTTTTAATAGCTGTACCTAACACAAATAGCTTAGTTTTCCATTGTTCTAGCTTCCTCTGCCCCATCTACAAACATGGCAGCTTGCCTTGCAAGGCCTCAGTTGAAGGACCCCATGTACACACAGGCCAGTACAGCAGTACTAGGCTAACTGGGGAATGATCTCATCCCCATATGTGATCTCATTCCAAGTCTATGGCTGACTACCTTCACTGTTGTGTGCAAAATGGTTTCACCCCTTGAAAATATGGCCACTTCAGCATGTAATAGTTAAATCTTTATCATGATCAATTAATTCTTCCTACTCCTTTTATGTGCAGCTGAAAAATGACAGGCCAGGGACATAGAACATTGTGAACTTTATACTGTTAGAATCACTTTCCATAAAATGATCACTAGCTAATGGTCACTAAATTTACAAATTAAGGAAATTATATATAGAATACTGCAAAAGCACAGTAAAAAGACTGAAGTTTGCCCATTTCTGCTCAGGAAGTCTCTTTGCTCCTAAGCTTCATATGTTGTCCAATTTGGCTTCAAAATTTCTGCTATTGTTACTGCTTCTCCTCCTTTTGATCTTCCTTTCATTCCCCAGTGTCAGACCTTCCAGAGCCTTCTCGCTCAGATGCCATCTTTTTGTATGCCATTTCGAAGAGCTTCAGTGATGCCTGCTGAAGAGAAGATGCTGCCTGTCTAATGTTTTCTCCCGTTTCACTGTCTTTTCTAGCCAGGAGCTCCTTCATTTTGGAAATCTCTTCTTTTAGCGTGTTGCACTCATCAGCAGGTAATTGGTCCTTGAGTTAAAAATGTGGAATGCTTCACAAATTTGTGTGTCATCATAATTTCAAATAAAGAGAAACACAGAGCTTTCTGATTGGTAATGAGATTTACGAATGACCTTCATAATTTATTTTGACCAAAATTTTATTTTTAAAAGAAAAAATTAAAGAAATAAAATCCACTTTTTTGTCTGCTAAAATTAATATGCTGCTAAAAAATGGATAAAAGTAGATATTTTTTACTAAGCAAATTAGTTATTACACTTTTCTCCCTGTGACAAAATGTGTTTTCTTTTTCATAGTAGTGCTTTGTACCAATTGAGAATCTGGGCTTAAAAGTCAGAGTGTAACAGAAGGTTCAAATACTAATTTTAACAACAGCTATAATTAAATAATATAATGTCTTCAAAATGTTTAATGTAATTCTTTTCATATAATACATTTTCAAAAAACAGGAGCTTTCATGGATCTAATAATACCGCAAATTTCTTGAGGCAAAGATTTTGTTTTATTTACATCTGAATCCTCAGTACCTTGCTGACATATAATAAAAGCTTAATAAATGCTTATTAAATAAATGAATGACTAAAAAGAATCTGTCCAATGGGTGTGGTAATCATGTAATTGCTTAATAAATTTGGACATTATAAGCAAGTGTTCTAGATACATTCATGTAATAACAATATGCAAAATAACAGCAACTATTTATCAGGCATTTATTGTATGTTAGGAACTATTAGATGCTTTGGACACTCTATCTTATCAGACCATCCTAAAAGTCTGTAAAATCTGTAAGACAACTATTTCCACATTTTTTATTTTAAGTGAGGATAAGCAGAGTTTTATAATAGAGTTTAAATTGTTTGCTTACAATCAAAAAACTAAATATGGCAGAACTGTTCTCTAAAGTCAAGTCAGCGTGATGAAAACACTATGTCTTCCCTCATGTACTATATTAATAAAAACCATGTAAATATTTTAATATTCTACTCAATTGCAACCATATATTTTTGGGGGGAATAATTTGTCTAATAAACTGTAATTATACAGGTGAATGTACGTGAAAGCATATTGATGTGCCTATTCCCCTCTACCGTAGAAGGAATCTTGGTTTTCCTGAAAAAAGAACAAACAAACAAAACTCTTTAGGGAATTAAGAAATCTTGTGTGATTCGGATTCCTGTGATAATACTAACCTTTGGCTTAGCCTTGTGTTAATCTTACTTGAGATATTTAACTTCGTTCAAATTAATAATTGTTAACATTTGAAATTCCACTTGGAATAAGTTAATGATTATTTTCAAGTGGAGATAGGTTTGCTCTTACAAACAATCATATGGAATAATATTTTTCTCAAGAATTTTTGAAATGCTATGCCAAAATAGAAGTCTCTGAATGCCATTTCAACTAGAATAATTAGCTCGTATTTGGTTAAGAGTTAAAAATCTCACAGAGGCAAATTATTAATATTTCCCAAAAGAGGCTTTGCATCTCAAACTATCTAAGCACACTCCTATCTCACATTTATATTACTGTCAAATTAACAATTTTATGCATGTTTAATTTTTAAAGGGCATTAATGCTTTACAGATACATTTAATTACATGGAAAACGCTGCAAAAATTATTGTTGGTTAAATGGCAGAGAAAAACAAAACAATCATTTTATAGTCCAGTAAATTCATTGAAATAGAATTTTGATATATACATTGACTTAATAAATCATGGCAAGGAACTTAGCAATTACATAATATTAACATTACCTTATTTTGGATTCCAAATACATTTTAATGAATAAGTCAGTTTAAGAGCATTTATTTCAAGTCTAGTGTAAGCAAAGGAAAGGATAAGCAACATGACTTGACAGTTCTTTGCTTTGGTAGTATTCATATAACTGTAAGATATAGTAAGTGTAACTGTAAAACTACAAAATAAATTATAAAAGTGTTGACATAACTAGACAGAAATGAACTAGAAACCTGTATGGAGAAAGACTTTGTCAGAGATGATAATTAAAGTTCAGTTTAAAAAAACTCAATTTTTAAGCTTATATCCAATTTATTTTGAAAAAGAAAAAAAATGCAGTGGGATGTTTCACTCTTCTCTGGCGTTGCCTAGATTTTCTAGGCTTTGACTCACCCGCTTCTGTTTGGTATTATGGTACTTACTGCCTACTTGCAGAGAAAAGACTGCAGAATGTAAAGTAAGAGTGTTTTGATTTGGGTCCTGGGTGTAATAACTGTTAATCTGATTGCCATCAGGTATGTGATTTTTTTTTTTTTTTTTTTTTTTTTCACTTCAGAGTTTTCAGATGCCAAATGAGAGTAATAGACTTTAGAAGGGTAGTGGGAGGAGTCAAAACAAATGTAGATAACAGACTCTTAGAAAACTGAATGCCATACAAATGCAAGTGGTTAGTAGGGTTCTATTAATTTTTTTTGTTCAGAGGCTTGCTTTCTTTTCTGTTTGTTTGTTCCTTTTATAACAGTGTAGTGAGGAGAAAGGAAGTGCCAGATTTATCCCATGATCGGAAATTCGACCACATATTAAGCAACTGTATATGAGAAAGAGCTACTAAATAAGACATTCTGTTTTCTGGTGAGGAAAGAGAGAGTAATGACCAAGCCATGCTTCTGGTGTTACATACCCAGTCATTCGACATGACCTCCCAGCTAGAGCAAAATGGAAAAAGGTAGGAAGCCCACGGTGGAAGAGGGTGCACTCACCAACATTTACTCAGTCCAGTGCTCCCACAGACCACCAGGCATATTGCAAATCGTATTGTTCTGTTCAGTGCATAAAAAATCCAATCATTTGAGAAATGTCTGTTCATATCCTTTGCCCACTTTTTGATGGGGTTGTTTGTTTTTTTCTTGTAAATTTGTTTGAGTTCTTTGTAGGTTCTGGATATTAGCCCTTTGTCAGATGAGTAGATTGCAAAAATTTTCTCCCATTCTGTAGGTTGCCTGTTCACTCTGATGGTAGTTTCTTTTGCTGTGCAGAAGCTCTTTAGTTTAATGAGATCCCATTTGTCAATTTTGGCTTTTGCTGCCGTTGCTTTTGGTGTTTTAGACATGAAGTCTTTGCCCATGCCTATGTCCTGAATGGTACTACCTAGGTTTTCCTCTAGGATTTTTATGGTATTAGGTCTAACATTTAAGTCTCTAATCCATCTTGAATTAATTTTCGTATAAGGAGTAAGGAAAGGATCCAGTTTCAGCTTTCTACTTATGGCTAGCCAATTTTCCCAGCACCATTTATTAAATAGGGAATCCTTTCCCCATTTCTTGTTTTTGTCAGGTTTGTCAAAGATCAGATGGCTGTAGATGTGTGGTATTATTTCTGAGGACTCTGTTCTGTTCCATTGGTCTATATCTCTGTTTTGGTACCAGTACCATGCTGTTTTGGTTACTGTAGCCTTGTAGTATAGTTTGAAGTCAGGTAGCGTGATGCCTCCAGCTTTGTTCTTTTGACTTAGGATTGTCTTGGAGATGCGGGCTCTTTTTTGGTTCCATATGAACTTTAAAGCAGTTTTTTCCAATTCTGTGAAGAAACTCATTGGTAGCTTGATGGGGATGGCATTGAATCTATAAATTACCTTGGGCAGTATGCAGACACATGAAAAAATGCTCATCATCACTGGCCATCAGAGAAATGCAAATCAAAACCACAATGAGATACCATCTCACACCAGTTAGAATGGCGATCATTAAAAAGTCAGGAAACAACAGGTGCTACAGAGGATGTGGAGAAATAGGAACGCTTTTACACTGTTGGTGGGATTGTAAACTAGTTCAACCATTATGGAAAACAGTATGGCGATTCCTCAAGGATCTAGAACTAGATGTACCATATGACCCAGCCATCCCATTACTGGGTATATACCCAAAGGATTATAAATTATGCTGCTATAAAGACACATGCACACGTATGTTTATTGCAGCACTATTCACAATAGCAAAGACTTGGAATCAACCCAAATGTCCATCAGTGACAGATTGGATTAAGAAAATGTGGCACATATACACCATGGAATACTATGCAGCCATAAAAAAGGATGAGTTTGTGTCCTTTGTAGGGACATGGATGCAGCTGGAAACCATCATTCTTAGCAAACTATCACAAGAACAGAAAACCAAACACCGCATGTTCTCACTCATAGGTGGGAACTGAACAATGAGATCACTTGGACTCAGGAAGGGGAACATCACACACCGGGGCCTATCATGGGGAGGGGGGAGGGGGGAGGGATTGCATTGGGAGTTATACCTGATGTAAATGACGAGTTGATGGGTGCAGCACAGCAACATGGCACAAGTATACATATGTAACAAACCTGCACGTTATGCACATGTACCCTACAACTTAAAGTATAATAATAATAAATTAATTAAAAAAAATAAAAAATAAATAAATAAGCACATTTGTAAATAAAAAAAAAATCCAATCAATCTTTCTGTAGGGGATAAAAACACTTTCATTGAGCTTTATGTATATTAAATATATGCTTTACTTGGAATGAAAGGTGCCAGGTGTTTTATATGCTAATATATAAAGGAAACAGAAACCAAAACTCACTTTCATCTCTGAGTACTTGACACATGGCGATTTCTAGGATCTCACAGTTCTATATAATATCATTTGGAACATTACTTTAGTAAAAAGATTCCTTAGAGCAGCTACAACTGTGCTTATCAGATCTAATGCTTTCTCTTTGCACATCTCCCTTCTGAGGCTGTTTGCAGCTTCTATCCCATTACTGAAATATTACAGAAATATTTCAGAAACACTATGGTTAACATTAAAGTAACATTTAGCTATCTAGGGATTTGAAAGTTGGGACAATCTGTAGTATCTTCCTTTATGGTTTCTAATGCGTTTCAGTTTTGAAGATCAATGCAATTGAATTTTAAAACAAAGAAATTAACAAAAAAGCAGGTAGCCAAAATTAGAATTTGTCTTTCCTAGAAGAGATAAAGCTCTTCATTTCTAGAGTCAGTGTAAGTGTGGAGAACGTAAAACAGAAAACCGTATTTGGCTTCAATATAAAATGATTTAATAAAATGAAAATGAGATTAATCAACTCATCTTGCATTTATTAGAATTTTTTGTTTTTAGCCAATGTTCTTTCTTTCCTGAGAACAGGAAAAGGTGTTAAAAGGTCAGAATTTCATACCAATTAGAGCTGGGATGAGAAACACATATTGAAGGGTTGGGTTTCTGAGTCACCTGATCATGCTTCTTAGGGAAGATGTTGGAATGAGAGGGCTTAGATATTTTTGACAGACATAAATCATTAAAGTACTTTTAGTTTCATATTATGCTTATAGAATGCAAGCCAGTTTTTAAGTGCTATTCAACTTAAAAGAATCTCTTTTTTTAATGAATGTCTAATTCACTCTTATTTCCATGATGAGTTTCAGATTTTCCATGACTTTGAGTTACCTCTGGAAAATTCAATTATTCCTTAAGTACTCCTCAATACTCTTTAATGATATCTAATAGAAACCTAATGGAACTCAAACTCACATACAGGATAATTCCATTATACACATAATTCTGTTTCTCCTACCCATTCTGTTCTTCTTGTCTTTGTTTTAATCTTTTACTCCAGAAAGACCATCTCCCTACAACCCATCACCATTAGAATCTAGAATCCACGAGGCAGAGAATTTTATCGATTTTTTTTCATTGTAGTATTCCCCATGACAGCCTGTCACATCATAGTAAGTATACAGCAAATACTTGTTGAATGCAAAATAAATCTTTTCACGTGTCAGTGAAAGAAATTATTTTGTAATCTTTTTTTACCCCACTGTGCTGGGCATATAACAAACACTAAATATGTGTTTATTGAATAATACATACATGTTTACATAATAATAATACATGTTTACTGAATAATAATAAATGAAACTGCAGATTTTATCTTAGCCCTCATACTGTAGGTGTTCCATATCTCTCTACCTCATTATTACCCATATTGGCTCATAAAAAAATAGTTTTCCTAAATCTCTCTACATGTTCTTTATTTTTTTTAATTTTTAGTTATGAATTCATAATAGGTGTATATGTTTATGGGGTACATGTGATGTTTTGATACATGCCTAGAATGTGTAATAATCAAATCAGGTTAACTGGGATAGCCACCATCTCAAGCATTTATCATTTCATTGTGTTAGGAACATTATTTCACTCTGAGTTGTTTTATATCACAAAATCGGTTACTGTTGACCATAGTCACCTATTATGCTATCAAATACTAAATAGTATTTTTCTGTCTAACTGTATTTTTGCCCCCATTAACCATCCCTACTTTGTTCCTCCATCCCCACTACCCTTACCAGTTTCTGGTAACCATCATTCTACTCTCTATTTCCATGAGATCAATTGTTTTAATTTTTAGCTCGCACATATTAGTGAGAACATGAGATGTTTATCTTTCTATGCCTGGCTTATTTCATTTAGCATAATGTTTTCTAGTTATATTCACGTTGTTGCAAATGACAGGATTTCAATCTTTTTCATGACTGAATAATATTTCATTGTGTATATGTACTACATTTTCTTTATCCATTCATCCTTTGATGGACGCTTAAGTTGATTCCAAATCTTGGCTATTGTGAATAGTGCTGCAATAAACACGGAATTGCAGATATCTCTTCGATATACTGATTTCCTTTCTTTTGAATATATACCCTGGCAGTAGGATTGCTGGATTATGTGGCAGCTTTATTTTTAGTTTTTTGAGGAACTTTTGTACTGTTCTCCATAGTGGGTGTGCTAATTCACGTTCCCACCAACAGTGTACAAGGGATCCCCTTTCACCACATCCTTGCCAGCACTCATTATTGTCTGTCTTTTGAGTAAAAGCCATTTTAACTGGGGTAAAATAATATCTCATTGTAGTTCCAACCTGCATGTCTCTGATGATTAATGATGTTGAGTATTTTTTTGTATACCTGTTGGCCATTTGTATATTTTCTTTTAAGAAATAACTGTTCAGATGTTTTCTCCATTTTTTAATTGCGTTATTTGATTTTTTTTTTTCCTATTGAGTTGTTTAAGGTCATTTTATATTCTGGTTATTAATCCCTTGTCAGATAGGTAGCTTGTGAATATTTTCTGCCATTCTTTGGGTTGTCTCTTTTAACTTTGTTAAATGTTTTCTTTTTGCTGTGCAGAGGCTTTTTAGCTTGATGTGATCCCATTCATCCATTTTTGCTTTGGTTGCCTATGCTCTTTAGGTCTTACTCAGGAATTCATTGCACAACCCAATGACCTGGAGAGTTTCCCCAATGTTTTCTTATAGTTTCAGGTTTTAGATTTAAGTCTTTAATCCATTTTAATTGGATTTTTGTATACAGTGAGAGATATGGGTCTAGTTTCATACTTCTGCATATAAATATTCAGTTTCTCCAGCATCATTTATTGAAGTCCCTTCCCCAATGTAAGGTCTTGACACCTTTGTTAAAAATGAGTTCACTATAGATGTGTGGATTTATTTTGGAGTTCTCTATTGTGCTCTATCAGTCTATGGGTCTGTTTTTATGCTAATACTATGATGTTTTGTTTACTATGGCTCTGCAGTATAATTCAAAGTCAGGTAATGTGATTCTTCCAGCTTTGTTTTGTGTTTTTTTTTTTGCTCAGGATGGCTTTGACTATTCTGAATCTTTTGGGGTTCCAAGTATATTTTAGAATTATTATTTTTGTGAAGGATGTCATTGGTATTTTGATAGGGATTTAAGTGAATCTATAGATTTCTTTGGACAGTGTAAACATTTTAACATTATTTATTCTTTCAATCCATGAATCTAGAATATCTTTTTATTTTAAACTTTATTCTTCAATTTTTTTCATCAATGATACGTGGTTTTCATTGTAGAGATATTTAGCTTCTTTGGTTAAGTTTATTTCTAGGTATTCTATTTTTCTACATGTTCTTTATTCTAAGTATGTCTAGATTTCAACCACTTTCTCTTCTCACCAACCAATAATCCTGGCATGCCATTATTCTCATATGATACTTAGGGATATCAATAAGGTGAAATTATATTTTATATTTTATAAATATAATATATTTATATTTTATATTTTATATTCTCTCCTCATTGCATGTATCAGTCATTAATTCCTTTTTACATTCATCTATACTTTCATTATGACAACCAGTTAAGTGCTTAATACCAATTATCAATATTTAAGTGTTAATTATGTTATTTATTATTTAAATATTTATTATCAATATTTAAAATGTTGATTATCAATGTTGTGCATCAGTTAACAAAATATATTATTATTTGAACCTTTAGAAATCTTGTCAATACTGTTACCTCTCTGAATGCTCATCTAGACTCATGCAGAATATGCTAAAGACACATCTTCCTTTTCATTCTACCACAATGATCAGTTCAGGTTACTTTATTATGAAAAGAAACAAGTGGCTATCATTCTTACATATGCCAAAATTATTGCTGGAATAATTTTGGAAAGCGATATAAACATTTAAAATATTGAATATACTTAATTCACATCACCTAGATTCAATCATAAACACAAACGTTTAAGAAATTCAATTTAAAAAATAATTGAGTCAAGTTAGGGCATCCCTGCTATTTGTTTAGTTCTTCCTAGTACAAAACATGATGTCTGAGACATAGTAGGTGCTCAATAGTTGTTAAATTGCTAAATGCATGCATTAGTGAATAAACATTTTGGCTAGACTAACCAGAATTATTTGTATCTTAGGTAGTTATATCAATATAGTCCCATATATTTGAAGGATGTAAGCTGTATCATCCTATAAAGAGGGAATAAAGAAGAATGCTTTTGGTATTCCTGTTTCTAGGTTTCTGAGGCATTGCCACACTTTCTTCCACAATGATTGAAGTAATTTACAGTCCCATGAATAGTGCAAAAGCTTTCCTATTTCTCCACAGCCTCGCCAGCATCTGTTATTTCTTGACTTTTTAATAATCGCCATTCTGACTGGTGTGAGATTGTATGTCATTGTAATTTTGATTTACATTTCTCTAATCATCAGTGATGTTGAGCTTTTATTTTATATGTTTGTTGGACACATAAATGTCTTCTTTTGAGAAGTGTCTGTTTGTGAACATGGAATATCTTTGCCTACTTTTTAATAGGGTTGTTTGTTTTTTCTTGTAAATTTGTTTAAGTTTCTTGTAGACTCTGGATATTAGACCTTTGTCAGAAGGATAGATTGCAAAAATTTTCTCTCCCATTCTGTAGGTTGTCTGTTCACTGCCACTATGCAGTCATAAAAAGAAAGGAAACCATGTCCTTTGCAGGGACATGGAAGAGGTGGAAGCCATTATCCTCAACAAACTAACACAGGAACAGAAAACACCACATGTTCTCATTCATAAGTGGGAGCTCAACAATGAGAACACATGGACACAGGGAGGGGAACAACACACATTGGGGCCTGTCAGGGGAGGTAGGGGAGGGAGAGCATTAGGATAAATAGCTAATGCATGTGGGCTTAATAACTAAGTGATAGATTGATAGGTGCAGCAAACAATCATGTCACGCATTTACCTATGTAACTAACCTGCACAACCTGTATATGTATCCCAGAACTTAAAATAAAATAAAAATTTTTAAAAAGAACATTTTTATTATCCTTTATAATTTCTCTGTATCATATATAATTATTTTACTGTAACATTATACATAACATATATAATACAATAAAAATATATAATCTCTATCTATCTTTAACATTTACAATTCTTTAGATAGCATAGGTTTCTTATTCATACCACAGCAACAAGAAAGACTGGGTGAGAGATATACATGAATGAATATAAATCCACATACTCTTAGAGGACTCTGATTGCCTATTTTAATGATAAGGGGTTATCAGTGTCATCTTTATATATCAAGAAGGACACAAAATTTTATAGTATTGTAAAACTCAGTATGAACATAGATTTAGGTAACATGTGATTAGGTTATCTCTATTCTTGTTCATCTTCCACTTAGTCTCCATACTGGGTGTGGAGAAGACGGTAAGGCCAGGTGGAGAAAGAGCAGTTACATGTATTACAAAGAACAGAATGCACTCAGTTCCAGAGATTTTCTAACCTAAGATCTCCTTATTCCTCAAAACAATGGAAGTAAAAATACCATATAATCCAGCAAATCTTCTGTGTATTTCAAAATTATTTCAAAATAGTTGGAAGCATGTTCGTGAAGAGATATCTGTGTACCTGTGTTCATTGCAGTCTTATTAGCAATAGCCACAAAAGGGAAGCAACACAAGTGCCCATTTTCAGATTAATGGAAAAATAAAATGTGATATAGACATACAACGTAATACTATTCAGACTTAAAAGGAAAGAACATTGTGACACATGCTACAATATAGATCAACCTTAAGAACATTATGCTAGGTAAAATAAACCAGTAACAAAAAGATTTTTCTACATGTAAGTGGAAAAATACTGCAGGATTCCACTTATATGAGATGCTTAAAAGTAGTCAAATATTAGAGATAGAAAGGAGAATGGTGATTGTGTTTAATGGTTATAGAATTTCAGTTTTGTGAAATAAAAAGAATTCTGGAGATTGGCTGCACAAAAATGTTAATGCACTTAACACCACTAAACTATACACTTAAAAATGATTGAGATGGCAAATTTTACATTGTGTATATTTTACTGTAATTGAAAAAAAAACCTCCATTGAGTTTATAAAACAAATACCAGTGAGATGGAAATTATTCAAATTCCTCCCACATTCTAGAAATCCTCTGAAATCAGAATACTGTTTTGCTTTGGTATATTAGCCATAATGGACAACTGACACCAGGTGGCTCCAAATTGTACCTGGGGTCAGTTCCCTGAACAACAATATTGTGACGGTGGACTTTGGTAGAATTTTAAATTTTATTTATCGTGTTATAAAGATAACTTTCATTTATCATGTTAAAAATTTTATTTATCATGTTATAAATAATTTTAAATTTTATTTGTCATGTTATAAAGAGGGGGTTTCTGTGCTTTGATTAGAAATACATATACTTAACATATTGATATTCATTACAAATTCATTTTTTCCATTCTGGTTCAAATTGGTAGGTTCTCCAGATCATTACTCTGTCTCTGACTGTTGCATTCTATGACATATAGGGATATTCATTGCTTAAAAATATATATTTCCTTTGATTTGTGAGTATAAACTTCAGTTCAAAGATCTATTGTTACATTTGACTCACTCTTTGGTGCTTACACAAACTATATTTTTCTGATTAGAAAAAGTAGCATTCACCTGAATCTGCAGAGATAGCCATTGCTGGCAGTGGTCAAACATTGATAACTTGAGGATAATCTTGTCTCTTTCTTTGAGACCATTTGAAATATTTTCTTGCATCTTCCTTTTCTTTTCTTTTTTTTTGGTAATCATTTTACATTTTTTTTAATGAACTTTAAAAATAGTGCCTACAATTTTCCTTTCCTATAATCTACAAACTTATTTTGACCCGTAAGTCTTCTATCTGCTTAGCTAAATTACGATACCAGGACTTGAATAGAAAACATCATTTATATTTAAATGTAAAGCAATTATTTGCTTATCACAATTTTAAACAAATATTTTAAAGGATTTATAGCTGTTTCCTATGAAATAAGCCTGTATTAATCTGGATTCTCCAGAGAAACAGAACCAATAGGAAATAAAGAAATGTATTATAAAAAATTGTCTCACACAGTTATGGAGAGTGAGAAGGCCTAATATCGGCAGTCAGCAAGCTGGAGACCCAGGAGAGCTGGTGGTAGAGTTAAGTCTGAGTCCAAAGGTCTGAAAAGCAGAAGAGCTGCTGCTGTAAGTTCCAGTCCAAGCCTGGGTTCAAAGGTAGAAGACCAATGTTCCAGCTTGAAGAGAGACAGAAACTGGGTTCAGTGCCTTATACCTGTAATCCCTGCGCTCTGGGAGGCTGAGTCAGGAGTATCGGTGAGGTCAGGAGTTCAAGACCAGACTAGACACCATAGTGTAGACATTGTCTCAACAAAAAAATTTAAGTCAGCCAGGTGTGATGGTACATGACATGCCTGTGGTCCCAGCTCTTCAGGAAGTAGAAGTGGGAGGATTGCATGAGCCCAGGAAGTCAAGGTTGCAGTGAGCTGAGATTGTGCCACTGCATGCCAGTCCAGGAATCGAAGTAGGACCTATCTAAAAAAGAATTAAAAATAAATTTTTTTTAAAAAGGCAGAGAGAAGCTTTCTTCTTATTCTCCAGAGGGTCAGCTTTATATTCATACCTTCAATTGATTGGCTGAGGGCACCACATTAGAAACAGCAACATGCTTTACTCAGTCTACCGATTCCAATGTTAAGCTCCTGCCAAACACCGACACAAACACTTCCAGGAAAACATTTGATGAAATATCTGGGTATCCGCTCTCCCAGTCAAGTTGACACAAAATGAACCATCATAAAAGCAAGCAGAAACATTTCCATTTTCCCACTGTCTTCGGACAAAGATTTTTTTCCTTCCTTAAATCTTTACAATTCAGTAACTGGAAGAAAAACATTATTATGAAAGATTTCAAAACCATCTCAAATTTTGAAATCACTATGTTGTTGGTAATGGTTAATTCAGTCGCTTTAGATTAACGTAGGATGCCTAAATATGTCGGGTGCTAGAGACTACTGAAATGTATGGGTGTGCTTTGGAATATATATTTCTGTGCTTTTCTCTGTGTGTGTATCTATGAATATGTGTATGTGTTTCTAGGAGCTCATAGCAAAGACAGTGGGGCACTGAGTATAGGAGTTGGGGAGTATTTATGAGTGAATCAGAATTCTGATAAACATAGTTCTTTAAATAGCATTCAAAATAATTTGAATGTTTCAAAAGTTGAAAATAATCTAAATTTATCTAAAACAAATTGGCTATTTCTTTAAGCACAGAGAAAATTTAACCAAAGTGTTTAGTATATATAGGAGATGAACTTCTTGTCCAGTTCTTTCTTGTGCGACACCTGTTCTACTTTTATATTGAAGGTAAAGTAGCTTTGTAGCAAGAAGAACTATAGAAACACTATTTAATTTTATTCGCTATTCATGATTCTTTTGAGGCTTGCAAGCTTTTCTGATCAACAAACTATCCAATAAGTTGCAAAACTTTATCATGTCAGATGGAGGAAATATCTCAATTTCCATACATTTCCCCATTCATAATTCGCTAACAGTTTATTGGATTCTTGAAATTATCTTAATTACTTTAAACAGGTAGTCTTTTTCTAATAGTTTAAAATATGATTTGTAATATTGTTCTTATTCAGTCAAGCTTATTGTATGTTTTCTAGAGGCCCTGGGACCTGAAGATTCGTTCTGCAAATAATCTCTTTAGATAATGACAAATATTTCTAAGAAGGAAGGTAAATTATTCATAAAGTCATGCTTTTCTCTTTTCTTTACAGATAGCCTAGTCTGTATATACTTTACCTCATGGTAAGTACAATAAGCCCCCTCAGAATTGTCCTGATTTCCTTCAGAAGGGCTAAGAGGAAATGTCCATTGCCTTCAAGTCTTGGATACTCTAGTCATTGGCTTAGCTAATTCTATATGCTTTCATGCTTTTAGATGAAACAGCAACCCTGATTTTGTAAATAATTAAGGCAGTCTTCTACTATTATTCTTCTTCTATTCTATTATTCTATATTCTTCTATTATTTATTCTATATCCCTTGGAATTGTTTATTATAAAGCAGATAAGAGGGAGGATAGAGTTTTAGAAACAGATTTTACCAACATTTTCCACATTAAGAAAAAAGTACAGAAATACACAGAAACACATGAATTATAGTCCATAGTTTGCGCTATGGACTATGCACTATGATTAAACTAGTGAAATAGGTAAAATGCAGGTGGCAATAGGCAGAGACTTACAGGAGAAAAGGATTTCTAAATCCTTACAGGAAAAGGACACAACATAAAAGCTTATGAACATCAAAACAATACTGAATTCATATATATATATATGTTCATATGTCCAGAGAAAGTAAGGATTTTTGTTTTGCAAAGTATCTTAAATAATATAACAGTGTCTTTAGAATGCTTCAGTGCTTAAAGCTCAATATACTATGGTTGACCATATAAAGCTGATAAATGTGTTTCAGAAGGGCAGTGAATCAAGGCCATGCTTCCTTAGTTCCGTATAGTCCAACCTTTTTCCCCTTCATTGCCTCCAAGAAAGAATGAAATGGTGAAAATTTATATGACTGCAATACCTATAAAAACCATGAATGCAATAAGATTTTGCAGGCAGAATATAAAGTATGTCACAGTTGCAAGCAATGTTGCCAGGCATGAAATTTCCAGCCATATGGATAGGTGTTGCTGCTTTAGGTTCTTTATTTCATACCTTTTGGGGGAGCCATTTCTAAGATCTCATAAGCTTCTCTGAATGTAGAAGTACATACGGGGCATTCTTGTTGAAACTCAAAGTCTCTCTGTCTATCCATGTGTAGAGTAATAAAATCAGAAATTCTAAGGAGTACAGCTGTAGTGGGGATACAGTTTATCTTTTAAATTGTAGAAATTCTAAATGGAAATTTGCAGTACTTCTCATGTTAATACATTAAGCATATTTCACACTTGTTATGCTCATTACTGTCTCTAAAGTTTCACAGTGATAAAATAGAAGATTATCTCCTGTAGTCATTTCCTTTTCAATGTAAGTGCTTTAAAAAAAAAAAATCAGCCACCATACTGTTATCTTTCTTTACTGCAGCTATACTGTAGATTAAGTTAAGGCTTGAAGGAATTTTTTTTTTAGGAAATTTTAAGTCTCCCTTTATGATCAATATGCTGCTGCACGTCCCCTAAGTATAAATATTCTGTCAATCCGTTTCTGAAAAACATCATGGATGGCCCTGCTTTATTGGTATTAAATTGCATTCAGTTTCAAGTATCCCAGAAGAATGTTAATACTTTTATTTTTAGCCTGGACAGAGAGGTACACAGCACATTAATTCAAATCACAAATGATACTAAATTGGGTGATGATATGAACACCAAGAGAAAACAAACATAATAAAAAAAGATCCAGAACAAAGTTAACCAAATAATGTTCATACTTCATAACACCATTTTGGATATACATGGAAAAATAGCCAAACACTGATTTCTAACAACTGGGAAAGATTTTGTGCATGATTGACTCACAAAGAAACTTGTGACTGATAGAAACAAAATAAGTGCAAATTTATAGTGAAGAATTACATCAATAAAAGTTTTACAAAGGTCATTAGCATCCCATTGGCACCTGAAGAAGTGATGGTCCCTTTCAAAATAATACTGTATTGTAAACATATTTCATCTGCTTAATCAATCTGTTGTTGTATTGATGCAGAAAAATTACCTATATGGGAAGATATAGCCATCTGAGAAGCCAGAAGTTTTAGCACAGTTATAAGCAGGCAAAGGAGAAAGATATGAGAACAGTGTGATAAAACTTAATTTCAAGAATGTGGGAAACAGATCATCAGTCCAAGGAAAGGGAGAGATACTTCATTGCAAAAGTATTATACAAGTAAAAACGGTATTTTATAAAGATAACCTAATAAAATATGATGTAAGAAATATGATTATTGGGAGGTGATGACCTCTACAGTGTATTATCTATCTATCTATCTATCTATCTATCTATCTATCTATCTATCATCTATCTATCTATCTGAGACAGGATCTTGCTCTGTCACCCAGACGGAGTGCAGCGACACAATCACAGATCACTGCAATCTCCACCTCCCTGGCTGAAGCAATTCTCTTGCCTCAACCTCCTGAGTAGCTGGGACTACAGGCACAGGCCACCATGCCCAGCTAATTATTTTTGTATTTTTCTTAAAGACAGGGCTTTACCATGTTGCCTAGACTGGTCTTAAACTCCTGGGCTCAAGCCATCTGCCTACCTCAGCCTCCCAAAGTGCTGGAATTACAGGTGTGAGCCACCATGCCCAGCCTGATAATTTAATGACTATTCAAGTGGTAATTTATCTACCTCTGTAATTTCTTTCTCTATGCTGTATTTCAGTTTGGATACTTTTGTTACCTTCTCATATCATCAATTTTTTATTTTAAAATGAAATTATTATAGGCCCTAGTTAGAATTTGATCATCGTTGTTATTATTAAGTACAAAAAGATATCACATACTTTCTCTATTGACCATTTCTTCTTGCTTATTTCTTTACAGAGTGCCAAAAAGTTGAATGAGTATCACCATGAAAAAAATTGAATGTGCATTGCCACACTTATGTTTGGATCTAGACAAGAGCCTCAGTAAATGAATCAAAGATGATATAAAGTATAAAAAGCAGGAACTCACCGGTCACTCACGTTATTCTCTAATTAAAGGTTCATGCTTACCACACTCACTGAAAGTCCAGAAATTCAGCCCATATTTATGACATGCAAGCTTTTATTCCTATCT
The DNA here is from genome assembly GCF_049350105.2 of Macaca mulatta. Lineage (NCBI taxonomy): Eukaryota > Metazoa > Chordata > Mammalia > Primates > Cercopithecidae > Macaca > Macaca mulatta. The sequence goes on along the minus strand of NC_133423.1, from coordinate 63,151,850 downwards.
CCAAACCACACATCCACAAAGAAACATAATATACACCACGTCCCTAAAAGCTGATGAGTCATTTAGCATGCCTGATGATAAAAGCACAAAATAGGGAGTGTGGCCTATTACTTAGTTTGAGAGGTAGGATCGAACCCCAAATACAACTACTTACGTATTTCCTTACAGTTGTATTCACACACACAGACACACATGGTAAATCAAACACAACACAAAGCTGGTTAAAAGAAAGTATAAAAACCTTAGACTAAAACCTTTAGACTCTGTCTCCCCTCAAACTTTATATACTGTTTCCAGACATCTGCATATTTATAATAAGTAAATATACCTATAATATACATATATATGAAAAATGATACATGTTATATATATGGAAAAATATATATATAGTTGTATATTTTGAAAGGAATGCTCACTCAGAACTGAGGAAGCTATACTGGGTTTCTCGATCAAGCAGCAGGAGCATGGAAGAAATGCTTGAGGTCATATTTCCCCCCTTTGTTCTCTACAATTATGCTCAATTATAGCTTTCTACTATTCTGAATTTAGACAAAAAGGGAAGGCACTTGAGGGCCAATTGCTCTTTTACATTTTAAAATGTATTGCTTTCCCCTTTTCACTTGTGAATATATCAGAATAATATAATTTTTGGTATTCAAATGGCCATTTATTTCGATCTGTGTAGGATAGTCCAAGTCACACTTGTGGAATCAAGTATTTGAAAGTATTGTGATTTAGCAAATCACTCCTCTGCTCAACACTGTTCAAGGTCCTGCTATCACCAAAGCATAAACTCTGAATCCTAACAGGCTTGCAATACCTGGGCTTCCCTCTGCCTCGTCTATAGTCTATGTCAGGGTCTATCTCATCCTCTCTTGGCTCAAACCACGTTGGTCTTTTGTCAGTATCTTAAACACTTCAAGGATATTCTGCATATTTCTTCTGGTAAAATAGTTATCTATTTCACTCTATTCTGACCACTTCCTTTCAGCTCCCTCTCATTCACCAAATCCTGTATCAGAGATTCTTTTCATTAAGCAACTTTATGATGTCCTGCATTTTTCCTTGACAACACTCTATGACCTTATTCCTGTGAATATTTGTATCGTATTTGTCTCTCCCACTACGTTCAAGTTCTATAAGGGAATGGACCTCGCTTCTTCTTACTACTGTCTTCGTGTCTAAAAACAGTGCTTGATACATAGTCAGTTGCTCATGGCAACATAGGGCATCGTGAGTTCAAAACAGCATTACAAGTTTGTGAGCAAGGAGGGAACAGATTGATATATGTCTCTTCTACCTTGCCCTGATATTACAGAAATGCATAGCATTGAAGTAATGCCGTCCTGTCTGTAATTAAAAATAATTGATTTTATTTTTAATGGAAAATAAATCTTTTAGGAACTACATTTTTATTATTAGAAATCTTTTCAAAAAGCATTAATAAGAACGATCAGTACTTACCAACTTATTTTTCACATCATGGTTTGCATAGAAGATGACAGATAATTACCTGTAGGATTAGAGTGAACGGGCAAGGCATCTTGGATGTCCTAAGGACAAAGAGATCTTGGGCACACCTAAAACCCATAAATATGGGAGACACAGAATCACTAAGTGCTGATATCTTTGTGCCTTAAATATTTATCTCTTTTTCTAGTCCATTAACATCACCCACATTAAGGATTTTATCATTTCTCACCTGTAATGCTGCAATTATCTTTTTAATAATGTTCCTGCATTTTATATTTCCATAACTCATTCTTTTGTACTTCCATCAAGCAATCTTTTATAACAAATTTGATTAAGTCACTTTCTGACTCAAAATGACCCAGTTGTTTCAACTCACCTCCAGGATAAAATCTAGAACTCCTCCTCGGGTACACAGGACTATTGTGGATCTGGGGCCTGCTTTTGTCTCCAGCCTCACGACCATCACTATTGCTCTCTGTAGCAATGCAGTACTAAGAGTCCTTTAAGTTCCTTAGAACATCTCACAATCTGTTCCCGCTGATCAAATTGTATCTCACCGTATTTTATAAACTTTCCAGTCTCAAAACGAATGCTACCTACTCTGTTATCTTCTTAGCAAACTTAGCCATCCTCCCTCCCAAGCTCTCACACTGTAGGTTGCACATACCTTTAAAAAGAAGCTATGCAATTATGTTACAATTGTTCGTTCCTTGAGCAAACATGTCTTCTTTGCACTCAAAACGTACCTAATGCCTATACAAAGCAGTTACTTGATATTTATAGAAAACATAAATTTAGGTATTATTCTCTTTTGTAAGGTTTTCCCATTTTTAATTTACTTGTATTTCCTAAAAATTATATTTTTCAAAAAGGTATAAAATTGAAGAGTTTCTAATTATTCCTTGGCTTTCTTTTGTTGTTTCATTTTTACTGTATGATTAGAATGCCTTCAATTTTCAAAATATGTTACTACTATCTCATTTGTTTGCCTCTAGATACTTCCATTTCTTTTCATTCTTCATTTAATCAAACTTTATATTGGCTTTTCTACTTTTATGCCTTAACTGTCCTACCTCACTCTTACCACCATTTTCTACCTCTTCAACTTCCCTTTTCTCTTTGGTCATGAGAACCACTTTACTTTCTGCCTTCTTCTATTCATTTTAACTTTACCAGAGTGATCAAAAATACTCTCAGAAAGCAAATTTATACAGCAGAGAGCTTTCCTATTTTTACTCATGGATTTTTCACTTCCCACTTTACTTTGTACTCTTGAAAAGTATACCATATTAAGGATTCCACAAGAATTGGATTAAGTTTTGTCATATTTGGTTACTAAAAGATACTCTCTCAGTATTATATGTCTTTGGTTATGTATATCCATGCTAAACAGTTTAAAGATAATAAAAGTCTATTTCATTTGACTAATAAATTTGTAAATGTCTTTTTAGAAATTTGTTTAGTAAAGGACTGCCAAACAAAAATGGCAAATATTAAAAGTGACAAATCAATAGTTGAAACCAACAATTGCTTACCTCTTAAAAGCATAGAATCATCTTTTATTTTAGAAATAACCAATTACCAAAAATATCAAACATTTCATTACAATTTTTAAAGTACTTTAGATTGTCCAGATGTTTGTAATCATGTACAAAAAAAGCCTCCTGATTGTCTATATTTGGTCTCACATGGCATCATTTGAAACTAGCATCCATGGCATATAAAAATATTCCATAAGGCAATAATTTGGTGGGTGGTGACTTGAGGTTAGCAGATTCATTTGATTAGACTTCAGTACTAATGAGGCCTAGGCAATCAGTTTTGACCCACAATTGACCCCTTTGATTTAGTTAATTTTAATTAAGATTTCCAGTTAGGCTCAGCCAATTTTCTTGAAAATATATGCTTTTGGTTACAAAATGGATGGTGCTAAGCGAATGATCAAATGAATTTGCTATCACTATTAAAATATATATATATTGGTGTTGAAGTCTGTTTATAAATGGTAATGCTTTAATAGTAGCTAGTATTTTCATGCTAGTCAACTCTTTAAAGGAAGTATTAGAGCTCTAATTGCTTAATAATAATGCATTCTATATACTACAACTATACCAACATAATGAAATAAAAGCTTTATTTTCATTAGCACCAATGAAAAATTGGGCCAAATCACCATGTCATTATTTGGCTTAAATTAATGTTTGCTTTTTTGATTAATATTGTATATTTCTGATAAACTATCACAGATATCTTTGTTACTGTTTCTACAGTTCTCTTTTTTTTGCATTTACATTAGACTATCAACAACAGAAACAGAATGAGAGCTCATTGTATAAGAGCTCATTTGTTAGCCCCTGAGACACTGGCCTGTGATAACAATCATCTCATACATCTTTATAGGTTAAGTTCTGTGAATCGTGGAATGGCGATCAGCTGTGGTTAGGTAGAGTGCATGTCAATGTGCTTTCTGGCCTTCAAGAAGCAATAATAATATTATTTGGTTTGTACTAGAAAACCTTGACAAAAGTAGTATTTTGCCCAATGGGGATTTAGAAATTGACTGGATACATAAGTGACCTGCTGAAAACCACACAGTGGGTTTGGTAACTTGCTGTTTAATCCTGGACACTGGTTGTTTGACTTCAAAATTTTAAGCCTCGCCATATACATTATTCGGAGTGCTCTATGAGTCATAAATGGGTAAAGAGTACAAGGAATTACACATTTTGAGTTTAAATATCAGGTGCAATGGATATTTTTATTTCATTGAAGCAGTAACATTAGGTAATTATTCTTGAAGTCACTAGATGTTTTTGTCTGTAGGACAAATGTGGAGAAATTTAAACTCTTTTTGAGAAATATTGTGAACATTTTAATATACATAACATACCAGTTCAGGAAGCACAGTATTATGAAAATACATCTCTAATTGCAGGCTGTTTCTTAGTGGTGCATCACAAGGGAAATTAATTATATTAAAATGTTCAGCTTCCTGCTATATCAACAGTTGGAGATGAATAAGTCTACATACATTACAAATCATTTTTCAAACAAAATAACAATTACAAGGATTCTAAAAACTTTGACCATTATCAATACCAGTAATTGATCTGAGCAGGAAAATAAATCTTTTACAATAGTTAGCTTTGAGAAATGAGAGTTGATCCCTCATTTGGAGACAATATAGCTTTGTTTTCAGGTGTTCAGAGCAACAAAGGGAGAGTTACTTTTCTTTTTCGATAATATCATTGTCACAGCTCAATTTTAGCTTCTAGTAAATATGGCTTCTTTAACTTTTAAGTAAGTTTTTATTCATTCAAAAGCCATTTATTTCTTAATATGTGCCATTATATACCTAAGAATTGGGTATACATCGAATAAAGATATAGTTTCTGCCATCAAAGAATTCATAATCTACTTGGTGAGACACACAAAGGAGTAAACATATTATAATCCTGTGTGATACACGCTATGATGCATGTGAGCACTGAGTGCTAACACAGGGCAATGTAAGAGAATCTGTCCCAGAATGGTGGGGCTAGGGTAGGGTTCTTGAAAGAGTCGATGCTTGTTCTGAATCTTGAAGTGCATTTAACAAGTCTTAAGACAGTCAGGGATGAATCATGGATAATATTTTACACTGCACTAAAAAGTTTGGGTGGTATTCTATTCAGGAAGTATTCTTAAAGTGCAATAGTGTGATGAGATTTTATATATGTATATATATATAAATCTCTCTTTGTATATTAAAAAATTATAAATTTATAATAATTAAAACAATAAGCATCCATATGTCTACCATACAGTATTTTCAAAATGTAAAATCTTGCAATACATGCTTTAGATTTATTTTTTATTTTAGTAATAAAATGTTAAAGATACTTTGAAACTACCTATGTGAAACTACCAATCCTTTTTCCTTCTCTCCTCCATGGTAGCAATAATCCCGAATTTGATGCATACTTTTTATTCCAATGTATATTATATTCATGTATTTATAACCAATATAGCCTCACGCATATATGATTCTTTGTGTGGGTAAATATAAAATAGTATTTATTTTTATTCTTAAATTCTGTAAAAGTCAGTTGACTAAAGCAATAGCATTGTATCATTAGATCTATAATACACTCATATATATAGAAACATATACGATTTTATAAAGTATGTATAACGTTAATGATATTTTTGTTTCTTCCTTTCTCATCCATGTGCCTTTTGTTGGTTTCTTTCGTCATACTTCCTTGACTTGTAGCTCCCCTGATATGGTAAGTAGAGGTGATGCATTCATTCACATATCCATCTCATGATACAAAGATGTCACCATGAAGCACATTACTTACTGCAGATTTTTGATCTTATATAAAATTAAGAAAATTTTTCTTTTATTTCTAGTTTGCTAAGCACATTTTTATGAAACCATGAATTATTTCCTGCCTCTGTTGAAATGATCATGTGGTATTTCTCTTTTAATTTATTGATGTGTTGATATAATCCTTCCTGCTGTGGTTCCTTGCTACCAAGATGATGATAATGATGATATTTATCAGCAGGAATATACAGGGCATCCACAGAGCACTGCATGTTTCTGGCAATATGGCCCTTCCCTCATCTCAATGCTATCCTTGGCAGAATTAAAGAGGATGCCAAGAAAACTTCAAGTGTTGCTGGCTAGTGTCTGCCACCCACATATTTCCTTCCTCATGTCCACCATCTGCCAAAGAGTTCACTTCTCAAAGGGAAACTTTAGTAAAACTAATTATTCACCCTCTCTCTAGAAAGTGACCAACACGGTGAGTCCTTTGATGTTTTATGTTCCAGTTTAACTCAGTCACCACTAAGTCCAAGATTTCAAGACCCACACCCATCTCTTGAACTCTGATTCAGACAGTTTTGTGCATCTCTTCATCTGATATGCATTCTCCCTCTCACAACTTCTGTATCCTTGAACATTTCCACCATGGACCTCAAGATCTGTCATCATCAAAATTTCCTAGGCTCTTCTCTTCTTTTCACCTTTCTCTGCATGAAGTCTGGCTGTCCTCTGAAGACACTACATACATCCTTTGGAATTCTTTCAAGTGTGAGTTTCCTTAGCCACTGATCATGGAGGTTAGGGTGGCATCCTCTTTACACCCTTTTGCTTCACCCATTCGTTAATCCTTTTTGTAGTTCTGAAAATGTATTTCATCAAACTTTACCACCAATATTCCTTCTTGTTTTGGTAATATACCGATATTTAGGTCAATAGCCTTAAACTTGATGATGTTGGTATTTCTCCTAAAGACACTACTTCTTCATAATTCCTAGTGATGTAAACATCCATAATGACTGTTCTTCAAGCATCTTGACCCTCAGTTCCTTAACTTCTTCACCTCAAATGATTTTATCCCTCCTTCCGATGTGGTCAGCTCTGTTAGTCCATTTTTCATTGTCATAAAAAAACACCTGAGGGCACATAATTTATAAAGAAAAGAGGTTTATTTTGGCCTACCATCCTGCAGACTGTACAAGAAACATAGTGCTTACATCTACTTCTGGTGAAAACTCAGGAAGCTTTTACTCATCGCAGAAAGCAAAGGGAGAGCAGATATGTCACAAGTTGAGAGAGGGAGAGAAAGAGAGGCCAGACTCTTAAACAACTAGCTCTGGCACAAACTAATTGAGTAAGAACTCGTTAATCACCAATGGGAGGGCATCAAGCCATTAATGAGGGAGCCATTCCAATGACCCAAACATCTCCCACCAGGCCCCACCTCCAACAGTGGGGATTACATTTCAACATGAGATTTGGAGGGGACAAATATGCAAACTATATTACCACCCATGCATGAGTTATACTCTAGTTTTTGTGAGTACTAGGAGCTATATGGATACCTAATAAAACTTTACTCTCACAGAACACTGTCTCTTACTTGTATACCTCAAACCCTTACCCTTAATCTAACGATGCTTTGGCCCCATTGTGATTCCTATTCCAACCCAGCTACATTTAATTTCTGTCATCCTCATCATGGCATCAGTTATCTCCTTACCCAGATTACATTTAATGATCTAAAACTATAACTGCTATTTTAAATATACTCTCAACTCCTTTGTACCTTTTCCCTTCCACTGGAACCTACTGAAAAAAAGAACCCTAAACTCTACTAAAATCCAGCGGTAAATCATACCACATTTCATTTCTAGTAGGGGTAACCACTAGTCTAAAGAAAATCCTTACAATTATGTGCTTTTTAAATGTTATTACTATACATATAGATATTCCTTTATAATACACTGTTGAGCCTTGAAATTTGGGGAAGCTGTTATAAGTTTGTTCTCTGTGAATTAGTCTCTGAGGCAGATATTTGCATGGAGTTGGTTTATTGGGGAATGATTTTGGAAACCACATCTGTAAAGAAGTGATGGAAACAGAATTAGGGATGGAGAGAAGTAGAACTGCAATGCAGATGCAATAGAGGACTCAGCTAATACCACAGGGTACTCTGTAGCTAGGTAAACCCTTCAGAAACTTCATGCATTTGGGCAGGGCTTCTGAGTGAAGTTCCTTTATCTCCCTCATGTCAACAAGACATTGGATAGGAGCTATAACCTTGACTGAGGCAGTCCTTTGTCCAAGAGCAATTTCTAGGAAAACACTTATGGAGTTTAAAATATTTATTTACTTATTTTTAAAGACAAAGTCTGGCTCTGTTGCACAGGCTGGAGCTCAGTGGCACAATCATAGATCACTGCAGCCTCTAACTCTTAGATTCAGCGATCCTCCTGCCTCAGCCTCCTGAGTAACTAGGACTACAGGTGTAAGCCATTGCACCCAGCCCGTAAAGGAACTTAGCCAGCTGTGATCCATCAAAAAATAACACTCACAATAGCTAGGTGTCTAAGCACTTTGGTCCTAAGGGGTGAGAATTATGTCACACAGCACATTAACCAGTAATAATCCACAACTTTATGACTTTGATCCACTTAATACTTCTATTTCTTCTGTCAACATTTTCTACTGAATCACTGTTGTTATCTTCAGGTAAATTTTTATGAGAAAATTAATGGGATAAATACAGCCTCCCTTGCACTGACCCCCACACACGTATACACACATGCACCACAACTGGAGCACAACTGATTATTATCTTTCTCCTCCCCAGTACTGTGGTATCACAAAATGACATTTGGTCTTTGTGCCACAATTCTAGGTACAATGCTCCTCAAACTTTTGGACTTCCCTGAGTGATAAGGATGATAGAAGAACCTTTGTCTTAATGAGGTCACTTTTGGCAGGCTTCAGGAGGGGAGCTTTGTTGCCCGAAAGACCAAGCCTTGATTAGAAGCTTAGAACTTTTGGTCCCACCCTCCAATCCCTAAGGAGGGGCAAGGAGCTGCTGACTGAGATAATCCCTAATGGCCAAGAATGTAATCAATCATATTATGCGATGAAATCTCCATAAAAATTCCTATATTACAGGGATCTGAGAGCTTCCCAGTTGTTGAACACATCCGCATGCCAGGAGGGTGGTACACCACAAGTCTGTAGGTGCAGATGCTCTGCACTCAGGATCCCTTACCCTAGGTATCATTTCATCTGGCCATTATTCTGTGCCCTTTATAATAAACTGGTAAACGTAACCAAAGTGACTTCCTGAGTGCTGTGAGCCATTCTTGCATATTATCAAGCCTGAGAAAGGGGTCATGGGTAGCCCTGACTTACAGCCAGTTGATCAGAAGTAAGGATGAATGACCTGGGACTGGTGCCTGGGGTCCAAAGTGAGGTCAGTCTTATGGGACTGAATCCTGTAATGTGTGAGATCTGACATTAAATTCAGGGAGAATTATCATAATTGAATTAAATTGCTGGACACTTGCTTGGTAGCAGAGAGCTGGAGAAGTAATGTTGGAAAAGACTCTATGTATTTGGAACCAGGAGGAAGAAAAACCTCTCAAATCCCTGCTAGATTTTTCCCACCTTTGCTCCTTTGTATGACTAGGTGACTTACCTGCTCCAGCAATCCAGACCTGTATCCCTGAGAGATTTGAGCCCGGGGCTGCTATGACCTTCTCCTGTCATAGTTGCTGCACTTTTCCATTTACTTTCAAAATTAGGTAGGGCTTACCCATAAAGGCTTAGTAGATCACTTAATAATCACTGACAGGAGTTGGAGACCAGCCTGGTCAACATGATGAAACGTCGTCTCTACTAAAATACAAAAAATCAGCCTGGTGTAGGAGCATGCACCTGTAATCCCAGCTACTCAGGAGACTGAGGCAGGAGAATTGCTTGAGCCTGGGAAGCAGGAGTTGCAGTGAGCCAAGATCATGCTTGCACTCCAGCCTGGGCGACAGAGCGAGACTCTGTCAAAAGCAAACAAACAGACAAACAACAACAACAAAAAAAAAAAACCAGGAAAATAGGAATCGTTGGCATAGGTACACACTATCATATAGAGAATAACTTCCCATTTTTTCACGTATCAGTTCTAAGTAGGCTGTACCTTAAAAATATCATTCCAACACTTTATCAAGACAGAATGTGACTAGTCTACTCGGTCCTATGGTCATGTGTACCTCTTTCATTGTAATGTGAGTTCCTTGTTCCAATGCAGTATTATGTGAAAGCCTGGATCTATGAGTTAAACATTTTGCAGGCCCTTGAATAGAAGTGTTGCCTGAGCCTCCCTGAGCAGGGAAGGCAAAACCATAAGCATGATATTCATATAGTTTAGTCAAGAGAAATTACTGCCTCTTCAAGGGTGAATGGAGTCTAAAGTGATTAGAATATCATCAAGTGGTTGGTGGATATTTTTGAGAGATGGATCTGTATACAGAGCTCAATTTTAATCCCCTTTGCTAGCAGTTTGGGAATTTAACAGCAGCAATTTAGGTCATGCATGACCTGCATCCTTGCCATATGACTACACCATTCATGGCCCTGTTGTATTAGCACTGGGGGGATGGAGGAGCAGTGATGGAGATGGCTGATATCAACTGGAACAGAATAATTCTCAGTGTCATTTTAAAGCTTTAATTAGTATTTTAGTGCCTTAATTGATTGCTTATTGTCTTTTTCTTTTTCACAATAGACAGTCTGGTTTTCCTTAATATTCCTTACAAAAATTTTCATATTTCATAATCATTACCATCTCTCCATCTACATGCTTCTTCTGAACTCCCTGTTCCCAATTTTCCAAACTTTCTTCTTCCTTATTTGTGACTAGTCAGTCAGATTACTTCCTATTACCATGAGCTTTACAGTTGCTTCTTGTCTTTATACACAAAGTAGATTAGTCTTCCATTTGAAACTGCCCACTGGAAGAATTTCTTTTTCTGATGTTTTGAAGACTGCCCATGGAGATAATATACCCATAACCAGACCAGGTGTGGTGGTTCATGGGTGGTTAATCCCAGCAATTTGGGAGGCCAAGGCAGGTAGAACACTGGAGGTCAGGAGTTCAAGACCAGTCTGACCAACATCCTGAAACCCCATCTCTACTAAAAACACAAAATTAGCTGGACGTGATGGCGCATGCCTGTAATCCCAGCTACTTGGAAGGCTGAGGCAGGAGAATCGCTTAAACCTGGGAGGCAGAGGTTGTAGTGAGCCAAGATCATGCCATTGCACTCCAGCCTAAGCAACAAGAGTGAAACTCCATCTCAAAAAAAGATAGATGATAGATAGATAGATAGATAGATAGATAGATAGATAGACAAATGATAGATAGATAGTTGTAGTCAATACCTGGCTTGCACTTATATGCCAGGTGAATTATCCATAAATTAAGGTTGACATTTCAATATCTGACATCTGACCATAAAGGGTGTCCCATATGGTCATAGGCTGATGTGAGGATGAAGCACCAGTGCAGATATGGTAAATATCATAGGAGTTTGGACCAGCTGCTCTTGTGGCTTAATTGTGCCCTTGGCCCTGATTATGCCCAATTAGTAATATTCCACACCCATCTTACAGTGGTTTAGTCCTGGCCTGCCTGATTTATGACACAGTAGATTCTGGCCTCATTGACATTTAGTGTCCCCAGACAGGCACACCTTCTCTTCCAGGGCCTAATAGCGTAGCATCTAATTATTTGCTGCAGATGACATGGGCTTTTCCCCATTACTAAGGACCAGCTTTGGATTTATCCTACAGGAGCTGGCCACAGATTCCAGAGTATTTTTTTTCTACCATCAATGGACCTAATATCAGAGGGTCAGCCAGATTGTATGGCCAATGTGACAGGGTTGTTTGCACTAGAGCCTAGATCCACTGGACTCCACTCAAGGCTTGCAAACCTCCATGTCTTCAGGGAAATAATTCCAAGCTGGAATAATCTGTTTCCTGTAACCAAATAGACTTACTCAATTTTATGCTTTCCTTTTGATGGGTGCAGGTATAAACTGCAATCATTTGTTCTTTACTTTTGGGGAGTCTTCCCATACCTCTGGACCTGTAAAAACTTTGTTAAGGCAGTTGGTTCTTAAACATGAGTGGAATTTATTTTCCATCTTTGAGAGTTCATTGGTATCTTGCTAAGGCTTCCAACGTACTTATCACTGTTTTCTCATGTGGCCTAATTAACATGGTGTTATTAACATGGTGTCATAAAAGGGGCTAATGTGATATTCTGCAGATTTTCCAAATAGTCTAGATTCCTTTGAACTACAGGATGACATTGGATGGGAATACTAACATAGTCCTTGAATAAAATCATATTTGTATGGAATCATTCATCCAAAGTGAAAGTGAACTATTTCTATTTGTGTTCCTTTTTCCACATAGGAATAGGAAAATAGTAAGATTGGAAAAACAAATTATTTATACTTGCAGTAGTACACAGGGCCCATTCACTTTTTGTAGGGACCATTTTTTGTAGGGACCACATTTTGTATGACCATTTTTGTGAATGAAATGGGAATATGAAATGGGGATATGATGATCACCACCACTCAGGCATCATCCAGACTTCAGAGGGAGAGCCTAACTCCTACCATGGCCCCTGGAATAAAGTATTGCCTTTAATTACTCTTTGCCTGGATATAGGGGAAGTTTCAAAGGTTCCTACTCAGCCTTCCCTAATAAAATAGTTTTTACTCCAAGACCAATGAATCAGTGTGGGAATTCTCCCACCTAACAGGTATATCTAATCTACTTCAGTTGTACATGTAGGGATTGGAGAAATTACCATTGAATGACTTCATAGAGCTAGTAGATCCTCTGTAAACTACATATGGGCCAAGACCTCATGTATTACCTGGCTTACATATGTTGACACTCTAGTAAGGGACCCATAATGTTGCTTTAGTTTCCTTACTAGCAATATCAACTTACCCCTTTATTAAAAATTTCCAGGTATTCTTTTTTTTTGTTCCTAGGATACACTTACCTGAGTAAATGGCCATAGTTCCCTATAGGGGATCATCACGGCCATATTCAGTTATTGTCTTGCTGCTGGGTTTTTACTCTTGACAGTGCTGAACTTTGCCAGAGTCCCATGATCCTAGAAAATAGTGATGGTTAAAGAAATCTCTCTACTCTTTTTTATATGAGAAAAATGTTCACTGCAAAAAACCAGCCTTCCCATATGACTCAGATAAGACTCCGGGCTAACTCTTATTTACCTTTGACAAGGTGTTATGGTCTGAATATTTGTGTTCCCCTGCCCCTGCTAAAATTCATATGTTGAACCCTAATCGCTAATGTCATGGTATTAAGAGATGAAACTTTTTGGAAGTAATTTTGGGCAGATCCCTCATTAATGGAATTAGTGCCCTTCTCAGAGATACCAGATAAGGTAGCCCCTTCTCCCTTGTGAGGACACAGTGAAAGGCACCTTCTGTGAATAAGAAAGCAGGCTGATTCCAGACATCAAGTTTGACCAGTGCCTTGATCTTGGAGTTTTCAGTCTCCAGATCTGTGAGGAATAAATTTATGTTGTTTATAAACCACCCAGTTTATGACATTTTGTTACAGCAACCCAAATGAAGAGAAGGTTAGAAAAGATCCTCTAAATTCTCATTCTTTGTCTCATAAATAATTGTTGAACTACTCATCCCCATTAATCATTCAAAGCAACATGCTTGTTAACTTGATCAAATTTTAATTAAGCTTCTCTCCTCCTCATGAGACCATTAAGTTTGGTTCATTTCCAATCCTTTGTGAGCTTGAGATCTGGAAAACCTGCTCCTTATATGGTCTCTCCTGAGAATTCACTGCCCTCAGGAACGAGCACTGACTGTCTGATCATGCCACCCACTCATCCTACTCCCAGTATGAAGTTTCCTTTTGCCTATTTTACTTCTCTCTATGTATTATTCCCTTCTCTCATTCCGAATAAAAACTACCCCAGACTGGGTAATTTCTGAAGAAAAGAGTTATAATTGACTCACAGTTCCACAGGCTGTACGGGAAGCATGGCAATGGAGGCCTTAGGAAACTTACAATCACGGTGGAAGGCGAAGGGTAAGCAGGCATGTCTTCACATGGTGGAGCAGGAGAGAGAGCGAAGAGGTAGGTGCTACACACTTTTGAACAACCAAATCTTGTGAGAACTCTGTCAGAAGTCAGCACTAGGGGAGTGGTGCTAAGTCATTAGAAACCACCCCCATGATCCAGTCACCTCCCACCAAGTCCCACCTTCAACCCTGGGGATTACAATTCAATGTAAGATTTGGATGGGAACACAGAGCTAAACCGTATCACCCTATAAAAGAAAAGCTCTTTTTTTTGTCTATTGAGACACTAATAGATCCTATATTTGAAGCTTTCTCTGTAGTGCAAGTTCCCATTAATCTATAATAATAATCTACCTTCCTTTATGGCAATAAGCTGTTGACTTAATATTTTAACTTCTGTCCGGATTTGTGCTTTATTTGACACTCTTGCCTTCCAAAGGGTTCCAGGTCAGAAAAGTAGGTCCAGTAACTAGGCCAAAACTTGTCTACTCATTGGGGCAGCTGCCCTCAGATTCGTGATCATCCATCCTTGATTTTTTTTTTTTATTGTATACATTGATCAATGTACTTATTGGTAGCCTGTCTACATTTTTTTCCCAGAAAAACCCTTGCTCTCTCAACATGTCTATATCTCTCTTTGCGTTAGTATAATTTGGCTAGAATTCTAGTCTTACCACTTTTTACAATAATTGCACCAACCTTATTTATGATGATGAAGTGCTGCCCCCGGTCCTCTCTAATTTTTAAATCCCCATCATTCCCATGGCAATCAGAGAGGCAAGTTCTCTACAATATTTCACATTATTAGCCCTGACCTGCAAATGACAGACACCGTGGAGCTTCTCAGAGACTGTGATGACTTTTTCACAAGAGCACTCCATATCACTCTGGGAAGTGCCCTTCAGGCCCTCTCATAAGATATTGTTTATTCACTTTAGCATGCCTACTTCTCTAAGACTTCGATCTCTACTTCTACCATATTTCATACAGTTTTCTTACTTCTACTTCACTTACTCTGTGGCTACTGCTCCTGAGAGCAATCCAAACTCATTCTAATGAGGCCATTGTCAAGGTATACGATTCTGCATCTTATACAATAATAACATATTGACATACTTTTCTATATCCAATGGTATATTTCAACTCCTTTGATCCAGAACCCTCAGGATTCAGTCCTGTACATCCTCTCCTGGTTCCTGCCAGTACTTACGGACTATGTAATGCAGGGCCTTTCAATTACAGATAATTTCTTTTTGTAGCAAGTCCGTCACTTCCCTAGCTAGATCATCTTGTTGGTTTTGTGGACAAGAGCAGAGAAATTTCAGTAAGGAGGCATGTGTTGGCTTTCAAGGCAGTCTCTGCATTTTCTCCAAGCAAGGGGTAACACCACCTTTCAATAGACAAAAATGAGCCCATTAGGTAGGCATGGAAGATTTGGGGAAATCTGGGCATTCTAGAATTTTTCGTGCATCAATACATATGTTTCCCTTTTAAATGTCAGTGTCCCCCTCCTTCCCAGTTCTGACCTTAATGAAGCAGCTTTCTCTGGATGGAGAGTTTAATTTTCTCTGGAGCTCTGCTACTCACTGATTAAGTCCTGTGCTAGACCCTCAGCTTTCTTTTATTTGCCCTCCAGCTGCAGGAGATGAAATGTTTGGTTTACAATTCTAAGGAGAATTTTTGGCTATTACTATTTGCCTCAAAGTGATGTTTAATTATTCTCATCTTGTCTTTGTCATCCCCCCATAAATAGCCCTGAACAAGAGACATCTAATTACTACTTTTCCCTTATCCCTCAATGGCCGAAGACATTGTGCCCTCCAATGCATCCCCTACAAAAAGCTGACAATTGCAATTCACTACCAGTGAAGGTTTTAATAATTGCATTGCTGTATCACACCAGCGACTACTGATACTTCACCTATCACTGGTGATGTTGTTCTTACTTTTACTAGACTGATATTTTCAGCTCTGAAGTCTTATTTTAAGGTAACTTGTTTTTTGTAACAAAATATCACTGGTTGAATTCTTTAGGAAACAATTTATAAGGCAGAGTCTTACATAAAGGTGAATTAATTTACTTATATAACACACCCTGTAACAAATTTTTAAAAATAAAGCTCATAAAAAGCATATCTGAATATAATGGAATTCAAATAGAAACCTTTAACAGAAGGCTATATGAAAAACTCCAAATATCTAGAAATTAAACAACATTTCTAAGCCAGGTACAGTGGCTCATGCCTGTAATTCTAGCACTTTGGGAGGCCAAGGCAGGAGCTTCACTTGAAGCTAGGAGTTGGAGACTAGCCTGGACAAAAATTCAAGACCCCATTCCTACAAAGAAGACAATTAATAAATATATAATAAAAATGAAATAATTATAAAATAACACTCTTAAATAACCCATGGATCAAAGACGTTTCAGAATAAATTTAATATATTTTTAACTAAATGCATAGAATGCCATGAAAGCAGGGCTTAGAGAAAAATGTATAGCAATAATACATATTATTAAAGAAGAAAAATTTATAATCAATAGAAAATTAGGGAAAAAAGAGTAAATCAAGCTAAAGCAAGCAATAATAAAAATTAAACTAGAAATTGATGAAGTTAAAAATACAATAATGATTTTAAAAATATGAAACCAAAACATTATTATTATTATTATTATTATCATTGTTATTATTATTATTATTGAGACAGG
This sequence comes from Macaca mulatta, assembly GCF_049350105.2. Lineage (NCBI taxonomy): Eukaryota > Metazoa > Chordata > Mammalia > Primates > Cercopithecidae > Macaca > Macaca mulatta. Next base: position 63,135,223 of record NC_133423.1, on the reverse strand, counting down.
ATCTCACTCTGTGGCCCAGGTCGGAATGCAGTGGCACAATCACCACTCACTGCAGCTTTGACCTCCTGGACTCAAGTGATCCTCTTGTCTCAGTTTCCTCAGCAGCTGGGATCACAGGCATGCACCACCACACTCAGCTAATTATTTCATTTTTTAAAAATACAGTCAGGGTCTTCCTATGTTGCAGAACCTGGCAAAAACTTACTTTTAAACAAATCAATAAAACTAAAAATATTCTGATCATGCTAGTCAAGAATAAACGAGGACATAATGATCAATATCAGAAATGAAAGAAGACTCATGCCTAGTACTGGCATAAAAGCAGGCTCACTGACCAATGGATCAGGATAGAAGGCCTAGAAACAAACACACATTTACGGTCAATTGATTTTTGACAAAGGTGCCAAGAATACACAATGGAGAAAGGATAGTCTACTTAATAAATGAGGCTGGGAAACTTGGTTATCCGCACATAGAAGAATAAAATTAAAACCTTAGTTTACATCATGCACAAAAATCAATTCAAAATGGATTAAAAACTTAAACATAAGACCTGAAACTATAAAACTACCAGAATAAAGCATACAGGAAGAACTCCACGACATTGGTGTGGGCAAAAATTTTTTGGATATGACCCCAAAAGCTCAGCCAAGAAAAGCAAACATAGCCAAATAGGATTGTATCAAACTAAAAACTTCTGTACAGCAAAAGAAACAATGAACAAAGTGAAATGATCACCCACAAATTGGGACAAAATATTTGCAACCGCACATCTGATAATCTCCAAAATACATAAGGAATTCAAACAACTCAGGAGCAAGGCAACCCAATTAACAAATGACATCTTAAAAAGGTGATTTCATAGAACTAGAGAGTAGAATAGTGGTTACCAGGTGCTAGGATTTTTGGTGAGGGCGGGGATTTAGGGAGATGGTCAAAGGACATAAAACTTCAGTTAGGAGAAATAAATTCAAGAGATCTATTGTACAAAGTGGTAACTAAGTTAATACCAACATATGGTGTTCTTGAAAATGCTAGGAGAGTGGGTGTTAAGTGTTCTCACCTCAAAAATGACATGAAATAATATGTATTTTAATTAACTAGATTTAGTCATTCCACCTGTATATATATTTCAAAAGATCATGTTGTACACAATAAACACATACAGATTTATCTGTCAATTTAAAAAATAAAATACCAAAATTTGGGCAAAGGACCTAAAGAGACCCTTCTCAAACTGAGACATGCAAATGACCAATGGTTTCATGAGAAAATGCTTAGTATCACTGGTCATTAGGGAGATTCATGTTGAAACCACAATGATTTATCGCCTCACATTTGTTAGAAGGGCATTTATCTATAAATACGTCAATTATTATTTGTCTACTAAAATAAAATTTTAAAATAATTAAATTTAGCAAGGTTGTAGTTTATAAGGCCAGTGCAATGAAACAAATTATATTTCTATAAAATGGAAATGAATACTTGAGGAAAAAAAAATTAAATTCCAAAAAAAGAAAGAAAGTATTGGCAAGGATGCAGAGAAAAGAGAACTTTTGCACACTGTTAACAGTATTGTAAATTGGTGCTGCCATAATGGAACACAGTATGGAGATTCCTCAAAAGACTGAAACTAGAACTACTATATGATCCAACAATCCCAATTTGGGAAATACATCCAAAAAATTGATATAAGCATGTCAAAGAAATACCTGCACGCCCATGCTCATTGTAGTATTACTCGCAGTAGCCAAGAAAAGAAATCAACCAAAGTGTCTAGCAATAGAAGAATGGATAAATCAAATGTGGTATATACAGGTATACCATGTTTTATCATGCTTTGCCTTGCTGCAATTTCAGATATTGCATTTTTCACAAATTGAAGGTTTGTGGCAACCATACATTAAGCAAGTGTATCAGTGCCATTTTTCCAGTAGCCTGTGCCTACTTTGTATCTCTGGGTCACATTTTGGTAATTATTAAATATTTCAAACTTTTTATGATTGCTATATTTGTTATGATGATCAGTGATCTTGATGTTACTATTGTAATAATTATCTGGGGACACGATGGACCTTGCCCATATAAGATGGCAAACTTAATCCATAAACGTTGTGTGTGTTCTGACTGCTCTAACCACTTCCTGTTCCCCCATCTGTCTCCCTCTTCTCATGTCTCCTTATATGCTAAGACACAATAATATTGAAATTAGACCAATTAATAACCCTACAATGCCCTCTATGTGTAAAAGTGAAAGGGAGAGTCGCTTGTCTCTCACTTTAAATCAAAAGCTAGAAATAATTACATTTAGTAAGGAAAGCATTTCAAAAGCTGAGATAGGCCAAAAGCAAGGTGGGCCAAACAATTAGACAACTTGTGAAAGCCAAGGAAAAGTTATTGAGGGAAACTAACTGCTACTCTAGTGAAGATGTAAGTAATAGGAAAATTAAACAGCCATATTGCTGATATGGAGAAACTTTGAGTGGTCTAGACAGAAGATCAAACTAACCACAACATTCCCTTGAACCAAAGCCTAATCCAGAACGAGGTCTTAATTCTCTTCAATTCTATGAAGGCTGGGAGAGGTGAGGAAGCTGCAGGAAAAAAAAAAGTTTCAAACTAGCAGAGGTTGGTTCATGAGGTTCAAGAGACGAGGCCATCTCTAGAACATAAAAGTGCAAGGTAAAGAAGTGTTGATGTACAAGCTGCAGAAAGTTATCGAAAAGATCTAGCTATGATAATTGACGAAAGTGGCTACACTAAACAACTGATTTTCCATGGAAACAAAACAGCTTTATATTGGAAGATGATGCCCCCTAGGAATCCTAGGGCCCTTAAGAAGTATGCTGAATAATCCAGGCACGGTGGCTCACGCCTGTATTCTCAGTACGTTGGGAGGCCAAGGTGGGCAAATCATGAGGTCAGGAGATCGAGACCATCCTGGCTAACATGGTGAAATCCCATCTCTACTAAAAAATACAAAAAAAGTATCCAGCAGTGGTGGCGGACAACTGTAGTCTCAGCTACTTGGGAGGCTGAGGTAGGAGAATGGCGTGAACCCGGAAGGCGGAGATTGCAGTGAGCCTAGATCATGCCACTGCAGTCCAGCCTGGGCAACAGAGCAAGACTCCGGCTCAAAAAAAAAAAAAAAAAAAAGAATTATGCGAATCTACTCTGCTCTACAAATGGAACAACAAAGCCTGGATGACAGCACGTCTGTTTTACAGCATGGGTTACTGAATATTATAAACCCAACATTAAGACCTACTGCTCATATGAAAAAAAGCCTTTTCATATTATGAAAAGATTGACAATGTACCAGGCCACCCAAGAGCTCTGATGCACATGTACATGAGATTAAATGTTCTTTTCCTGTGTGTTAATGCAGCATACATTCTGTAGCCCATGGAACAAGGAGTAATTTTGACTTTTACATCTTATTTTTAAGAAGTACATTTTGTAAGGCCATAGCTTCCATAGATAGTGATTTCTCTAATGGATCTGGGCAAAGTAAATTGAAAACCTTCTGAAAGTATTTACCATTTTAGATGCCTTTAAGAACATAGACTCATGGGAGGAGATTAAAATAACATTAATAGGGGTTTGGAAGAAGTTGATTCAGGCCCTCCTGGATAACTTTGAGGGGTTCAAGACTTCAGTGGAGGAAGGAACTGCAGATGTAATAAAAAATGCAAAAGAATTAGAATTATACGTAGAGTCTGAATATGTGAATAATTACTGTAATCTTATGATAAAATTGTAATAAATGAAGAGCTGTTTCTTAAGGATGAGCACAGAAAGTGGTTTCTTGAGATGGAATTTACTTCTGGTAAAGATGCTGTGAACATTGTTGAAATGAAAACGAAGACTTTGAATATGACATGAACTTAGTTGATAAAGCAGCAGCAGGGTATGAGAGCATTGCCTCCGATTTTGAAAGAAGTCCTACTGTGGGTAGCACGCTATCAAACAGCATCACATGGTACAGAAAAATCTTTCATGAAAGGAAGAGTCCATTGACACGGCCAACTTCATATTTGTTCTGTTTTAAGAAATCACCACATCTACCTCCACCTTCAGCAACTACCATCCTGATCAGTCAGCAGCCATCAATGTTGAAGCAAGACTCTCTACCAGCAGGAAGATTATAACTTGCTGAAGGCTCAGAGTATCATTGGTATTTTTTGACAATAAATTATTTTTAAATTGAGGTATGTACATTGTTTTATAAGACATAATGCTATTGCACACTTAATAGATTGCAGTGTCATATGAATATAACTTTTATAGGAACTGGGAAAACAAAAAAAATTGTGACTCATTTTATTGCAACATTTGCTTTGTTTCAGTTGTCTAGAACTGAATTTACAATATACGTACACCTGTATACACAATGAAATACGATTCAACTTTAAGAAAGAACAAAATTCTGTCATTTGAGACCACATGGGTATGTATAGAGGACACTATGCTAAGTAAAATAAGCCAGGCACATAAAGACAAATACTGCAAGATCTCATTTACTTGTGGAATCTTGAAAGCGTTGAATTCATAGAAATAGAGAGTAGAATGATGGTTATCAGTGTCTGATGGGAAAGACAAGTGAGGTAATGAGTAGTTATTGATCAAAGGGTACAAAATTTTAGCTAGTTAGGAGGAATAAGTTTTGAAATCCATTGCACAGCACTGTGATTAAAGTCAATAGCAATGTATATTTCAAAAGTACTAAAAGTAAATTCCAAATGTATCATCACAAAAAATCTCCAGTAAGTGAGGTGGTGGATATGTTAATTAGCTTGATTTAATCACTCCACATTTTTTTGTGTGTATATCAAAATAACACATTATACTCTGTAAATGTAACACATTTATGATTTTTAACTAAAAATATTATAAATGTTAAAGATTTAAGAAGGGAGAGACACTATAAAAATTCTATTTCTGCAAATTTATAATGTGGATAGAATGAACCACTTTCTCCAAGACACGAAGTACAAAAAATTCATGAAAGAAATAGATAATTTGAATAGATTTTCATTGTTTAAACAAGTGAAATTGGTAATAACCTTCTAAAAAAATGACATCTTGCCAATTTCAGTTTCACTGTTTATTTTGATCAAACATTTAAGGAAAAAATAATACCTGTTGTCCAAAATTTCTTCCAGAAAAAGAAGCAAAGGACATACTTCCTAACTCGTTCTTTGAGGCCAGCATTATGCTAATACTAAACCAAATGCAGAATGCATAAGAAAACTATAGACCAATATCTCTCATGAACACAGAGGCACAAACCATCAGCAAAATATTAGCAACCCTAATACAATAATGTGTTAAATTTATTATAGACCACATCCAACTGGGATTTATTTCAGGTACAAAGGCTAGTTCAATTTTCAAAAATCAATTTTTCTCACTTTCCAATACACTAACAATGAATCAAAATTTGAAGTTAAAAATACATTTACAATAGCTTCCAAAAATATGCAACATGTATACATCTAACAAAATAAGTAAGAATCTGCATGCTGGCACTACAAGGAAAATCTAAATAAATGGAGATATATCATGTGATCATGGATTGGAAAACTCAATATTGTTAAGACATCAGTGCTTCCAAACGTGACCTATCAATTTAATGCAATTCCATCAAAATCTTCACAAGATATACTATAAATATTAACAAATTCACAAAGGCTATTCAGTGGAGAAGAGGTGGCCTTTTAAACAAGTGGTACCTGAAAAATTTGACACCTACAAATAAATAAACAAACCTAGACACAGACCCTACAACTCATTAAAAAAAAACTGGAAATGGGTAAGAGACCTAAATGTAGAATGTAAAACTATATGATTTGAAGAAGTAAGCATATGAGGAAATCTTTGTGATCTTGGAGTTGGATACATGTTTTAGATGCAATATAAAAGCATGATCCATAAAATAAACAATTGTTCATCTGTACATTACAATTAACAATTAAATAACGAAATTTATTCAATTAGATTTCTTAAAACTAAAAACTTCTACCTCCTGAGACACTGTTAAGAGCATGGAGTAACAAGCCACAGACTGGGAGAGCACATTTGCAAAACATGTATCTATGAAAGAAGTCAGATCAAAACATGGAGAGAACATTTACCAGTCAAAAGGAAAAGAAAAAAATAAATCTGCCTAATTAAATGTGTGAGCCAAATATGTGAATAGCTACCGCTCCAAGGAAAATATACAAATTGCAAATAAGTATGTGAAAGATGGTTTACATCACGTTATTAGGAAAATGCAAATTCAAAGAAAAATGAGACACCACGGCATACTTATAAGTGGCCTAAATCCAAAAATTGAAATTCAAATTTCTGCTGAGGACACAAAATGACAGGAACTCTTCTTCATTGTTGATGGGAATGCAAAATAGTTTAGTCACTTTGGAAGACACTTCGGTAGTTTCTTATATAGATAAATATAACCATACCATATAATTCAACAACTGACTTGAAATAAAGGAAGCTGGGTGTGGAATATATGAGAATTCTCTATATTATCTCTGAAATTTTTCTGTAAATCTTGAACTATTCTCAAATTAAATGTGCATTTAAAAGTTGAAATTTATATTATTTTTAATCAAAATCAAATTTCCAAAGTACCTAACAATGTATCAAGGAAAGATACAATTTTTTTTGGTAAATTATAAAACTGCAGTACTATTCATGATAGCAAAGACATGGAATCCACCTAAATGCACATTAATGATAGACTGGATAATGAAAATGTGATAGATATACACTATGGAACACTATGCAGCCACAAAAAGAACAAGATCATTTCCTTTGCAGGAAGATGGATGGAACTGGAGGCCATTATTCTTAGCAAACTAACACAGGAACAGAACCAAATACTGCATGTTCTTATAAGTGGTAGCTAAATGATGAGAACACATGGAAACACAGTGGGACTTTTCAGAGGGTGAAAGGTGGGAGGAGGGAAAGGATCAGGAAAAATAAATAATGGGTATTGGCTTAATACCTGGCTGATAAAATAATATGTGCAACACACGCCCCTGACTCAAGTTTATCTGTGTAACAAACCTGCACATGTACCCCTGAACTTAAAATAAAAGTTAAGAAAACTTCAAGTCATTAATAAAGAATAGAATAAGTAAATATGTATACCATATTCATCAATATTTAAAACAACAAATATTTTAGAAGTGATGCAAATCTTCCAAATTATAATATATAAATTAAATTTAAATTAAACTGAAATCTCTAGAGTATGTATACATGTTTGTGTGTGTGTGTGAATGTGTGTTTTGTTAATTGTTATGGTTTTATCTTAAAACATTTGTGGACGTTTTAAGAATGGCTAAGAAAAAAATTGGCAAAACGAAAAGAAAAAAAAAAAGAAATAGGAATTATATTCCAGAAACTTGATAGAATACACAAAATAATAATTTCAAATGTTTGTTAGTCATAGAATAACAGACCCAAACATGGAAAAACTGAACAATAAAATTAATGGTGTTGGGACAATTAGTTATCCATATGAATAAAAACTACAGCTGAATTCTTACTCCATATTACTCAAATAGCCTATTTCTCATAGGTTGAATACTCAAATGGGAAAAGTAAATCTTCAAAATATTTAGAATGTATAGAAAAATATATTTTTATAGATTTATGTTTTAGAAGACTTATTTTAAAACTCCCTAAATACACAAATTATAAAGGAAGCAACTGATAACATTGGTATATTAAAACACAAAGCAAAACAAAAGACTAAAATGAAGTAAACCACAGAATTAGAGAGGATATATGTAACATATATAACTGATAGAATATTAAGATGTAGACTACAAAAATTAAATGCTCCAACCCCCAATGAAAAAACAAATATTTACCCTAAGGGAATAAAGGGAGAATATAAATAAGAAGTAATGAACAAAAGCTCTTATGTCAAATGTCATGATAATACAGATAAATCATACTGATTCAAGTTAAAATAGTAATGTAATATAACTTTGGGAAATTTTTTAAAGAACTGAAAATTCTAAGTGTAGGTGGTACTACAGAAAAATGAAAGCTCTTATACACTTTTGATCAGACTGTAACATAATATAATAAATTTAGAAACTAAGTGTAGTAGCGTGTACTCACAGAACATTAATGCCATTCCTAAGAACCTAAAGCAGAGGTTCTTTGTCCTGGAATTATATCAGAACTTGTAAAAACAACAATCTTCTGTGACATCCCAATTAACACAGAATCTCCAGTGATGGGGTTTAGGTCATCAAAGTTATTTAATATTGATCCATAAAAAGAATCTAAGAGTCCAAAGTCCAAAGAACCTGGAGTCTGATGTCCAAGAGCAGGATTAATGGAAAGAAGCATCCAACAAGAGAAAAAGATGAAAGCGAGAAGCCTCAGCAAGCCAACTTATCCCACCTTCTTCTGCCTGCGTTCTTTTAGCCATGCTGGCAGCTGATTGAATGGTGCCCACCCACATTGAGGGTGGGTCTTCCTCTCCCAGTCCACTGACTCAAATGCCACTCTACTCTGGCAACACACTCACAGACACAACAGGAAATAATACTTTATTAGCCATGAAGCCATCCTTTAATCCAATAAGTTGATACCTAATACTAACCCTCGCAAATCCAATACCTGTCAGCTTGGCACCCATACACATCTCCTGAAATTATACTTAATCTCCAAATAAAGACAATAATAAGATCATAATTATGCCTAACATAACACAGCTATCCTTTATACAATGGGAAGCACACTAATCCTTAGCTTAAATGCTATTACATAAAGTTAACAACACCTAAATGTTGATATGAAGTCAATAAATCTTATGTCATATTATATAGGAGAAAGAAAAGACAAAATGAAAATATTTTCTTAGTACAAGCATATATATGCACAAACATATTCTTAATAAAATAGGGAGGAAATACTCATGACGATGACAGTCCTCGTTTCTGCAACTGGTATTGATAACCAGGTATTGGTCATGGTTTTTTACTTGGTGAAGTGCCCCAAACTTTCATTGCTGAAGCTTATGGGCCATTTGTAGCCCTGTCTGAATTGAATTGTTGTGGTTTCTCATTGACCTTAATCACAAGGCATGGTAGTACAAAGACACACCCTAAGGGATCTCCTATATTTCAGTAATACTCTGCCTTTCCGCCATTGTGGAGTAGTAGTCTGATTTCATCTTGATCGTCTGGGTCAGTCACCCCAGACAACATTGGAACTTCCTTCTTAACCTGTTGATTTAAAGACAGGAGGACCCCAAAGTGGCCAGGTGGTAACCTTAACTTCCAGCTTAATAGAATCATTTTGTGTCCAGGTGGTGGCATTCCTCCCTCTGGAACTAAGGCCTGTAGGCCAGCAGGATGTAATGTAGTGGGAACAGGAAGCAAAAATTTTGCTACTGGGTCACTAGGGGTGATGGTGAGTAGTGCCACTTTCACTTTCATTCCTTGACTCCTGGACCCATGAATCCTGGCTATGGGAGAAATAGTACCATATATTGGATGCAGATTCAGAGTATACACAGCCTTCTGGAGAATTTGCCCTAGCCCTGCAAAGTATTGTCACCTAATTGGCATTGTAATCGTGACTTCAAAAGGCCATTTCACCATTTTATCAAGGCAGCTGCTTCAGGATGAAGGAGAACATGGTAAGACCAGTAAATTCCATGAGTATGAACCCGCCGCCACACTTCTTTAGCTGTGAAGTGAATGCCTTCGTCAGAGGCAATGCTGTGTGGAATACCATGACAGGGGAAAAGCATTCTGTGAGTATATTCATGGTAGTCTTGGCAGAAGCATTGTGTGCAGGATAGGCATCCATATCCAGAGTAAGTGTCTATTCTAGTGAGGACAAACCACTGCCCTTTTGGGTAACTCGATATTTGGGCTGGAGTAACACACCCAAATAAGGAATGTGTTGCCTCCAACATCCAAATAGGCCTACTAGGCATTGTGCCTTTTTCATGGTTGTAGGAGGAACCAAATGCAACAACTACCGCCACTGGACCCCTAAAAATTTCACTGAGTTAGAAGGTCCCTGAATTTTAGTTGGATTTATTTCCCATCCTTTGGAACACAAATATCTCACCAATAAGTCCAGTGTGGTTGCTACTTCTTGCTCACTGGGTCCAATCAACATAATGTCATCAATATAATGAACACGTGTGATATCTTGTGGAAGGAAAAAGCTATCAAGATTGCTACAAACAAGATTATGACACAAAACCAGATAGTTGATATACCCTGAGGTAGGACAATGAAGGTATGTTGCTGGCTTTGCCAGCTGAGGAAAAATTGCCTCTGGTGGGCCTTACGAACAAGAATCGTGAAAAAGGCATTTGCCAAATCAATGGCTGCATACCAAGTACCAGGAGGTTTGTTAATTTACTCAAGCAATGAAACCACATCTGGTACAGCAGCTACAACTGGAGTCACCACTTGGTTAAGCTTATGATAATCCATTGTCATTCTCCAAGATCCATCTGTCCTCTGTGCAGGCCAAATGGGAGAGTTGAATTAAGATGTGGTGGGAATCACCACTCCTGCATCCTTTGAGTCCTTGATGGTGGCACTGATCTCAGCAATCCCTCCAGGGATGAGATTTTGGTTTTGATTTACTATTTTTCTAGGTAGAGGCAGCTCTAATGGTTTCCATTTGGCCTTTGCCACAATAATAGCCCTCACCCTACTGGTCAGGGAGCCTATGTGGGGATTCTAACTACTAAGTATATCTATGCCAATTATGCATTCTGGCACTTGGAGAAGTGACCACAGGATGAGTCCAGGGACTGACTGGACCCACTGTAAATCAGACTTGAGCTACAACTCCATTAATTACCTGACATTCATAAGCCCCTACTCTAACTTGAGGGCCACAGTGACATTTTGGGCCCCGCAGAATCAATGTCACCTCAGAATCAGTGTTCAGTAGTCCCTGAAAGGTCTGATTATTTCCCTTTCCCCAGTGCTCAGTTACCCTGGTAAAAGGCCGGAGGTCTCCTTGGGAAAGATGGGAGAAAGATTAACAGTGTGAATTGTGGGTAGTGTAGTGGGGGTTCCTCAAAGGGACCTGGCCTCCCCTTCATTCAAGGGGTTCTGGATCTGTGAACTGACTCAAATCTGGAAATTGACTGAGGGGTGGTGATTCGCTATGTTTATAATTCAAATTAGTCTTTTGTCCACTGGACCTGGAGGTTTTCTGCTTATATAAATTAAGTAAGAGTGTAGTAGGCTTCCTATCGATTTGACTTCTAGGAACACTGTGATTAATTAGCCAATGCCAGAGCTCTGCATGAGTCAGACTACTCTGATTGCTGCTTTGCCTTGCTGTCCACTATGGTAACTATGACGGTTGCTTCTGACGGTTGAGTGCCACCACCAGAGAAGAGCAATCATAGAGCTCTTCAAGGATGCAGGCACTCCCCTCACAAATCTATTTCGCATGGTATTGGTGAAGGGTATGTCTTCTGGACTCTCTCCGTTGGGATAAGTAGGTCTAAAATGACAAATCCAATCTAGCATTCCAATATCCCTAAGCCTTTAGATCCCTTCCTGTACACTAAACCAAGGAAGATCGGGCATTTTCAGCTTGCTCACAGTGAGACATTTCTGATCCATGTTTCAGCTGACCAAGAAAATAAACTTAGAATCTTTTTTAACTTCACAAGCTGCAACACTAAATGCACCTAATATTAATCATCACAATGTCATAGTATTGAACTTTCTGAGAATGGTTCATTTCCTTATTTGGGTTTTACTCTGACTGTTAAACAACAGTATTGAACATATTGATGATTTAAGAAAACTGTAGTAATGACACAGATGAATAAGTAACAGACAAGTGAACAACCGAGGGGGTTACAGAAATAACTTATAGACTGGAAATAAAAACAGGAAAAAAGAAAGATTTTAGACAAGAATATTAGAGGACTTTAAATAAAATAGCACAATGGAGTTATGAGTAGAGAGACCACAAATGTAACACAAAAGCCTCAGTAACTTGCTTACCTGGGAAAAGCCTAAGCACAGGTTGGAACTCGAGATGGTGTACATTAATATATAATTTTAATATGCAACCCCATGAAAACTAATTTGCATGTTATAATTACCTTTCCAACTGTCTTTCATGAGATAACTATACCGCCATTAACAAAACTTTAATGTATCACTTTTTTTCTACTAAATAAATTTGCTTTACAGTATTGCTTACTATTTCTAAGGAAATGGCAAAACCCCCTCATGCTTCATTAAGCAGAAATAATTGGGAATATTTGGACTTTTGATTTTATTGTGAAAGAATACTTCATAGCAGTAGCTAAATTAATGACATTGTTTTTCAAATAGCTGCGGCACAATAACTCACTTCTTATTAAAATTCTTCATTTTAGTTAAATTAGGTCTTGGCTTGTGTGAAGCTAGCTTTGTGGCTCTCAAGAAGAGAAATGATAAGAACACAGGAAGTGCAGAGGAAGATTACTCGTTATACCTAATTCATCTTCTGATATGCTAGTTCCTATCGTTTCTGAAAAACGGAAGGAATCAATCCACTTGCATACAAATAAAAATGCAAAATCTGTGTTCCCCAACCTCTGGGAAAAATTAACTTCCAGATACATTTAAATACTGGAGAGAAAAGAAAAATAAATAGCTGTTTAAATAAAAAATTATTCTCAACAGGCAAAAATCAGAGATAACTGGGCTTTTAGAGGTAAATATAAATGACAAGCAACCGATGTGAAATTTAAAGGAAGTGTTATTTCGGCAAATTCTTGCCTGCCTGATAAATAATCTGCTACTTAATCTGTTGACTTGGTATTTCCACTCTAATCTACTACTGAGGTCTGAGTGATCTATGTCCTAACTCAACTGGCAAAGTCTCTATCACCAATTAAAGCAAACCAACGTGGACTCCCACTTCCACCTTCACCTTCATGCTCTTAGAGAATGTTCTCCACCTTCTCCACAGGTTGAAATCTTCCGGTTCTCTGAGGCTGACTCAAATTCCAATTACTTTGGACTACTCCCTCTTCTTTGAAGAAATCTTATTCTTCTGTTGTTACAACAGAACTTGGCCCTAGAACACATGAACACATTGGGGGAAACATCATACAGTGGGTTCTATTAGGGCCGTTGCGGGAGGGAGAGCATCAGGAAGTACAGCTAATGAATACTGGGTTAATGCTTAAGTAATGGGTAGATCTATGCAGCAAATCCCCATGGCACACATGTTTACTTATGTAACAAACCTGCACATCCTGCCCATATACCCTGGAACATAAAATAAAGGTTGATGGGAAAATAAAGGACTTGCTCTTATTTATAACCTGGTCATTTCCCAGTATATAAAAGTGTTTAATAAATAATTTTTTCATAGAATGGAATACTCCAGTTAAGCAAAAGATATTTTACTTAATTTGAGCCTGATGGTCAAAATACAGAAATTGGCACATAAAATGACTTTCAATATGTACCTCATAATTATAACTGTTATTGTATTATGTAAATATGTTCCATGTAAGTTTTCCTTTTTCCTATTGGCATAAATTACTGATAATATTTTCTTTCCCACCTTAGTTATTGCTTGATAAATGAGTGGGAAGAAGTAGAGAAATTGAAGACATCTTATAATTAATATTATTTTCATATTTTGTACTGAATAATTTATTTGTTAAGAAACAAAAACCTATGTTTTTGTGTTAATCACTTGAAAATTGTTATAAATGGTGAGGTCCTTTTTCTAAATTATTTATGTTTGTTCTTGCTACCTTTTTCTATTTATCGTTAAGGTAAACAGGTCATTGAAATAGCACTTCTGAATCCACAGTAAGCCTGACATTATTGACTATAGTTTTAAAGGCACTATTTTCTGTTTATATGAGTAAGAATTTTACAAATATCTATTATTAGAGCAAAATATCATAAAATGCAAGAAATTTAGAAATAAATTAAGTGCATCTCTTTTAGATAAAGGACAAGGAAAGAATAAGAGAATTCACAAAAATTACACCCAGATGAGTTTTGGCTCAACCCATGGTCTCTGACTCTGTTTGCTAGAGGAGACTTTAATTTATTTGTGTAAACACATGTTTTTCTTAAGGAACACTTATATACACTGTTGGTGGGAGTGTAAACTAGTTCAGCCATTGTGGAGGACAGTGTGGTGATTCCTGAAAGACATAGAGAGAAATTCCATTGACCCAGTGATCCCATTTCCAGGTATATACCTGAAGGAATATAAATCATTCCACTGTAAAGACACATGCACGCGTATGTTCATTGCAGCACTATTCAAAACAGCAAAGACATGGAATCTACCTAAATGCCCATTAATGATAGACTGGATAAAGAATATACACCATGGAAAAATATGCAGCCATAAAAAAGAACAAGAAAAAGAACAAGACTACGTCCTTTGCAGGGACATGGATGGAGCTGGAAGCCATTATCCTTAGCAAACTAACATAGAAAGAGAAAACCAAATATCGCATGTTCTTACTTATAAGTTCTCTCATCTAAATGATGAGAACACATGGATATATAGAGGGGAACAACACACACTGGGGACTTTCAGAGGGTGGAGGTTGGGAGGAGGAAGAGGATCAGAAAAAATAAATAATGGGTACTAGGCTTAATGCCTGGACAATGAAATGATTTGTACAGAAAACCCCCATGACACAGGTTTACCTATGTAACAAACCTTCACCTGCACCCCTGAACTTAAAGTTTCTTTAAAAAAGGGAAATATTTTTCTTATTTGATGTTATCAATTTTTATGCATTTTCCTCAGTCTGGCAGTTGAAACTCATTCACATTCACAACTGTCTCTTCCTATGGATATCTCATCACACTACAGATTGCACAATCTTGAGTACAATCTTGAGATTAATCATTATGATTCTGGAAACAGACCACCTGGGTTTGAATCCTGGGTATGCAAGCCTCAGCTTTGTCACCTTGCCCAAGAATGTACTTTGTAAAATTGTTTCTAATATTATAGTAAAAAAGACAATGTATTTAAAGTTTGACTTAGACATGTGAACACTATTAGCATTCAATGAATGTTATTAAAAGTCTGGATTTTTTCCTAGATTTCTTCAATATCTAGTTTTACAGCAATTTACTTGTTCTTCCATTGGATATTCTCGTGAATCAATCCCCATTTTTCTACTACGACAGTCAATTATTTGGCTTAGGGGAACTTTTTAATTATGTGCAAACTATTGCAACAGCCCTCTTACTGGTCTAATATAACACCCCCTGCAGTCTGATCCTCTCCTGCTGCCAGAATGGTCTTTCTAAAAGGCATATCTGATGTCCAGTGAAGATATAACAAACAATTCACACTTTGATACCCTACCCTGCCTCAGGCACTTAGAAGGAATATATAAAATTCACAAAGAGAAACCACTGAGACATAACTTCTCTCAAAAAAGATAAATAATTTAACAGGTTGTAAAATGGACAAGAAATTCAAAGCCCTAAGAGGGGCTGGCATGGACCTCCTGACTTTCAGGGATGAAAGCTGGAAGTGAGTTTGAGACCACTGCTGGAGGCCCTGGCTCAAGAAGGGTTTCAGGAGCTTCATAGAAAGTTGTGGCAAGGACAAGTTTTTCCCTACAACTGGGGATTAAATAAAGAAGCTATAGACTATTTCTTATTGTGTTGAGATATCCTCAATGCAAGCACAAGACAGGAGGCTCTAAACACGTAAGACCTAAACACGTAAGACTTGGCTCTCTACTGAAATTCGAAGAAGTGGGATTAGTGCGAACAAGATATGAAAAATCCTCCCACTTAAAAACACTCGGAAGTGCTGCACACTGCATAACAAACATCCTTGAAAATGCGTAGCTAGCTGTCTCTCTCTCTCTCTCTCTCTCTCTCACTCTCTCTTTCATATAAACTCACACACCCACAATACACATAGGGAAACTCCCAAAAATCAAGTAGAAGCATAGATCTGGAAATCAGGAACAGTCAAAAAGTTTGGAAGCTGCAGGGTTGAAGGTCACACAGGAAAGACACAATCTTTGCTTTAGAGAGTTCACTGACAGGGTGGCAATTTAAGGCGATGATATCAATTTAGGATTTTATATATGATTGTAATTATGAGTGGAATACGCAAGAATTAAAACAAAGAAGTCCCAGTTTAACAACTGATCTTTGTATTCATAACCATCAATACAGTAACAACACCAATAGTTGTAGCTAAATTTATTGAGCGCTTACTATGAACAAGGCACTGCTCTATGTGTTTTACAATTAATGCTAACAACACACTGTAAAGTGGGTGTTACTATTACCCTCACTCCACAAATGGGGAACGTTGCATGAGTCAAGACTTCTTGATTTTGATAGTTGAGGGGAGACAGTGGGAGGATGGCATGTCTGTCTAGCTAGCTAGCTATATTTATATATCCACCAATTCTCATGGGCAAGTTGCAAATGCACAATGACTATACAGCCAATTATATTTTTTGTTTAATACAGTATTTCAGTCTGTTTTATTCAAAATAATATAATTTAACTGCTTACTCTTTATTCCTCTAATGCCATCCTCATAAATCCTGAACTAAATGGTATCCTTGAGTCTCAGGGCATACAGCCGTCATATTGCCCTAGAAAATTCCTACAGGGTAAACTTGCTATGCTCTCTTGGCAGATAGCAACTATTGAAAATCAAATGCTTACATGTCAGACAAATTCACTCTGTGCAGTGCTCTGCTGGATGAGTTAATTGCCTTTTGTGTGGTTCTGCGTGAACTGTCGGTCCGCAGTGGCATATTACTGAGAAGAGAGAGAATAGTGGTTTCAGAAACATTTTAGGAAAAGTTTCTACTTGCTACTTAAGTGGGATGTCTAAAAGTGAGTCTCATCTGTTCTGTAGAGAGATAATAACTAAAACATTGATTAGGTAAAAATGAATATTAGCACCATCATCACAACTATTAAGTTTCTTTATGTCTCACAGGTGTTTTTCTCTAGAGTACAATTGTTCTGTCTTCTAAGAAATACAATATTCTTATAATACACTGCTGATAGTAGTAGTTTTCTGAAATATTTTCATCCATTTCGTGTATTAATATAATGAAGGATAATTAGAAGTTGCCAGCCAGACTGTCTTGTTCTAATACCCTAGTACACGATGAAACACTTTTGCATACCTAGGTAGGATACAAAGACTTCTTTAGGGTTTGGTGGATTTCTTTTGTCACAATCACAGGCAGTGAAGTACAGTGGAATTCAGATGAGATTTGGAGTTAGACAAGGCGGGATTGGATCCTGGATCCTCTAGCTGCAGTCTGTGTGATTTTAAACAGACCTGAAGGCTGCTGTGACGGGTAGGTTAGGTAATGTTTCTGAAAACAATATACACCTCCGTGGCCTCGTAGTAGTATTTACAAATTATTTCTTCAATTTAACTGAGATTTATCTTGGCAAAAATAATTGTTTTTAAGTTTAATTTTTATTATAAAGTAGAATTTTTTGATGGATAAAATATGAATAATTCATTTTCACACAAAGCAATATTTGACTCACATAAAAAAAAATTACACTCCCTATTCTGGAAATCAATGAAAATATTCTTAAAAAAATAGTTATTCGATGATTTAACAAATGAGTGAATATTTATCTAAAATTTAATCAATGAAAGTATAGAGTTGCCAACAATTTAGTGTAGTTTGTTTCTTATTTCATTAATATGTGACATTATGAATATTGAATCAATAAATATATAGCAGATTTCCTATTTTTCAAATGTGTGTGTGTGTGTTTAGGGATGGGGTGCTTCTTTGTAAACCATGACTTATAAATCTTTAGTGTACAATGAATGCTAGAGAGAATTTGGCTTATTTATATCTCGTGATTAGGACACTGCAGTTAAGAGTCACACACATTTATACAATTATACAGTAGTGCTTGATTGGAGACTGACAGGGAGCTGTCCTCCCTTGCATCTCCACAGTGCTCCCCAAAAGATTCTATATAGCCCCAGATAATCTGAGAAAACAATTTGAAAATATTAATTTTATCTCTTCCAGCCACAAAAATTATTGATTATTCAACTCTATAAATTGATGTGTCATAAAAAGTATAGGGTGATTTAAGACCACTAATCCCAGCACTTTGGGAGGCCGAGACGGGTGGATCACGAGGTCAGGAGATCGAGACCATCCTGGCTAACACGGTGAAACCCCGTCTCTACTAAAAAATACAAAAAAACTAGCCGGGCGTGGTGGCAGGCACCTGTAGTCCCAGCTACTCGGGAGGCTGAGGCAGGAGAATGGCGTGAACCTGGGAGGCGGAGCTTGCAGTGAGCTGAGATCCGGCCACTGCACTGCAGCCTGGGTGACAGAGTGAGATTCCGTCTCAAAAAAAAAAAAAAAAGAAAAAAAGAAAAAAAAGGTATAGGGTGATTTTATATTTCAAAATAATATAAACAATTAAAAACCCTACATAATACCAATGAAATGAAGACAAAAAATTATGTGAATTGCCTCCCTGGCTACATTCAATAGTAGTTACAAAAAAACTTGAGGAAGCAGAGTTTTATCATAAGAGCAGCTGCAGGATGTAGAAGTATCAGATCATCTAAAGATGATATTAATCTTACATTTTGAGCATGAAACACTACTTCTTGATTTATTAAAATTGATGGAATCTTAACCCAGCAATAAAAATTATCTTAATTTTAAGGCATCTTGAAGACAGTAATATATTAATGTTTAACAGAATTTTTTATACATTATAACATGTCCCATGTCCCATGTCCTATATAACACGTTTAAATGGAAGAAATCACTGCATGGGTGTAGTTTTACAGTATACTTAGACAAACTACTTTTTTTTATTTTTTATTTTTAAGACGGAGCCTTGCTCTGTTGCCCAGGCTGGAGTGCAATGGCACGATCTCTGCTCACTGCAGCCTCTGCCTCCTGGGTTCAAGTGATTCTCCTGCCTCAGCCTCCTGAGTAGCTGGGATTACAGGCATGCACCACCACTCCCGGCTAATTTTTTGTATTTTTAGTAGAGGCGGGGTTTCACCATGTTGGCCAGGCTGGTCTCCAACTCCTGGCCTTGTAATCCACCCACCTCGGCCTCCCATAGTGCTGGGATTCCAGGCATGATAGACAAACTAAATTTTTAAAGAAGGGATTAAAGCTGCTGATGCATCTCATTGTGAGAATCAGTGAAACTTCCATGACTCATATAAACACAGGTTTACTTTCCAGGCTTTTCCTGGCCTCACTTTTTACAAGTGAGAAACTACTGCATAATAAGTCATTTTATCACTGGGAAGGAGAATTCAGCTCAGCAAGGGTAATTTCTGAACTTTTTAAAAATATATTAAGTATAAAGTAAATAGTGTGTTTTTACTGGGTAATGTGCAAACAGTTGCTCAATTAAAATTGTGTTTAATAGATGTTCTACTATTAATAAATCTATTTATATCATTTATGAACATAAGTAGTTTGCATTAATCTAGAAAAGCTAGTGCCAGATTTCTGAATTAATGTATTTAAACCCGAGCTAAAAGATGGGTTAAATTTTATATATCAATTCTATTAATTGATGGCAAGCAGAACTCTGTGTTGAAAGGTTCTTAAGGGCCTAGGTTAAGGGAATAATATGTCTGTCTATATAATGAAGAAATATCGGGAGATATGTCACATACCTGGTTCAAAAGAATTACCGATGACGAAAAACATTTATCTGAGTGTTTGAAAAAAAGATTCACACACACATATGTAGAAACAATGTTGCTTCTTTGTTATTATTATTATTATTATAACTACTTGGCTCTTTTCCTCAGGAGTGCACATGGGTTTTTGTATAACACAGTTAAAACATCTACATTTGGACTACGATCGAGATTAAGCTCTTAAAACTCCATGCACTTTTCCAATAAAATTCTTAATTTCAGATTCACAGCTCCTACCTGGCAAGAATAATTATTTATTTCTTGTAGGATTCCTTGTGCACATAATAAGTGGGACTTTTTGTTATGAGGAGGTGTATTTGTATATGTTTTGTGTGGGTGTGTATACTTATACACACACAAAATGAACATATATACACACACACTTTGGACATGACACATGTATTTTTGCCTTAGTACAGCAGTAAGTGTGCCACTTCAGTGGACGATGGGAGGTTATACAAGCCATGGAGGTCTACTAAATACATGATTTTCCTTTGTGAACCTTTTAAGGAGAATATATAGAATGTTTTTCAATTTGAAGCCAACTATTGTAAATATGTGTCTTATAATATCACTATGGTTTTTATAGTTGATATTATTATCTTACTCATATCATGCCTTACAGAATTTTATTTCTTCATTTTCCCTTATTTTAGCAAGTTAAATTTGTAGGCAATGTACACGAGGTTCCTGAAAAATTCATTTCTATGGAACCAATGATAGGTATGCTTTAAGTTTGTCTACTCCATATGAACATATTTATCTCTACAGAAGCTGACTTCAATTTTCAGAGTTGTTTATGTTCAAATTTCAGATCCACCAGCCTTAAATAATATGTAATTTTAGGTAAACTACTTAAACATGATTTAGCTAACCTGTAAAACATGAATGATAAAAGTAAATATTTCCTACTCATAAGCTATTATGAGGATTCAATTGGATGACCAATGTAAAGTGGTAATCAGAATTTGGCATACAGTAAACAAAGACATGGTTGGAATTATCATAATAGAAAAACTGTCTTCCTAACTCAGAGGTAAGGCAATGAATTTTCAATATGAAACGTGAGTTATAATTTTCTTTATATTTTAAGCTGTTAAGAACTATAACCTGCAGTTGAGCTTCAGACTGCAGTTTCACCATCACATTTATTTATCTCCTCTTTTCTGGGATAAATTTCCCCTACCATGTTTCAAAATCAAAAAATGTCCCAATTAGAAGCTGCCCTTTCTGTGCCAGATAAGACAGTAGTCACATACAACCATTAATTGCAAAATTGTATTTGGTAGAAAATATAATTCATAGCATACAAGTTACTTTAGAGGCAGTATCTGAAATACTCTAAAGTTATTTGATGTTAATGACAAAAAGTTGTACATTTTAACATAAATTGTTTTGTTCACTTTTAATTAACTATTCTCTAATCATTGATATTCAGAACTATGGTTCCCTGACTTACCAACTCCCAGAAACCTTTGTGTAATGATTCTGCGGTGTTATCTACTCATAAACACACCTTAAGATTATCTTTTGACTTATCTGTCCTTCTAAAGGAAGACAATAAAGCATTAATAGTGGCTTGCTATAGCTATAAACAGGTCCTAAATCCTTTAAACAAATGGTTACAATCTCATTGTCTCATCTGCTTATTGGTGCTATAGCTTCCTGTCATCTGAGTGCTGTTGAACTTGTAGTGTCTCAGAGTCACAGATAAGCTTTCAAGAGTGGAGATAACTTTTATTTGTTATGGGCACTAAAGCCAGAGTCTCCTCTGACAATCTGACAGGGAGGCATCTGAGGATGCAGATCCAGTCAAGCAGAACATACATCGAAGTAGTGTCTGAAGGGCAAGGCACTGGAGGCATAGGCCGTATAAAACTGACACAGTAAAATTATATGGCAATGAGAGAAAATTAGAGAACAAGGAACAAAGGCTAAAACAGATCCTGTCATGGAAAGTTGCACTAGTAAACATAAATCTACCCAAAGCCTCTCTGATAATGTCTGTTCAACATAGTTTCAATGAAAACAATTAACTAGTATTATATTTCTCATCCCTACTCTTCTGTATATGTTCTTACAGTGTGTTTACATAGTCAATCTTTATGTGCTTAACACACAAGTAAACTCTGAATTTTCCTGCATAAAACATTACATTCTATCCTGGTAAGCAATTACAGCAATTAGCACATTTTACCATCAGGCATTTTTCCTGTGTCTGCCCAAAGTGCTCATATATTAGGCCAGTCATAACTTGCAGTTGTTTAATGCCTGTATGTTGTTTTTTAGGAGATATACTTGAATACATGCCAAGGAGAATTAATTACGGTTGCTTGAAAACAAAACAATTAAGGATATCTATAAATGTATTAAATATATGTAATATTTATGGTCATAACTTTATTTCAAAAACCTGATTCTCATTTAAGAATAAAATATAATTATATTTATAACAATAGAACATCAATCTGTAAATATGAATTATTTCTTAGATTTCTAAAAAATATTAATTTTTTTCATTGTACATTTTCTGCAAAGGAAAAGTGAAATGGTTCTTTGACTTCTTTTCAAATCTTTCTTACCCAAATCTGAGAGTAAAATGATGGCATTTTTATATGTTTGAATTTTTCAGATAATCAGTTTAGTTCTCAATTTTACCTGGTGAGATTAGCACAGAGTCACAAAGTCTCTTCATTATGTAATTTGAAAGCCTCTGTTTCTTCTCCACAGCAACTCTGGCCCCCACTACTGTACAGTAACACCTGCTTGAGGGCTGGGGTTGGAAAACAACAAAAAACAACTTCTGGAGAAGCTGCTGACAGTTACTTGAAGTTGCAATCTCTTGATGCCCCCTGCCCAGCTCCATTGTAGACAATTCTGGCTGATGACTTGAATTCTTCTTTCTTGTCCTGCTCTTTGGGACTACTTCAACTTGTTACCTCTATAAAGAGTACCCTCCAAATTACTCCCATTTGCTCACCCTACTATGGGGGCAAATTAGGTCCCAAAGATCATCAAATCTAAATTCCAGTTTTTGTCCTAAATACTTGGCTGAAAACCAGTTCATGTCTTTTATTCCTTTCCTGTCTACAGTTAACATCAATATTTCAATAGAGCAAGTTTTTTTTTTTCTTTTTTCCCTCTTCTTCCTTTTTTAAAAATCTAGTTTTCAAAACATGCAACTGTTTAGTTTGTAGATGCTAAATTCTTCTGCACTCACTCCATCCTTCTTGAACTCTCTTTCAAGCTAAATCTCTCTGAAATCTCTGGATGTGTCATTTTTGGGAATGAAAATATCTTTTCTCAGGTTTCTTTTGAAGTGACCCGCTTAGGCAAGCAAATATTTTAATTAAAATGAAATTTTCATGGAAGCTTTGGTCTTCTCCTTGATGGTACATTATCCTGGTTAATTTATGTTTTTCTTTTTTTAAATTTTCTTTTTAG
This sequence comes from Macaca mulatta, assembly GCF_049350105.2. Taxonomy (NCBI): domain Eukaryota; kingdom Metazoa; phylum Chordata; class Mammalia; order Primates; family Cercopithecidae; genus Macaca; species Macaca mulatta. Next base: position 63,112,045 of record NC_133423.1, on the reverse strand, counting down.
GGAAAATAATTGAATAAATAATATAGTTATTTGATACAGTATACTCTCAAACATAATACCTTTTAAAAACCTAACTCCTATGTAAATTATTTTTGCAGTGAGGGAAAAGAAAGCAAGAAATTGCTCTAAACTGACATGGTACTTCCTAAATGTAACAACCATGATCATCTTCTAAGAATAGCATTCAGATCTTCTGGGACTTTGCAGCCTCTTATCCCATTGCATTCTTAATGGATTCTAATTTCAGGCATAGTGAGCTATGCAGTATTAGTATCACACATTCTCAGGCCTCCATAATTTTGTTCATGTATAACCTTCTGAGTATGAAAAACTTGTTTTTTATTTGAATCTCAACTCAGAAATTACTTCTCTGAAACAAGTAAAAGTTATGTGCTTCCTCTTATTAAATTCATAAAAATTCATAAAAATTGGATTTTGACTCTCATTATAACACATATGTTATTTTCCTTTGAATTTGAGTTGGCTCTTTTCATGTGTGTCTCTGCTACTGTATCACAAACTCTAATCAAAGATGACATACACGCCTAGAACTGGGCTTTGCAGTTAGTAAACTATTTAATTCAAAGATTTGCTCTAATTGGATAGCAAAATAAACTGGTAGGTAATATATTCTTTTCTTGTTTACATGATTTTAAATATATAGTCATTCATTGGTAATTATCTGGTAATTATTATGTCCAGTCACTGTATAAATCCAATCATTGTGGATAAGATTAATGAGATGTTTTCTATCCTTAAGGAACTCAAAGTCTAGTGAAAATGATGTAAAAACCCTGAGAATAGAAATATGCACTGGAAATTATAGAAAAACATTTTAAAGGCAATTTTCTTACCTGGGATGAGTCAGGGAGTGTTGTTTTTTGTCTGGTTGGTTGTTTTTGTTTGTTTTGTTTTACTTGAGACAGGATCTCACTGTGTCACCCAGGTTGGAGTGTAGTTGTGCCATTAGGGCATGTTTTTAATGTTAAGTCTGAGTTGGTTTGGTAGAGAGGAAGTAAAGGGCATTCTAGATAATGGGAAAAGGCCTAAGAAAGAATAAAAAATTAAAATAGCACCATGTAGACAACTTGGTAGACAGCAATTATTTCTATCTTGCTTGAAGCAGTCAGTGGCAGGGGATGGCATTAGAGAGATATATGGGCATCATAACGTGGAATGCCTCGAACTTGTTTTTTAAGCAAGTTGGACTTGATCATATAGGCCAGAGATTTCCCAAGTGTTCTTTGTAGTGCTCAATATAATGCTGATAAGAATTCATTCAAAGCTCTCTTTTCAAAGATTTTTAGGAAGTTCTCAGACTGGAGGAAATAAGTTAATTAGGTGTCCTTACTGCAGGACTTCCCAAGCTGCAATATGCTAATATGTACTGTGACCGTACAAAAGAGAGATCTAATATTGAGCACTCACAAACGTACGTTGCTGCCCTCACGTATGTATTTGTCCTTTAATGACCACCCATCAGCAGCGCTCCAGAACTTTAGTATTCTGTGACTCGGCGGGGAACCTGATATAAAAAATAAGGAATTCTGAAGGAGGAAATTTGAGTTGTAAATAGATCTCCATGGTGATGTTTGAAGAGTAGAAATGAGGTAGGAGGCAGAGTGGTTGCTCATCCCTGCACTCCCAGCACTTTGGGAGGCCAAGGAAGGTGGATCAGTTGATGTTAGGAGTTCAAGGCCAGCCTGTTCAACATCGCAAAACCCTGTCTCTACTAAAAATACAGAAATTAGCAGGGCATGGTAGCACACACCTTTAATCCCAGCTACTTGGGAGGCTGAGGCACGAGAATAGTTTGAACCCAAGAGATGGAGGTTGCAGTGATCCAAGAGGGTGCCACTGCATTTCAGCCTGAGTGTGCAGTGAGACTCTGTCTCAAAAAGATAAATAAATAAATAAATAAATAAATAAATAAGGAAGGTTGGAGAGCAAAAAGATTATAATATTATTGTAAAAGTCCAAAAATGTGTAAAGAGCTAAATTAATGTTGTAGCAGAAGGGATGAAAGAAGAAAACATATTTCAGGCATTGCCAGGCAGTAAAACCCAGAGGAGTGGAGAGTTAATTGAACGAAAACAGGAAACAAAGTCCAAGAATGATGCTCAGCTTTTTAACTTTAGTGAGCGGTTGCATATGAGTTGCTAGTGGTGAGTCTATGGAAGTGGAAGTTTGTTTTAAAAACGGAAAGATCACTTTGGTTTGGAAATGTTAATTTTAGTAGAAATCCAGGTGGACATATCCAGTTTGATGTGAGATTTGGAATGTAGAAGTTTGACAAAATGATCTCAGCTGGAAATAGTGTTTGTGAGTCACCAGTGTACCTGTGGACATTAACAACTATTGAAACCATGTTTCTGTTGTCCCTTGGTTTCAATGTATCTATCCTTAACAATGGCAGCTATGGGCAATAAAAATTGAATTTAGATGGTTTCTTAGGTGATTTTTTAAAAAGTGGTTGTAATTGTCTTCATTTTGGAGATAAGGAAAGGAGAAGAGCACCGTTTCTAGACTCTTTCAGAACAATATAAAACTGATTAAGAAAGCCAATTACTTTCCAAAAATAGATTAGACTTCATAAAAAGACTAAGCCTGAGTAATATGGACTATAACTTCTGTGGTTTTTTCATCCCGCTTTTTTGGAATCACCTTGAGAACTGAGAGTGCCTCATTAGATGCCCTTACAGAGGTGAGTGAGATGGAGCCAATGAGAGCCAACCATGGCCAAACATAAATGAGTCCTAAGACATCACCAGCCACATCTATCCTGAAGGCAAATATCTAGTCCCAACTGTGATGCAAGGATGACAGATTAGAGAGGGATGAGTTATTGGTAGAAATATTTTCTTTTTAATATACTACACTTCTTGAAGTACTTGGAAAACATTAAGTGTGGTGATTTAGATTGGATACTTTTGGAAATTTGCAATATGTTTTATTCTAGTTTCCTATTTCCACTAGCAAATGTCATTGCCATTGCCATCTGGAACTAATATTGCACACCCTAATCTAATACTCCTGTCAGGTTAACACTCATTTTCTGCTTGCCCAAGTCAGTATGAGAATAGGTAACACAACTTACGTAATTTATTAGGGTTATTCAAATAGGAAAGCTGTTTTTAAATTTACGTAAAGCACCTATGAATTTAGAGCTTTGCAACATAAAAGCTTTATGACAAAACACATTCATTGCATAATAGCTATAAAAATAAAGTGAAATTGATTGAGGACTGAGATTAATTAAAACATTCTATTTCTTTCTTATGTTAATTTTAAACATTTAAAATTATTTATTTACTTATGCTATAAAAGTAACATATTTAAGGATGGAAAACAGCTGATTCCAATACTTACTATACAGCTGTACTTTTTTAAATTAAGAATTAGGGATAAAGAGAAGATGATCACTTGAAAATTGTATGGAGCCAGAGGTAAGATTTAATCTGCTGAGATTAATTGCAGGTAGTTCTGAACATCATCAGAAATTTAAAAATGCTGTTTACTACATTCACCAAATACAAACTTGAAGATAACACAGAATTGAGAGGTGGACTGAGGTTTCCAACGCAAAGCTATGTGAAGCCTTGGGAATACTAAAGGTGGTTGAATCGCTCTGTGAGCATGGCTCTAAGGTCAAAGATGATGGAGAACTAATGTTGAAGCTTAAACTGAGAGATTGATGTTTCTCATTGTGACATTTCATATCTCCTCCCTCTAGGAAGATACCTAGTGACCCCATTATACTTTGAGTATACACTCTGCTACAGCGGTAGCATCCCACATCCGTCAGAGCAAATTGGTGATTTGGAAATAATGCTGTAGCCTGGATGGAGTAAGGAGCATACAATAACAAGCACACAAGGCTACATAGCCCTGGTTGTTTCTTCCACTTTTAGAAGCAAAATATTTAATAATGTTAGCTAGAACAGACAGTGGCTGCAGTGATGACCCATGAGGAAATACACTGTGTTCTACTCCTGACTAAGCCAAATGGTGTAGTTGGTCATGGAGATCCCTTCTGTGCCAGCCAGTATTTCTCTGCTTGTTGGATAATGAGGGAGATTCTGAGTGACTGGGGTAGATGGGGGACTCAAAACAGCATCTGCTTAACAACTGGTAACACGTTTTCCCAATTGGTATAATTGTCGTGGTTCACAACATCAGAACATGAGCCTCACCTCTATATCTCTATATCAACCCAACCTCCCATTCATCTCCAACTCAGTAAGCTAGTGAATTACAAAAGAGAGGCAGCCATCTAAAACATCAGCTGCTGTGAAGAGTTTTGGGGAGGTTTTCTACAGGATAATGTAGCCTTGTTAGGTGTGAGGAAGGCAAAGAGTGAATGGACATAATTTGCCACCCCAAAGGCTCTCTGTTTTTCTGACATATACTGCACCTCCCTCATCCTATCCCCTACGCTGTAAGTTCCTTCCCCTGGAAGAGTACAAGTTAAAATACAGATTTTCTATTTTTACTTACAGGTACAAATCTTGATGTAGCTGATAAATTCCAGAAAGAAAATTGAAACATTTATAGAAAAAGAAGACAAATTAGTGGGCCGGAAACAGCAGGAATTTAAAGTAAGTTTTATCAGAATTAAATGACAGTCTTGGAAATATGAGGCTGAAATAAAAAGTTGTGAACAAGTTGCTTTTAATTGTGGAATGCATCAATATTTTTCCATAAGAAAAAATGCTACCTGTTATACTTTAGAGTTTTTGTTATACTTATCTTTTATCATTTAAAGTTTTCATTATACTTATTGATAAAAACTCTTCTAGACATATTATGTTGTAAATTGCCCATAATCTGTGGTTGTATATTGATCTGTTTAGGATCTTCAGCAGGCACAGTATTGGCTCAAAGCATATGTATGAACACCAAGATTTTATCTGCAATTATTCAAATTTTACTAAACACATAGTTATTTCCCCCCCACTGTCGAAATACAGCATTGGAAAGTAAACAGCAGAAATTTTAACTTTTGTTTAAAGTCAGCAGAAAGTTTCTTAAAAACTGACGTTCAACACCTAATTCTGAGTTGGTCACACCAGTCTCTCACTGTTTTGAGACTTCTCTGATCAATTCCCAGGGATTTGACAATGTATTCTGCCTTCAGTTACCTTGCTTGACCTGTATGATGGTTAACTTCATGTGTCCATTTGAGTAGGTTATAGTGCCCACTTGTTTGGTCAAACACCAGTCTAGATATTGCTCTGAAAGTGTTTTTAAATGTGATTAACATTTGAATCAGTATACACTGAGTAAAGCAGATTACCCTCCATAATGTGGGTAGACTTCATTAAATCATTCCAAAGCCAAGGATCCTTGAAGAGGAAGAATTTCCACCTCCAGACTGCAACATAGAAATTCTGCCTGAGTTTCCAGCCTTCCAACTCAAGACTGAAACACTGAACCCTGCCAGAATTTTCAGTCTGGGACTCTGCCCTGGAAAGTTCAGACTTACCAGCTCCCATAATCACATGAGCCTGTTTATTAAAATACCTCTCTTTCTTCCTCTGTGTATATATTCTATGGGTTCTTTGGAAAACCCTGACTAATATAGCCTGTGTTCTACAAGCCTGTTGTATATAACTCAGTTACAAAATAAAACATAGCTTCATTACTGGAAGTCATCTTCACTTCTTAGATCTCTTAAAGTATTTGGTTACTGTGCTGCTAGCATTATGAAATTGTGTTCTTTCCTTCAAAGACAAATACCTGATTCACTAACATCAACTTGACCCTAATGTCACTGTTCCCGTGCCTTGCTGTATATACAGAAAATTTTCTTTTAAGGTCAGTTTATAGTGTGATATTTTTAAATTTTACAAAGAAATTAAACCCCAAATGTGTAGTATTAATAGCACTGAGAACTTTTTTTGTCACAATGTTATGAACACCTATGACCTAGTTCATGCAAGCATAGGCAGTAGCAACTATTTAATAACTGCTACCTGACAGTGGGATAGTGTGAGCTGTTAATTGTTAGATGTATCTCACTTTCAGAGGAATAGGGCAAATGTTTGCATGTTGAAATCAACGGCATATGATGTGTGTTATATAAATGAGTATACATGTATGTGTTTACTTAAAGTGCATAATAGTTATACCTAAAACAATTTACTTAGGGGAAAGATCAGGTCCAGCACTCTTCTAGAAAATATCTAAAAACAGCAAAGTCTTAAAAGTGAGATGAGAGATAAACACAGAGTAAAAGGCAAAAATATTAATGTATCCATAATTCTTGTCTTAAAGGGAAAAAAGGTAAAGTAGGTAACATATTTAATGAAACAATAATTAAAGATTTCCTTGAATTAAATAAAGATATTGGGTCTTACTTGAAAAGTTATGTAGAGTTTCAAAGTTATATCATAAGAAAAAGAAAAAAAAAACACTCCAAACCTCAAAGGAATTACAGAAAAAATTAAAATAAAAAACAAAGACACATTCTAAAAATCACTCAAAAATGCAAATGTCCTAGGAAGAGACAGGTATTAATTGATATCAGACTTTTCAACAATGTTCTGAATGCAAGAATATGGACTAATATTTTCAAATTGATGAGGAAAAAGAACTTTGCATATGGAATCAAGTAACTTAATAAACTATCATCTAAATCTGAGTGGCAAATAAATGTATTCTCAATCTAGATTTAACTTTCTAGAATAAAGATGGAGGGTGAGTTCTGTAATTCAGTAAAATGGAGAACATACTAAGGTTCTTGTAGCACATATATGTGTATTTAATGACAGTCATAGATATTGATAAGCATAAAAAATGATAGAGAAAATTAAGTAAGGGTACATGTTAATAAGATTTAAGTTCTAGAAGCAAAAGTCTGATTCATATAGTGGAATGCAGGAAAAGGCACAATATTAAGGACAAAATAAGATTGCAGAAGTAATTTTTAATATGACAAAAACAATAAGAAATGTAAATACATCACACTTAGCCCGAGAGAAGACCCTTACATTGCACCAACAATATAATCTAATACTATTTTGCTAAGAATGATTTAAATAGCATGTCATTAAATTAAAAAGGCAGAAAAACCTGTACCAAAAGAAAGCCTTAAGTGCCAAGGAAAATTGAGATTAAAACGTTAGAAGAGACAAAGAATAGTAACACATATTGATAAATGGAAAAATTGACTTATACTCCTTCAAACAGACAGCCCAAAATTGAAAAAGCAAAAGTTCTAGAACCTAGAAGAGAAATCCAAACTATGACAAAGTGGGGGATTCTAACATGCCCTTCTCAAACACTGAAAGATAACAATTATTTTTAATATGTAAAGGTGCTATAGGTATGAATAAGAAATGAAATTTGGACAAATAAATATGAACATGCTCACACATTAACCCAAAAAACAAAGAAAGCTGTTTTTTGGGGGGGATCGCATGCAATATTCACACACACACACACACACACACACACACACACACACAATCGGCCATGGTGTAGGCTATCTGCAAAGGGAGCATAATATGTTTTAAATACAGTCATGCATCACTAAACAAAAAGAATACATTCTGAGAAAACAGTCCTTAGGCAATTTCATCATTGTGTGAACACCACAGTGTGCATTTATAGAAACCCTGACGGTATAGCTTACTACACACCTAGGCTGTATGGTATAGCCTAATGCTTCTAGGCTACAAACCTGTACAACATGTAACTGTACTGACTACTGTAGGCAATTGTAACACAATGGTAAGTATTGGTCTACCTGAACATATCTAAACATAGACAAGGTACAATATAAAGATGGTATTATAATATTATGGGACTACCTTTGTAAAGGTGATCCATTGTTGACCAAAATGTTGTAATTACTGTAGTCAATATCATGAAGACAAGATTCTTAAACCATAGTGCAAAAAAAAAGACAAAAAAAAATTGCACATCCATATCTAAATGCCAGAAATGGGAGATTACATGACACTTTCCAATAAAAACTTTGCATTATCTGCTAAATATTTCTCCTTCCCTCTTTTTTTATTCTCTGCATACAGCCCATCCGACCCCACTCTCTTCCCTCAGCTGCCCCTTCTGATCATGCCCCTGCTTCTTCTCGAAGCCGGTGCTCTAGACTGCTGGCTGGCACTGCTCTCATGGGGAGCAACCCATTGGTATTCTCCATCTTATTTCAGGTGGAATTGGAAACAGTTGCAGAGAAAACGAGAAAAAGAAAAACATCTGTTTCTCTTGATCCAATTTATAAATGTTGATTATGCAAGTTGCTTTTTTTCTTCATGTTTTAAAAGATCTGTTTTATTGGCCACAAGTTCTACATGTATTAGAAAGGAGGGGGAAGATGTGATGACTTGCAGCTTTCTCTTTGACTTTGCGGGAACCAGAGACTTTCGGATAGCTCCAGGGCTTTTTCTATAACGGGGCAATAGGTATGCAGTTCAGGAAGCATTCCCACAGAGAACCTACATAGGTTATCAAGAGGGTATACCTGACTGCAAATCAACTATGCAATTCCTAGAACAGTGGAATAATTGGCTGGGGATTTTATCTATTCTTGTGGCTGATGCCAATAAGTGAGTGCGTTTATTAACAATTTATTTACAGAACATAGATTGATTTCACTGGGACTGCATGGCCAGCCACTGCAAAGAGGAAGTAAATGATTTCTTCCAAAGCTTTTAGGAATCCACTATTGTCAAGAAGTCAGTATATACTGGAAGTGAATATCAGGATGTAGGAGCAAAGTGATAGGCATTGTAATAAAGAACACAAAATGAAATCTGCCTGAAACCAAACCAGCATACATTTTGATGTACATATGAACAATGAAATGTGCACCATCTGAAATAAAAGAAACAGGGCACAAGTCAAGTAATGTCAATCACCTAATTTATGCTAATGATATTAAGGACAATTATGATGGGGGTTGTATATTGGTAAAAAGTAAGAATTTGTTTGATATTCCTTAATTGGAGAGGGTGATATTAATGAAAATGAGAGAGACAGATGACAAATTAGGATAAAAACACTAGTTTAATTTAAAATATATACCATTTGAGTAAACCAAAAAAATGATAGGATCAGGATCCAAAGAGAAATGATTTTTCTCGCCCATTAAACTTAATCAGGTGCAAATCTGAAGCTCATGGCAGAAAAAGAAACCTACATTTAAACATGTCACTGTCAGTATGCAAGGAAATCGTTTCATCATGTGCAACATCACCTTTTCAAAATATATTATTACCTGATTTTAAAAACAAAATAAAAATTCAATCTTGTATTTGGGAAATATTCTAATACTAGAGGGAATAGAACGGCTGTAGGTAAAAATAAATGGAAAGTGGTAATAGGTAATATATTTTAAAATGACTGTGAGTACTGAGGCATTATTTTTTCCTCTGTGAAAACATTTATACTCATTCTGAGGAATATGGAACAGTGATGTACCCCAAAGTATTAATAATTTATGTGGCCTGAAAGTTGTTTCACTTTATAGCTAAAATGAATTAGTTTATTTGGTTCCTCTCAAATATACATATATATATGTATAAATACATAAAATTTTAGGTGATAATTATGGCATATAAATATAAGATTTTGGTTATACAAGAAATAACAGAAAAAGACTATTATTTTGGCAATTTAAAATTATGAAATTATTATTCACTTGTACTTGCTTCATGTTTATCAAGAGTTGAGCCTCGGAAACAATGCCAACTATTTACTATTTATCCACTAAATTATCAAATTGTAACTATTGAATCCTTGCTCTTGACATAAAAATGTTTTAAATCCTGATCCATAGATATTTTGATTATATATGTTAGCAAAGACATTAAATATGAAAAGCAATAATTTTCTCACAGCTAAGCCAAGTGAAATTTTCTCCCCTGCAGTTCTGCAGTATCTAATATGTATGAAAATGAATATACCCTATAACTCAGGATTCCATTTGTGGCTATTTACTTTAGAGAAACTCATGTGCATGGGCATAAGGGAATCCATTTATTACAATATTATTTATTATGATGAAAAATCAGAAATGATTCCAACTTCCAGGGGTTACATAAATTGTAGTATTTGCTTATGGAGGAGTAACACACAATTATAATGAATAATCTAGATCTATAAATTAGGCTTATATTTACCCTCATGGCTAGATATTAAAAACAGTGCTGAGTTAGATAAAATATTATAGTATGTCACTCATGACGATAAAGAATATACTCTCCAAAAATATATATATTTATAGAGACACACACACACATACAAACACACACTGGAAGGATACATACTGAATTTATAATAGTTTCCTCTAAGAGGGAAGGGGAAGAATAGGATAGTAAAGGAAACCACTTATTGCATATAATGTTTTATATTTTTGTAAAATTTAAGGGAACAATGACAAAGAATCAATACTGCTCTATTGTAACTTGTAGAAATATGAAAATTATTGGCTTATTCTTTGAAGTTATCTGATCTATTTAATTTTTTTAAATTGCTCTCATAATCACGACTCACAAATGGAGAGACCTGCCTCTACTACATTCTGAGTCATAGCACATAATATTTTGAAATGAGGCTGACATTACAATAAAAAGTATATTACTAAGAAAGTGCCAAAGTAAATATTTATTTACAAATATTGTAATGATAGCCATGGAGAAATATCTGAAAAATAAGCTAAAAATGGATAATGATGTTAAATTTTATGGAAATATCAAATCAAGCTTGTCAATTTGGAGGACATTAAAAAAATAAGATGTCAAATTAGCAAAAAATCTTAGCATTTCCTATTATTTCCTAGAATTTGAGTCTTCTGCATTGGTCAGTTGCATCTAGATTTGGACTTTGCTTCACTGGATTGTTGAAATGGAAATCCTTGTTAGAGAGATAAATAATGCAGTGTTATTTGTTGTTCAAGACAAAGTTGATGGATATATGTCAACAAGAATGACAGAGAAAGGTACTTTTCAAGGCTTCTGCTCATTTGTGAACTTGCATGACTCTCAGTACACTTAAGGAATTTCTATGTGTTAGTGCTCTAAGGAGCAAATAGTGGTTGTAATGGAAATACACCAAGATTCCATTATTAGGGCAAAGAATAAATTTAACACATACAACACTTGGACCTATGTGTTCCCTCTCCTGAAATTCTAAGGAAAAATAATAGAAAAGGTGCTTATTAAGGGGAAAAAATGTGGGATGTGTGTGTGTGCACGTGTGTCTGCATGTGTATGTTTAGGGAAGAGATAAATAATATTATCTCGATTAAGAAATAAAAATGCTTAATAAATAGGTTATTCCAGAACAAGTGGGCACTACTGCTAATTAGACTAAAGTAATCTTAGGGTTTTCCATCCATTAATCTGAGCTGGTACAGAAAATTAATTATGAAGCTGAGTTTAAAAGCCATAAATGACTAGATTATAATTCTGACAAGCATAGTATTTAGTGGTGTAACAATTATGCATTGTGTCTGTGTTGCTTGGAAAGTCTTTGCCTGACTACACTGTTGAAGACATATTATCATCTAGACAAAGGTTGACCATACAAAAGATTTATTTTAATCTGACTGATACCATCATCTTAGATGTATGGGAAGTTGAGCTGTCAGGGATAGTTACTTCTGCCTGTAACCCTATTCTTCTGTGGCAGCATCTATTGTATTGACAATTCAGGAAAATATTATATCATTACTAATTTATATGGAATATTTTACCAGAAAGAGAGTGTGATTTGCCTTTGACTATTTCTAATATTTTCCAGAATTCAGTTTTACAATAAAGTTTAGATATCAAAATCTGTAAAGGAAAAATTATACATAAAATGTACCAATTTTCTGTCTTTTAAAATGTTTATAGGACCGTTTCGAACCTTCAAAACTCACCAGAAAACATATGAAAAATAAAACGTTCAGTTGATGTCATTTAAATTGGCATATTGAGAAAATTGTTGCTATTTTTCTCCTAGACACAATTTGGCAAAATACTAAATTAGCAAGTAGAGATGCATAGAATGCGCCACTTTTTACATTTACCCTTCTCATATTTAATAATCAATTATTTTTTCCTGGAATAATTGCAATTTCAGCATCTAATAAATGATCTCACCTGTTGTTCACATTTTATTTACTCCTTATTTGAAAACGATGAGGCCAGGCATGGTGGCTCCCGCCTGTAATCCCAGCACTTTGGGGGGCCGAGGCGAGCAGATCACGAGGTCAAGAGTTTGAGACCATCTTGGTCAATATGGTGACACCCCATCTCTACTAAAAATACAAAAATTAGCCAGGCATGTTGGGCACCTGTAATCCCAGCTACTCGGGAGGCTGAGGCAGAAGAATCCCTTGAACCCAAGAGGCGGAGGTTGCAGTGAGCCGAGATCGCGCCACTGCACTCCAGCCTGGCGGCAGAGTGAGACTCCATCTCAAAAAATAGTAATAATAAAAATAAAAAATAAAATAATGAAATATATTTTATTTACTTTTTGCTATTCTTTGTTATATTTCTCATTTAAGACTAAGTTTTTTCCAGTAAGAGTCAGCTTGATGAAAGGAGTGAAGACCTAGAGTGCCCCAAGTATGACTGTGATAGAGAAAATGATTCTTGTTCCTGTTTCTTCCTGATTTTTTAAATCTATTAGGATGCCTGATGTCTAACCTCCTTGTCTCTCAGTTTGATAGGAATCTTCTAGAACTTATTTTACTTGGCCTCTTAGTAACACACAACATTTTAAAATTCTCATTCTTTGATATATCCTCCCCTGTATGGATCACTTTCTTAAATTTCTTCTGATGTCCTTGGTCATTCTTTAGCTCCTCTTTTGAAAATGTCCCTTTGTATATGGTCATTAAATGGTGGACATACTCAAAGTTTATTCCTAAATCTACTCTATTCTCATTTCATAATGTCTTTATAATGTATGGCATCCACATTGCTTCAATTTCTACCAACATCTCAGCAACTGACATCATTCAACCACTAGTTCAGAACTTGTTGAACTAAACATTTCAATTTGGATTTCTCAAAGGTGCTTCAAACTTAGTGTGCTGAAAACTAAATTTATCCATCCCCCACAAAATCTGAGAAAGGAATCTTCATAGGAGTCATCCTTAACACATCCTTCTCCCACACCTTAAATCCTATGTTAATTTCTAAATGTTTTCCAAATCTTTCTACTCACCCGGAACTTACCACCACCTTAATGCAAACTATTGTTCACTCTAAACTACATTAAAGCAGTACATTTCCAAGAGATTTGTCCATATTTATTCATTTTCCCACTTTTCTTTTTTGATTTTTTGTTTGTTTGTTTGTTTGTTTTGAGGTGGAGTCTCCCTCTATTACCCAGGCTGGAGTGCAGTGGCATGATCTCGGCTCACTGCAATCTCTGCCTCCCCTGTTCAAGTTATTCTCCTGCCTCAGCCTGATTAGCTGGGATTACAGGTGCCCACCACCACGCCCGGTTAATTTTTGTATTTTTAGTAGAGACGGGGTTTCACCATGTTGGCCAGGCTGGTCTCGAACTCCTAACCTCGGGTGATTTACCCCTCCTCGGCCTCCTAAAGTGCTGGGATTACAGGCGTGAGCCACCTTGCGTGGCCCATTTTCCCACTTTTCAAACTCTATTACTGACCACAGCTTATACTATTTTAACAAAGTTCAATAGCTATTAGGATAAAAACCAATTTCCTTTACATGCTGCTCAAGGCACTATGTGAACTGGTCCCTATCCCATTAGCCTCATGCCTCATTTCACATCAGCCTTTCACTCACAGCTTGAATTACCCTCATTTGTGCTCTTCATCATGCCACACATACATTCCCATGCCTGTGATTGTAATTCTCTGTTTTTACTCACTTTGCCTGGTTGAATGCCTTCTCATCCTACAAGTCCCATCTCAGTTCTTACTTTCGGTGGGCTTTTCTTGATCTTCCTGATTGGCTCAAGCTTCTCTAGCATGTGATTTCATGACACCCTAAACTTCTCCATAACACTTATTATAGGCACACTTGTATATGTATTTGTGTAATCATTTAATTAATTTTGGGGAGGGTCACAAGCTCTTATAAGACAGAAACCCTGATACTATTTGCCAATGTTTTCTTCATGCCTTGCACACACCTGGCATCTGTTAGGTGTTCAATTATTCGTTGACTGAATGACTGACTATGAGAAAATACAACAGTTAAAATACAGTCCAGAGAGATATAATGCTATAGAAAATGGGATGGCAGGCCGGCAGGAATAAATTAACCCAGAAAAAAAGAACAAAAGGGTACTGGCCTCAGTGAGTAGAGATTATGAATTAATATCAAGTTTATCTTTATGTTAGTTTTAGTTATACTTGTGGTATTGACATAGGTAAAGACAAATGTACTACAGCATACATTATATAGAAAGAAGTAAACTGCTTAGCATATTGCATGTAAAATAGACTTCATCAATAATAATTAATCCTGTTTTAAATAGCCTTTGTCTTTTTAAAGCTATGAGTTAAATATCTTCTCAAAATTCTTAGAAAATGTGAAAATTATGTCAGCATTTTGGGCCTTAGAGTGAAGAGATATTGTAAGGAATATTAACTGCCAAATGATGTACAAACGATTTTGTCTTTCTTGGTTTTAGAACTTTGGATAGCTGAGCTATAGTCATATCTTCAGGGGGAAATTGTAAATTTCTGTCTCAAAATAAACCTTATTCTAAGTAAGCTTCAGTATTAGCTGTGTGTTGTCACTGAGCACCAAGAAAATATTAAATATATGATCTCCATTTATATTGTGTATATGCACACATTATATCTCTTTAGAACTGCTTTCTAGTTTGTTGCCTGATAGGCAGAAACATGGTGTATTTCTACCTGTAAAGCCACATTTTCCTTCTTCCTCTTACTGTTAAGTTTTAATAAAAACAAAAAAAAAACCTTGAAGACAAAGGGGAAAAAAATGAACAAAAACATTTGACTGCTGTTTAATTCGAAGAATTTAAAAATCATTTTAAATCTATTTGTTCTTCTTTGTGTTACCACAGTGCATAATGACAGTACTTGGAATTAATGTACATCCACGTGCATTACAATAGGTATTCACTGTAACTTAGCAACAGCTAAGCATGGCTTCTTCAGCTTGTTGATTTCCATTGCTGGACCTGAGAGGCCATAGAAAATTCAATTTACTCTAAATTTCTTATGTTAGCAGTTAAATGTTAAGCTCCTGTTTACAGAAAGCTCTTCTGTGAATTGTCAGAATTCAGCAAGCTCTGTTCTACACAGCAGGAGATGTTAGCCATTTTCTTTTGGGGAGAGGGTAGTAGAAAACAACTTTTCTCTATCTCTTTCTCCTTTCCCCATGTGTTTTCCTGTTTAACCATGATGATTCCAAAATAGAAAGAGCAGAAGCGCATCAACTCATAGTACTTAGAATAGACCTGTAGTGCATAAAAGGTTCATAATTCTACATGAGAAAAATATAAAGAAAAGCCCTTTTACTGTGTCTCAGTAAAACAGAAGCTGAGTTATAAAAATTTTAGGTCAACATTAGTACCCTTTGCCCTTGGACAATTGATAGGCCCCATATTTGCAAATATATTTATTTTACGGGGTGGAAAGAGCATTTGGGAGATACACAACATTTTCCATTTTTATTTTAATAATACATTTAATTCATATCAGCATATCATAAAACAAAAGAAATATTTACACACACAAACACACACACAAAATTGGGAGATAATTAAATTCAAAATATAATAAGATATGCCAAACTAAAGGAAAAAACTGAGGCAAAATAAATATAAGTAGAGATATTACTTGGACCAAGTTTGAGGATTGTAACTCAGAAGCACATATTTGAGTTGTCCTGAATATATACTCAGAGCAGCAGTTTCAAGTAGGTTTTTAAAGAGAAAGAAGAGGCAGTTCCTAAGTTATTCACCAATAATTTACACTAAAATAATATCAATTATTGATTGGGTATATAATGCTTTTGCATCATAAGTTTAGAACATAGAGACAACGGGTGAGGCAACTAGTCAGGAACAAATGCATTTAAACAAAAGCCTCCAGGAATATGACCCATTAAGTTATGGAGACTTCATGAGTATGAAATCCCATACTCATGTTTCTCTGGGCCTAGTAAATTTTGCATACCCCACATAGCTCAAACTACTCTAAACTATTTTTCTTTCCTCATATTCTTTAAATTCAATATATTTAGTTTAAAAATAAACCTCATTTTTTTTTTATATTTCACTCCACACCAATATTAATCTGTGACCCTGAATTGAGAAATTCCTACTAGAGGACATACCTTTTACTTTTAACAATTTTATTGAGAGATAATTTAATTCACCATATTTAAGTGTACAATTCGATGGTTTTAGTGTTATCACAGAGTTACGTAATCATAACCACATTTTAGTTTTAGAACATTTGTATCACTCCCAAAAGAAATCTGCTTCTAATTAATAGTCACTTCCCAATTCCCTGAAGCTATTTGTTTATATTATAAGGTTTCCAAACCTGGAGACTAGTTCTCTACCTCGGGAAGATTTCTTTACATTTCAGATTAAGGGTTGTTATCTCTCTCTTCAGAGTGAAGTAGAGGTAGATTTGCCAGCTGACCTACATAAATTCTGCAATTCATAATTTTGGAATTCCTCTTTTATGCTACAAACATCAATGTACACACTGGTGATAATTGCATTCATGGTGTTGCCTCACAGTGAATCTAGGTGTGAGAGACCAATGCAAGCTTTTCTGTTAGCCATTAAAAGTCTGTCTCTAATCTGAGAGTCTCTTGACTCTGTGTGTGTATGTGTGTGTGTGTGTGTGTGTGTGTATTCCTCTAATTCTCTTTAACTTTTTTTGCACTAAAATATTAGCTAATGTAACATTTTTTATTCCTTTAATGCTTTCTAAGTTATATTCTTTTATTTTGTTAATGTTTGCTCTAATGTTCTCCCTCTCTCTCTCTCTCTCTGTGTGTGTGTGTGTCTGTGTAAATTAACATGTCAGAATCTTCTTCAGATTTATATCAACAACTCCAGTGTGCTATAGAAAATACACTTCTGAGTTGGGCACAAAGGTGAGCAGCTGTAACCCCAGCTACTCAGGAGGATGAGGAGGGAGGATCACATATGCCTAAGAGTTTGAGGCCAGTCTGGACAAAATAAGAGAGGGAATAGAGCTACACAGAAGTGCATTTTTTTTCTATTTTTAAAGAAAATTTTCTTTAATTTCTTAGCATTTCTCAAAAAAAAATACACTTCTGTGCAGCTCTATTCCTTCTCTTCATTTTATGTTGTTCTTATTATCTTATTATAAAAATATTAATGCCATACACGATACATATTTAGATATTACAAATCCAGCAGTGCATTTTCATAAATATTGCTAGTATGGGTATATGTTTTCTGAAGAAGCCGAGGAGGAAAGAAGCTCAAATATATGTATTATATGTTCTCCTAAATTAATAATCTTTTTATTCATCCTTTATTTGTCTATTCATTTTTTTCATTTAGATTCATGTTTACCATCTGGTGTCCATTTTTTCCATTCCAGAAATCTTTGTTTACACTTGTGCTATTCTTGTAAAATATATTCTATTTCTGTATACTATAGACTCAAAAATGCAATTATATGAATGTCATTTTGTAAACTTACATTTAAATAGGTTAAGAGCAGAAATGTGCAATTATAATGTGTTTATAATTACCTACATAATTAACTTTATTGAAATTCTTTGTTTCTTCTTGTTTATTTGAATTATTGTTTGGCGTCACTGATTTTCAGCCTGATAAATCTTTTAGCATTCTTCTTAAAATGGGTATGCTAGCAACAAATTCTGTCAGTGTTTGTTTCTCTGAGAATACCTCTATTTTGCCTTATTTTTGAAATGTAATTTTGCTGACATAATATTCTTAGTTGAACAGCTTTTTGTTTTTGTTTTGCTTTAAGTTTTTAAGTGCTTTGAAAGTATTGTCTCACTGTCATCTAGCATCCATTTTTTTTCCAATAAAGTCAACTGTTTTCTTAGTGTTGTCCCATTGTATGTTATAAATTGGTTTTCTCCTGCTACTTTCAAAATCTTTGGTTTTCAACATTCTGTCTATGACAATCTGGGTGTGGACCTTCTTGTATCTACATCCAGATCTTACCTGAAGTTTGTTGAATATTTTGGTTGTGGAGATCTATGTTTTTTAAATCAAATTTTAGAAATTTCAGTTGTTATTCCTTTTTTTTTTTCTGTTTCTTTCCTCTTTCTGGTACTCCTATTATGCATATATCAACGTGCTTAATAGGGTTCTATATTCTGAGAGGCTGCATTTATTTCTTCATTACTGTACTATCTTTATTCATTAGACTGCATTATTTCTATCAATCTATCTTCAGGTTTGCTGACTCATTTGCTGGCTCAAATCTACTATTCACACTCTCTGGTAAATTTTTCATTTGGTTTATTGTACTTTTCAACTTCAGAAATTTTATTTTTTTAATAAATTATATTTTGCTGTCATTCTCTCTTAGACGAAATTTGCCATTGTATTTTCCTTTAATTATCTGACAAATGGTTTTCCATAGATTTTTGAGTATGTTTATGTTGCTGCTTTAAAATTATTGTCTGCCAAGTACAACATCTGGCCAACTTAAATGCAGTTTCAATCTCCCATTTTTTTTTCCTGTAGATAGTTAAACTTTCTTGCTTATGTTTAAGTCTTATAACTTTGGTTGATAACTTTGTAAGTTAGATAATATGTTGTAGCGACTCTGAGTAGTGACCTTTTTGTCTCCCCCCAAAGCTTATTATAGTTGTTTGGTTATTAATGTTTTAGTGACTTGGCTGGACTGGTTCAGTTATTTTTCCCCAGTTATGAGTATCCACTGATTTCACTCCTTAGAGGACATATTTATGTCCCCAAATCTCCTGAACATGAAAGGTGACTGTTGTTTTAGCTTTGATCTGTTGGCTGTCTCTTTTCTCTCTTTTCTTAATGAGATTCTTGCTGTTCTATTGAGATCAAATCCAGCTGTTAGCCTCCACTAATTACTAGCTAATAACTTGTTTTTTCCCAATACCCTAGTGCACATTTTACTCCATGTTCTTATTCAATTGAAGTTACTCTCCTTGGTCAATGCAGGGTACTGCCAGCCTTTGACCCTTACTCTTAACCTCCTCTGAGTACAACACGCAGACTATGAAATAGGAGGTAAGTGTAGGGGTTGTTTGATTTTCATTGCAGCTCTAACTAGATTCTCCCTATGAACCTAGAGCTATGTGTTTGTGTTGTTGAGGGTAGGAAATGAAACTTTCAATGGCTCTAGCAACTGCCCAGTAGGGATCTTCCACAGTCTTGAGTTCAGAAGAATAATATCTGGCTACGATTACTAAATATCAGTGCAGACCAGAATTTACCCAGCATAGCACTTTTTCTCTGAGATTGAAGGAGATGAGCATGGCTACTTGACTGCCAAGCCCACCAGAACCATTGTCTTACAGCAGAGTTGTGTGCAAAAGGGACACTGCTCTCTTCTTGAACTGTTCTGCCAAGATTCTTGCTACATAGTGGAAGTTGGAAATGGGGAGAAATAATGCCTCCTGACTATAGCCAGGCTTGACATAAGCTTTCTGTAGCATGGAAGTATGGAAAATGAGACCTGCTGAGGTTCATCAGCAGCTGAAACTACTTGGAATAGTTCTTTCAACCCAGGTAACTGGGAGATATGGAAATTTCCAATTGTCTGCTGAGTGCTTTGAAATAGTATTTCTGCAAGACAGAGTTGTGGGAAGGGTACAGCTCAAAGCTTAAATGCCACAGCTGCTTCTTACTGAGTTTTCACAGACATGTTGAGTAAATGCTTCTCAATTTAAAAGCCATTTGATCCATCGTGAGAGACTTTATATAATTGTCTTTGCTAATTTCAACCAGCTTAATTAATACCTCTCTACAAGAGACATTTCTTTAAGGTTCTTACACTACCATTTCAGAAGTCCTGCCTGATCATACCTCCTTTTGAATGTCTTTTGCTAAATCATACTCCTAAGCTTTTATCTGAAACGTACACATTTTTAACAGGTCTTAGATAAAATTATTCTAGGTCCCCAAATACTCAATTCAAAAATCCTTTAAAACTAATTAAAACATATATTTTTAATCCATTTTCTATCTTTAAGACTTTAAGTTGCATCTGTATTGTTGTTTTCTTAAAGCAAAATATGAAAAAGAGGTACAAATAAATTTTACTTTATAAGCTAATTTATCTTACTGCTTGGCAATTGATGTTAATACATTGTTGCTAAAAACGATGTCAACAAGAAGTTTGTGTTAACTTATTTTACCCCTAAATTCCACAAAGTAAATAATATATTTGTTTTGGAAGTTTGAACGAATAAAATAAATTCTTGAGAAATTATTATTGAAGCAATTTTTAACTTATGAAAAATATTAATTAAAAATTTCGTCTCATTATAGTGAAGGTTTTACATTAATGTTTGGAACTATAAGAAGAAAGTAAAGGCAGTATATTATTTAATTGACCCAGCTTATTATATATTTCTTTCAATATTAGCTTATGGTACACTGGGAAAAATATTTCTTTTTCTTTCTGTGAAAAGAAGAAATTTCCACAAGTAAAGGTTTTAATTTAGTCACAATTTGTCTGTGTGTATGTGTGTTCTGTTTTTGAAATGGCTATTTATAAAATCTAAATTCTTAAAATTTAAACATTCTCTTTGCCTTACGGTATCTTGTTATCTCGATCGATGTCACATAGAAAAAAATCTATATCCTTTTTTTTCTCTCTTCACAAAACAATTAAAGAGGTTAGAAGGAAGGAAGCTACCCAAAAGCTTTTTTCCATAACTTACTGAGGTAATTAAATTTAATCTGGTTGTTCCTTCAAATTTTCTTGAACCTCTTCTCTGATATTCCCTTAAAATCAAAGAAGAAAAGAATAACATTTTCGTATGATTTATACTTTTCCCTTTTGGATAATCTTTTCAGGTAATTTGTATCTTACTACCTAGTCAGTAGTCCATCTTACCCTCTCTCTGACATCTTTCCTGACATGAAAAAGGGTAAGATGGGCTAGTGAGTAGGTGTTAAGTAAGATAATACGTTAGTAAGAGAGTTCAAATTGATAGTGTAGCTGAGAAGGTTTAAAAATTGTCTCAAGAAATTATCCAAAAGTGAAAAGCATAAATCATACAAAATTTTTGTCTGATTCCTATGTAAGAATTTAGAAATGAACAATGAAAGGAGAAACCAAAACATTTTCTTCACTGGGATATTATACTGGTTGACTAACCAAAAAATTAACAAAACATAATTTAATAGAAAAACAAAAGAAAACAGATTCTCGTAAATCATATAAAGTGTAATCAGAGTGGGAATTACTTAGAAATAAGCACTATGAAAACTTAACTTAGAAATTCATGTGGAATATTTTCTTGGAGAAAATTTATTAGGGAGAAAAAGCATCAATAAAGTAGGCATTCAACTCAAGATGCTAAGAAAACGAACATACAAAAAGAATGATATAAAGCCATCCTAAATACAAAGGTTTAATTTACATTAAAGTAAATACAGATTGCGAAAAGACTGATAAAATAGGCAAAACTTCGAAAACATGATGGTAAAGAGAAAGCAGCAACAAGTGAACAAAAATAATATTATGAATGAGAAAGAAACCATAGTTACAGATATTTAATAAGTCATTTAAGGAGTAAGTATTAAGCAACCACTGTGCACCAGACATTATTGTATGCTCTAGTATTATAGACATAACAAAACAGAAAAGTAAAATCCCTCCCTTAGTGGAATTATCAAACATGGAGAGAAAGACAATAGGCCAATAAGTAAGATGAATTATTAAACTATGTACAGACAGTAAGAAGTAATAAGGAGAAAAAGGAAGTAAGAAAGAGGGTTACAAGTTTTTAGAGAGATGGTAAGGAAAGATCTTATTGAAAATTAAAATTGAGTAAAGATAGGAAGGACAAGTATGAGTAAAACATACACATATCAGGGGGAGGGCCTTTTAGGCAAATGAAACAGCTCCTTGAAGTAGTAATATGCTTATTGTGTTCAGGAAAAGCAGAGATTCCTAGATTGAAATTGAGAGGATATAGTAGGTAGTAGAAAATACGTGGAAGATTATGAAAGGTAAGGGATTTGAGAATGAGGGCTTCACGAGCTTCATTTGGGATATATTT
This sequence comes from Macaca mulatta, assembly GCF_049350105.2. Classification (NCBI taxonomy): domain Eukaryota; kingdom Metazoa; phylum Chordata; class Mammalia; order Primates; family Cercopithecidae; genus Macaca; species Macaca mulatta. The sequence continues at coordinate 63,089,834 of NC_133423.1, read as the reverse complement.
CTATTGAAATGAAATTGAAATGCCTATTAGTCTTCCAAATGTAAATTTCGTGAATATGCGTTTAGATGTAGTAGTTTGGAGTTCAGGAGAGATGTTGACTGTGCTGGAGACATTAATTCAGGATTCAATGGCATGTTTATGGTATTGAGATCGCCAAAGGAGAAGGTGTGGGCAAACAGTTCTAAAGTCCTGGTCACTCCAATTAGAAACGGGGCAAAAAAGGAATCACCCCTAATACATACTTAGTCGGAGTGACCAGTGTGTTAGAAGGAAAACTAAGTGAGTATGTTGCCTCGGAGGTCAAGTGACATGGTATCAAATATAGCTGAGAGAAATGTTTCTTGGTTTTATATATTGTTGGTATATATATAATTAGATGCCTCCAAATCATGAGAAAAACAGTGATAACATTTAACTGAGAAGGTCTTTGAAACAAACAAACAAACGAAGAACAACTTACAAACCTCCCTGAAATGAAGTTTTAGTTTCTTTAAAAAATTCAGAAAAATGTTTACAAAAGTAGTTTTACTGTGGTGATTGAGTAACAAAAATCTGATAGAAAGGGATTCAAATGGGAATTGAGGATAAAACTAGAAAACGATAATGTAAAGACAAATTTAGAAAATAATTTTGCTATAAAATAAAGAAAAAATGTGTTGGTAGCTGGAGGATGATATTCAGTCTACATAGGACTGTTTTTTTAAGGTAGCTAAAATAATACCATTTTTGTGTATTCATGGCAAGTATAGTCAGGCAGGGAATTGATACTGGAGGAGAGAGGGAGAATTTTTTAATAACCTCAAATGGATAAGAGGGACACACAAGTAATTCATAATAATAGGATAAAAGATAGAATCTGTGGGCTCAGAGGCAGATAAATGTATAAATATAGTGATGGGAGGATGTAGAAGTTCTAATTTTGGTCATATGTTCTATGAGAAATAAAAATAGAAGTCAGTCTTCAACAAAAATTATGAATGTAGTAGAGACATAAATGAGAAGTGTGTAAGTATCAAAGGACTAAAGTGATAACGTAGTCTTGCCATGTCTACTTAAAGTGTATGAGCAGAAATTTAGTATGTAAATAATCAGCAAAATTCTGTGTCCTTGTGCAGCCACATTCAACTTTGTGAGTGACGAAAAACAGTGAGTAAAAAGTAGAAATAACCAATGTTTGACATATGTAAGTGAATAAAAGAAAGGAAGAAAGAGACAGTAGTGATACACAAAATACTTATAATAATTGAGTATGGAAAATAAATTAGAAAATATAATAAATAACTATGTTAATGTAGTGAGATTCAGTGAAAATTTGGTAGAGTCAACAGATTGAAGATGTTACAGGGCTGGATGATTTAAGGATATAGAATACCAGAGGAAGAAAATTGAAAATATAAAAAAACAGTAATTGGAGGGTAGAATGTTTGAATTTAAAATGATTAAAGCATTTTATTCATAGTTAATAATAAAGCAAAGGGCATCACAATGGAAAAAATGAAGAAAATATAGAAGATATAATAAATATAAGATAATGGTACATATAATTTTAAAAATATATGTGCAAATATTGAAGTTGGTTGAATTTCTAAGAACACAAACACACTGATTCCAAAATATGGAAAACCTATATCATTAATTTCGCTGAGAAATAACATATAAGTAATTGACGAGGTAATCAAAGATCAAAAATGAAAAAGTCAACTCTTGAACATTTCATGTGCATTTCTGATTAACCTATTAACCTTCAAAATAAATGTCCATCAATAGATAATGGTTAAATACATTAAGGTATATCTATACTACAAATAATATTCAGCCATGACAAGAATAAGGTAAATTTGTATGACCCAAAATGTAAACAAAAAAAATGATTTTTTTTTTTTTTTAGTAAATGTGGGTTCAGAGATAGGTAAGTATAGAAATACAGTGGTGGGACTATATAGAAATTTCATTTTGGTTACATTTTCTGAGAAGTAAGAATATAAGTCAGTCTATCAGCAGAGTCTATCGATGAAGTAAAGATCAAAAATAATTGACCAGAAGAGTAGAAATGTCAAAGGACTAAAGTGATAAAATATGCCTGCCATGCCCACTTATACTCTCTGAACAATGGAATACAGTATAATTTGTTATTTTGTTTGTTTAAATAATATGTAAACACAAGAAGGCTTTTTTAAGAGAATACACAAATTAATGAAGTTAGATATTCTCTTGAGTATGAATTTAAAGTCAGGGATAGAAGAAGACTCATTTTCCAATGCAAACACCTCTGATTTTCATTATGAAGTGTGTGCATATTCATTTTCATGATAGACTTTAGTAAGTCTAAAAATGCCACTATATTCTTGGTGTATATAAGTAGATACCTCAAAATCATGAGAAAGACAGTAATGGTAACACTGAACTGAGAGGATCTTTGAAAAACCATAAAAATGTACAAACTTCCTTGAAATTTAATTTTAGTTTCTTAAATAATTTGAGATATGTAATTCTGTAAAAAAAGATTCATCACTCTACAATAAGTTGTCTTCACAAATATTATTGCTGTAAATTAAAATTTTCCTTTACTTCTGAAGTACATACTATTTTTATATAAAAACAGAAGCAATTCGACAGAATGGCAGTAATTAACATAATAAAAAATTTAGAAATTTTTCATAGTTATTTTCAGGCATTTAGATACTGTTTATCTATAACTTCAAGCTTCCTATAGCTTTCTATCTTCATTTAAATTAGTCAGTATTTTTGTATTAATTTTCATATTCATTTAAACTTAATTTTTGATACTTGATCAGTTCCTCCTTCAGTTTTCAATCTTTTCTTCCCATAGGTAATTTGTGTTAATTCACTACAACATTTTTTAACCTATGAAAGGAAAGGCTGCCATTTCTGTTACTTCTCTTTTCAGATCAGAAATAATCATGTGTGTGTGTGTGTGTGTGTGTTGCACATATATGCATTGTGTTTTCTGGTAGAACAAATAGAAATAATGTCTGTGTACAGTGCTTGTATGTGATATATAAAATAAAAGTTTGTCAATCTTGATATTAGCTTCAAAATTAAATTCTTAGATGGCCAGAATCATATTTTAAGTTTTTAAGGATTTAAAAAATACTGGCAATTTTGGCTTTGAATGTTCTATAAAACAACCATGAAAAAAATCCATGAATAATGTTTAGTTTTTGAGAAATTATATACTTAATGCTGGCGTGATTATCATTTTTATTATATAGTTATGTATATTACCTATAGAATAATAAATATAAAACTAAATGAGTAAACTGGAAGTTTGAAGGAATGCTTTAAATGTACAACTGGGGGATTTTAGACAATTACCCTTTCTCTTTCAAAGCTCATAGTGCCCGGATATACTGATCACTAGTTATATAGCAATTAGAGGTTCCCACTTCTCAGCTCTTAGATATCATGTACCCGGAGCACAGTCTACCTTGGCACCCTAATTTATCAAATCAGCTAGACAATTTAAAAATCCCCTGAAAATACTTTTAGCCCCGGAACTTCAAAGTAGCTTGGCTTTCTGTTCAGTGACTGCATCCTCGTCCTCTAAAGCAGTCTACTCCCTCAGTGGTGTTCTGAACAAAATTCACAAGAAATGTATTTTCTTTGTAAACAACCTCCTGTTTTTCCATCTTTCTCATGCCTTCATTTCCTACAAACTTCCTTTGAAAAAAATCTCAATTTATCTTTTTGAATTTTTGCACTTGATATTTTTTCTCATTCTGAGAACTATGATGATACATTTCAAGTAAAGATAAAAAAATCTTAATTTCTCATTATTTTTTTCTGTGACCTGGTGCTATTATAAAAGTAAAATATTAAGTTCTATTGTCTAATGTGGTAAAGCATAGAGTTTATACTCTCATTTAGGGCTTTTAATAATACTGAATAATTATTGTACTTATTCCTGATGGTGTTCTTGAAATGCATTTTACATTTAACAGTCTCACTAATTTTCTTAACATCATCATCTACATTTATTTCTAGCAAATATGCTTCCTGCTTAGGAGAGAAAGAGTTGACACGCTTTGAGTTAATTTCTTACCTTCACTTATTCATTCATTTAACTTAAGGGCTTAATCTGCCCTCTGAACGATACCATGTTTTATATTGGAGAAACAAGAATAGATTATTACTTCTCCCTTAGGGGATTCAGAAATGGATAGAAAACAAATATATAAGCAATATGTGCATCAAGGTAGGTACTGTGAAGGGATATGTAATACATATTGGGCAGAACTGGACACAAAGTAATTTTGATAGGAAAGACTATGTAGATTATAAATACATATTGGTATACACATTGGAAAGAATATTCCAAGAAAAGGCATCAGTATGTAAAAATTGTGCAAATGTCAAAGTGATATAGGGTTCAAGGAACCATAGGACCTTGGTGTGATGGAATCACAGAATAACATTTTCAACAAATAATTTGAAAAAATTAATTGAGAAACAATATAATGTGGCTGAGAATGTGAAAAGTTGGAACAGTAATAGCAGTTTGAGGATGTTTACAACAGTTCAAGGAATAAATGATGATGTCTAAAATGAGACAAGGGCATTGGAAAGAGAAAGGAGTTATACTAGATACTGAGGATCTCCAAAAGGAGACATTTGGTGGCTATCTGAACAGAGCCAATGAGGAAGAGGAATGGGTCAATATTGTTGCTGGTGTCGAGAACTGAAGAATAGGAAGGAAAGCCAATTTTTCAAGAAAATATTTTGAGCTCTGTTTTGCCCATATTGATTTTAGGTACATTTTAAACGCTCACAAGGAGGCATACTCATTTGAATGCCACATGCTTCTAAATATAACAGGAGGCTTTTTCCCTTCAAAAAAAAATCTCCAAGTAAAGAAGGAGTATCTTGGGTTTGGATCGCTACTACAGCTCTCATATTATGAGGATGTTGTGTTTTTTTTTTTTTTTTCAATTATTTTATTTGGAGCATCAAAGCATTGTTGAGAGAACACACATTAATTGAAGTCTGAAATAACTTCAGTCAATGCTAATATGGGATATTCATAGAGGTCACCAATATGAAAGCAAAATAAGAAGCAAAGAAAATTAACAAGTAGGCATTATTTCTGGGAATGTGACCTCACAGATTTAAAGGCTGCATGTCATTTTAAACAAGGTCATTAAATAATTTAAAGAAGCAGTAGAGAAAATGGGTATGTAGCAGAGATCATAAAGACACTCCAGGAAAAGTGTAAATAAAATAGATTCTAATGTTGTACAAATGACTTACCGTGGCTTTGAACAAAATTTACAGTGACAGCAAAATTCATGGATTCAACATTGACTGCCTCTCATGTAACATAACATAGATGCTCATGAAGATGATATCTATAGAAATCTGGGTTACATAAATCGAAAAAGTCACCCTAATAAAATTAGAGTCTGATGTTGAAAATTAAAGTTTGAATAGAATAGTTTCATTATTATTTTATATAATATGTGCTTTTAAATATGTATGTATAAGTAAATTAAATATTATGATTCGAATTTTGAATATTTAATCTGCAGTCTGAGAGTACATATTTAAAATTCCCTTTAGGAATTTAGATTACTTTATATTTGTGTTTACCTTATCTTTCAGCATTCATGTTAAATGGATCTAGAGCTCCCAATAGTAGTGTGTAGCTTATAAATGCCAAATAAGGATTTAAAACACATACCATACGCATTGAATTATGGGCCTTGATCTTTCTATGGTACAATTTTTACTCTACCAGGTATGTGCAGTTTATGCAATTGTATTATTTCAATTAATTACTTTCCCTTCAGTTTTTTACTAGAACTCTAACTTAGCCTCCAAGCCAGATAGTAGGAGCTAGAGTCCAGCTTCTTAGCACTTCATCACCTTCTGACCAGGGTATTATACTGAAAGCCATATTTCCAGCTCCTAACTGGTGTTCCACTCTAAATTAGATGTGTCCCTTCTGGATTCAAAGCACAATGGCCATCGTAATGCAAACATAGGCAATGGCCAGAAACAACTGCTGCTGTGCTGCATCCACTAATTAAATCTCTCCAGGTATTGGGGTGGTCGCTGAGGTTGCATAGTAAACGAGAAGTTTAAAGTGTTGTGGACAACCATCCTGCAATCACAGCGGGCAGGCAGGTGACATTATGAAAATACAAGCCGAGACACAGAAAGAAACCAGGTCTATGAACAATATTTTAAAATCTTCACTCAAAATCCTAAAGTCTGCTTAAGTTCTTGCTATACAGGTCCATGAAAATCTTTTATTATTTAAGCTATTTTGTGTGTGATTTCTTTTATATGCAACCCAATTTAACTTCATTAATATTTAATCTCTTATGTTTTTCTTAAGTATGGTCATTTCTCCTTTCCCATTGCAAAGGTATTCTCTCTGAACTCAGTTTTCCTATATTCAACCTACCGCACAGCTGAACTTTTAAGGGTATGATTATAACACCTATTAGCTCTAGCTTCTCTGAGTAGTGGGTCTAAGGTTCTTGTCGTGACATTCAAGGCCTTTATAATCTAGTTCCTTTTAAATTCCCAGTCACATTCCCAAACGCTCCGTGTAACACTATGCCTTGCCTATGGTTCCCCAAGTCCTTTTTTTCCACAATCTGTAGTTTACACATGTTAACCTCTGTATCAGATTTGTCTCTTATCCAATTCTACAATGAACCTTCTACTCATCTTTCAATACTCAGCTCAAATTTCAGTTACACTAGGAACCTTGTTTCCTCATGTAGAGAAAACTGTTCCTCTCACTGTGTTTCCCTTGCAGTCTTGGATATTTCACAACTGATTAAGTACTGTCTTTTATCAATACATATGTATTAGATTATAAGATCTTTGATGACAGAAATTTTGTTTTATTCATCTTTTTTTTTTTTTAGGAATCTAGCCCAGTACTTGGGAGACATCCATGTGCAGCAAACACAGAATAAATGCTAGAATGACAAAAGGCAGGAAGAAAGAAGCAAAATAAAACAGCTTTCATGGAACAATTAAAATCTGAGCACAGAAGACAGTTTTTAAGAGTAAGGAGTATAGTTGGTACAAATTGTAGATGACTCCAATTTAAGAGACGATTAATAAAATCTGTTAATGTTTCTCCACTAGGAATCACAGATAATTCATTATTTCATCTATTGCTTGATAACTAGTAGAATGAACCTTATTCATCTGAAGGTTATAAAAAGCAATTCAGTTTTAGTGTAAAGGCCAAAGAATAAAGAAACCCCAAATATATTATTTTAAAAAGCCAATTTAATCAAATAACATTTTCTTAACAATGCAGCAGAAAATACAAGTGTACAGACTAGCATAGGATTCATGTAGATACATTGACAGAAGGTGCTTTTTAATGGTGACCATGAGATTTTTCAGGAATCAGTCTATAAAATTACAAAGAATATTTTGACACAGAAAAAAGAATGCCTTTTCTAGGGTATAGTTATTCATAAATATTTTAAAATCAATAATAAAATCACTTTCAGAAATCAATATCACTGTCTCATTGTAGGGACTGGATATTTCTTTGGGTAATTTCATGGTTTTTAGCTTTAATCTTAGGTCCTAAAATGCTGAAGTGCAATTTAAAAATAATTTGATACTTCTAATTTGGGGGTACTCTTAAGCATTTGAAAGGACAGTTGGATTGATGAATATCTTTTCCTGATAGAGAAAGCTAGTACTCAAAATAGAATACTTAGAAAATCTATCAATAGTCTGACAGGAGCTGTTTAACTTCATATTATTGACTAAGAGCATATCCATGTTATTCAGTTTGGGAACAGTCTCTCTTCTAGGGAGTTAAAACCCAGTGTGGCTAGAACTGCACAACTGAGGAATATTTAATCTCCTAAAGTCAATAACACTTGAAATTACAAAAGTTATATTCAGTTAAAATGAGTTCTTATAAAGATCAATTATAATAAAGGTCCAAAGGATATACTACCTTCTGTAATTTCTATTTTGATTAATGGTATTATCTTCTAAAGAGTCAACCAAGCCAGAAAACATAGTAATCCTAAATTTCTCCCTCTCACATTATTTCTACTTCCCAATTAAGTTTCCAGTCTCTACACTCAATACCTTTATGTTTTTACTGTCACTCTGCTAAATTTCTAAATAGTTTTCCCATAGTCATTCCTGTTCCTTGCAAGCTGTTTTCTGTATGTGACTTTCAGACATCTTCACTTCCTCAATGGGTCAAACATGAACTATGTTCCCACATCCCATATGCTCCTTCCTCAAACTTTTCTGTCTAATTAATTGACAACTCAAGTTTTCCAGTTTCTTAGTTCAGAAAAACTCTTTCTTTCATAATGTAGCAAATGTATCAGTACATCATATAGGCTCAACTTCTTAAATGTATCCAGAATTACCCATTTATCACGGTCTTGTCCCACTGATAGCTGATATTCTTATGCAACCCATCCTTATCTATTGCCTGATTTGCTGACATAGCCCTCTAACTCTCCTATCTGTTTCTATACTTGGTCCATCGCAGTCTATTATGCATATACTTCCTAGAAATGAAAAAAAAAAAAAAAGAAATTAACTCAGATCATGTCTCTCTCTGCTCTAAATTTCTGCTAGTTTTCCATATAATTATATTCTTAAGAAGGTCCATAATTTTTCCCTGGCTACTTTTATGAACTTATTTCCTATTACACTTCGTCTTACTCCCTTCATTTCAGCCATTAGCTTCCTTGCCATTTTTCTGTACGTGCCACACATTTTAGTGCCTTGCAGTTTTACATGTAGTATCTCTTCAGCCTAGAACACTCTTCCCTCAGTAAACCACTTGACTTATCTCCTCAAATATCGCTACATCAGAAAAATCCTCCCTGGTCACTTTTTAAAAAGGAAACTCAATCCTCTCTCATTTTCTATCCCCTTATACTTTTTAATTTGTATTTGTAGTACTTATAACTACCTGATATTTATTTATTTGCAGACCAATAATTAAGTTCCAGTGTTAAATAGTAAAGGTCTAACACCACTATGGAATATCTGCAAAAGCTGGAAGAAGTAGCCATCCCCTCAAATGTGCAGACATCAATGTAAAGAGCCAACAATTGTGAAAAATTAGGGAAATATGACACTACCAAAAAAATACATAGAGCTTTAGTAATAGTCCTAAAAGAATTAAAGAGTTATGAAATGTCTGGGAAATAATTCAGAATAAATATCTTGAAGAAGCTTAGCAAATCACCAAAAATTATGCATAGAAAATTAAATAAAATTAGAAAGCAATCCAGGAATAAAATGAGAAATTTGACAAAGAAATATAAACACTTAGAAAATAAAAGTCCTAGAACTAAAGAATGCAGTAGCTGGACTGAAAAACTTACTGAAAATCTTTACCAGCAGACTTGATCAAACATTGAAAAGAATGTTCTTTAGACAGAACATATGACATTACTCAATTAGAGGAGCAAAAAGATTTAAAAAGTACAAATACTTTTATTATTGCAGCAAATAAAAGTCTAGAGGCACAAAACTCAGTGATAAAAGCAAATACACAGAAAAATTCAAAATAATCTAATGCTGTAATCAAGGTATGAAAACCACTTATCTATCTTTAGTATGGAGACTAAAAACTATATTGAAGAAAATAATAACTACAATAACTGGTTAAGAGATAAGCACTATAAAGTGGAGTAAATTTTAATACCCAAAAGTCAAAACGTGAGGATGGGGGATATTGTTAGTGTGTGGTTTGTTTTTGTTTCTTTTCCATTCTTTGCAATTAAAGTTGAGTTGTTATCAGTTTACCTGTAACTATAAGATAGTTTTTGTAAGCCTCATGCTAACCGCAAAGCAAAAGCCTATAATAGATACACTAAAAATAAAGAGCACAGGGTCAAAGCAAACTACAAGAGAAAAGCTCCTAAGTACAAAGGAAACGAATAAGAGACAGAGAAAAAGGAAGAAATTATGTACAAAACAACCAGAAAACAAGTAACAAAATGGTAGTTGTAAGTCCTTACCTATTAATAATAACTTTAAAGGTTAATGGATTAATTCCCCAGTAATGAAAAGTCTTTTATCAAAAAAACAAACAAATGGAAAACCAGGACCTGATGGCTTTACTGTTGAATTCTAACAAACATTTAAATAAAATCTAATACCAACTCTCCACAAATGCTTCCAGGAAATTAAAGAGGGAAAATTATTTCCAAACTCAATGTACAAGGCAATCATTATTCTGATTCGAAACAATACAAAGACAAAGTAAGAAAACTGTAGGCCAATATCTCTGATGAAGATAGATGAAAAAATTCTCAAAGAAATATTAGCAAACTAAATTCAGTAGCATGTCAATAACATCACTTATTATAATAACGTGAGATTCACTCCAGGAATGCAAGGATGGTTCATCATATACAAATGCATAAATGTGAGACATAATATTAATAAAAAGAAAGTGAAAAACCATATGATTATTTCAATAGTTGCAGATGAAGCATATGACAAAATTTAACATCTGTTCATGAGAAAAAAAAGAAGCCTCCATAAATTAGGCATAGAAGATGTGTACCTTAACACAATAAAGTTAAAATTCATATATGTCAAACCCACACACAGCTAATATAATATGAATGGAAAAAAGCTGAAAACTTTTCCTCTAACATGAGAAACAAGAAGAGAATGCCCACTCTCACCACTTTTGTTCAGTATAACTCTAGGAGTCCTAGCCAGAACAATTAGGCAAGAAAAAGAAATAAAACATATGCAAATTGAAAAAAAATGGCTAAATTTGTTTCTGTTTGTAGATGACATAATCATATATATGATACACCAAATACTCCACCAAAAAAAAAAAAAAACACTGTTTGAGCTAATAAATAAATTCAGTAAAGTTGCAGGATACAATATCAACATGGAAAAATCAATAACATTTAAACACACTAACAGCAAACTTTCCAAAAAACAAAATAAGAAAACAATCTCATTTACCATAGGATCAAAATGAATAAAATACTTAGGAATAAATTTAATCAAGAAGGTGAGAAACCTCTACAATGAAAACAATAAAACATTGATGAAATTGGAGAAGACACAAATAAATGAAAAGATAATCCTGATAATGAATTGAAAGAGTTAATATTGTTAAAATGTTCATACTCTCCAAAGTGATGTATAGATTAAATGTAATTTCTATCAAAATGCCAATGACATTCTTCACAGACACAGAAAAGAAAATCCTAAAATTTGCATGGAACCCCAAAATACCTTAAATTACCAAAACAAACAAACAAACAAAAAACTTGAGCAAAAAGAAGAAAGCTGTAGATATAACACGGTCTGACTTCATGATATTCTGTAAAGCGGTAATAAACAAAAGTAGCATGATATGGCATAAAAACAGACATTCAGACCACTGGAACAGAAAGTCCAGAAACAAATTCACACATTTACAACCAATTGATTTTCAGCAAAACTCTGCTAAGAACATACAATGATGAAAGGAAATGCGCAGTTAGTGTTTAATAGGTGTGAAGTTTCAGTTTGGAAAGTTTAAATAGTTCTGAAAATGGATTATGGTAATGGTTGCAGAATAATGTGAATGTCAGAACATTACATTTAAAAATGATGAAAGTGATAGACTTTATGTATCTTTCACCACATACACAACATGATTGCTTAGGGTAACATTCACTGAGAAGGTGACACTTAAACAAATATTTGATAAAGATGAGGAACCTAAGCCTTTTGATATCCACAAGAAAGAAGGCCTATGTTACTGGAGTAGATTAAAAACAAGGGAGGTAAGTAATGAAGTCAGATAAGTAATGGGATGAAGGGGACAGACTGAGACAGAATTGAAAGCTGAGAACTGAAAATAGACATTGGATTTAGCAATATGCTCTTCTCTGTAGTCAGTACTAATTAGAAAAGGGTAGTTTTCATGGCTGATGTGCTGAAAATGTATATTGAGAAGGAATACAAGAGAATTGGAGGAAAGCATATCCTAAAATATTAAATACAATGAGAATCATGCATTTTTGAGTTAAAACAATCCCTTCCATCTAATCTAGTATCCCGTCTTAAAAGAAAGAATGAAAGAGGACTTTTGCAACAGAGCAAAGAGGGTTTACAGATTTGTCTAATGTTTTGCAACATATTCTGTGCAATGAATAGTCATTTTCTCACTCTAACATAGAATGTATTAAGTCAGTTTTCACACAGTTTCTCATTTACTCAGAGCCTTAGGTAACATTTTTTTAGATCCTCAAATTGAATACAAAAGCTTTTATTCTTTGTGGTTCAGGATTAATATAATAATTAAGGAAAGGTTTTGACTTTGTATTTTAAAGGTACAACCAAACCATCATGAGTCTTATTTCACATTTATTAAAAATTTCCCCTTCTTTTTCTTGACTCTAAGTAAATTAAATGAAATGGCCTCCAAGGTTATTGTTATATGTAGACTATTCAACTGCAGGGTATTGAACTATATAATCTACTTTTATCCCATTAGAGTTGTATCACTCTTAGTCTTCGGTTGTGAGTAGACAATTAGATACAAATGGTTTTCAAATGGATTTACTATAAAATGCTAGTGGAAGAAAATTTCAGGATCTTTGATGTTTTTTATTTGAAGTGTAAACTATTAACTATTCTAAAAATCCCTTAATTTGAGTATCGATATACTCCACCGAGATCATAATGTTTGGGGTGATAACATCGGCAGAAATCAGTACCTTTTCAAACATAAAAGACAAACCTGAAAATTATGAACCTTTACATTTTTTCCTATGCAATTTATTACACTTACCATATTTAAAGTTTTTAAATCAAGCATATACCTGGGTTGAGACAGTAATGTCCTAATTGGTCTCTTTGACTCTAGATTCGCCTATCTCCATTATAGGGTACACACTATTGTAGGATTAATCTTATTAAATCACAGTTTCCAGAGAATCACTTCTTGCTTTAAAAATAGGGCTTATTAACTAAATATTTGCTTTATTGAATTAAGGATGTAAATGTGTGTGTATGACAAAAATGGTTACCTGTTTCTACTGCACTAACATGATACATTTTTACTAAAATTGTAACAACGTCCGTAAATAATTCATTTTACAAATAACTATTTTTTAATTTATTTTCTTTTTTCCAAGTGATAATTTTCTTGTTGATATTACAAAGGGTCCACAATGGTTAAAGTTTGCATATTCAAGGCCTAGAGAATGATCTCTGGAAGATGCATGACTGTATAAAAACTCATTTGAAATTACTGTTAAGATTTTATTATAAATATATGTGTGTACAGGTGAGTTTATGTTTGTGTATATACACATATGTATCTTAAAGTCTAATAACCATACATGTATGTGTGTTGTGTATGTATGTATGACTTTTCTAAACCTTTGTCATAAAATCAAGTTTGTCTCAAAAAGTAACCAGAGCTTCATTTTCAGCCATGGTATTTACACTACCATTTAAAATGCAGCTGTAAACAATGGGATAATTGAAAAATGAGTATAAAAATCTATAAAACAGGCCAGGCATGATGGCTCACGCCTGTAATCCCAGCACTTTGGGAGGCTGAGGATCACAAGGTCAGAAGTTCAAGACCAGCCTGGCCAATATGGTGTAATCCCATCTCTACTAAAAATACAAAAATTAGCTGGGTTTAGTGGCGTGTGCCTGTAATCCCAGCTACCCAGGAGGCTGAGGCAGGATAATCACTGGAACCCAGGAGGCAGAGGCTGCAGTGTGCCAAGATCACTCCATTGCACTCTTGCCTGGGCAACAGAGCAAGACTCCTTCTCAAAAAAAAAAAAGTATAAAACAACTATTTTTATATATCATGCAAAGCTATAGTCTGATCACTTGGAGAGTTACAGAAAAGAAGCAAATGAGAGGATTCCTGCACTGACTCTGGCTTTCTGCCTGGAGGTCCTTTCCTGAACGGGAAAGCAGATCAGCAGCAGAATATTGCAATCTTGTGGAAATAAAGAAATAGGTATCAGACTTTGAGCTGATGGATATAGCCGGGACTAGCGGGGCAGGTGTTAGAGAGAAGGGAGCAACAACAACAACAACAACAAACCAGTTTCAGATATCTGAATAGGAATCTCTGAGAGTCTTTAGCTAAATATTAATCTGTGTTTGCATAGGTTAAAAAATCATAAGACCAAAACAAGTTAACAACTGTTGGGAAACTATAGAATGGACAATTGCTTGATCCTTTCTCCTCTTTTTCTTTTGCAAATTTTCTTAATATATATTGTAGACCAATAGGAATTCATTTAGGTACTTTAAAGATATCTTGCCCTTTCCTTTTGACTAAGATAGATTCTGATAAAAGTTTATGTAATCCTTATCTTTATTCTTCTGTATGTATTATCTCTTTTCTCTGGTGGTCTTTTCTCAGAAACATTTCTCAGAGCAACACAAGGCTGAGAGGCATTTGATTCATTAGCCCAGAGTACAGAAACTTATTTTAATACTTTGGAAAATCAGTGGATACCACAAAGGGTCATATCTTAGTAAGCAGGCTATTTGGTAATACCTAAAAGAGTTTTCTTATTTTTATTTTTTTTAGACAGGGTCTTGTTCTGTCACCCAGGCTGAAGTGGAAGTAGCATGATCACAGCTCACTGCAGTCTCAAATCCCCGGGCTCAAAGGGTCTTCCCTGCTGAGTAGCTGGGAAGTGGGTGCCACCACAACTGGATCATACTTTATGGAGACCAGGTCTCCCTATGTTGCCCAGGCTAAAGAGTTTAAAATTATACATTCAATCAATCTGTTCTGCAAGTAACATAACTACCTGCTAAATAAATTAAGCATTCTTTAAAAAAAGAAAGCTAAATCCAAACATTCAACAACATAACTTTCTCAATGTTTTGCAACAAATAAACGTTTACTAGAAACATGTATTAGTTTTCTCTTGCTGCCACAATAAATTATCACTAATTTAATGGTTTGAATTATACAAATACATTACCTTGCAGTGCAGTAGGTCACAAGATTAGTAAGGGTCTCACTAGATTGAAATTAAGGTGTTGACAGGCTGCATTCTTTTCTGGAGGAGCTAAGGGAGAATTGGTTTCTGCCTTACTGGGGTTATTAGCCAAATTTAGTTTCTGGTGGTTTTAGGACTGAGGTCTCTATTGGCCTTATTTACAGTTTTGCAGGCTGTAGAAATCGAGGCTCATTCCCAGCTTCCAGAAACTATAGAGTTCCTGGTACATCACTACCTTTCTCCATCTGCAAAGCCAGCAGCAGGAGGTGGACTCCTTTTCACGTTGCAACTTTCTGACCTCAGCCAGAAAATGATATGTACTTTGAAGAGCTCCTTTAATTAGACTGGCCCACCCAGCTATTCTAGGATAATGTCCTTAGCTCAAAGTCTGTATCCTTAATGGTAAAGTATCCTTTACCATGTAAATATAATAAATATATTCACAGATTCCAGGGATTAGGGCATTAATATCTTTGAAGGGAGTGGTAGCATTATTTGCCCATTGTATTATGCGAAAAAGCAAAAAACAAAACTCATATACAGATGAAAATCAGTCATTAGATATCACTCCAGAAATGACAGAAATGATTTAATCTCTATGAAATTCATTGACAGATATGGATGTATAAAGTTATAAAAATTATAAACATAAGAAATATATACATAAATATTTCTTATATTTATATATTTATAAACACAATACATAGTTCTTTCTAATATTTTATATTATATATAAATATAAATAAAAATAAAAATATGAAAATAACGGGGAGAGAAATCGAAGATATAAAAAAGAGACTAGGTTGAAATAATACGAACAAATAAATAATGCTCAAAAGGAAAAATTTACTCCAATTAAGAGCAGGATAAATATTATAGTAGAAAATATTAATGCATTTGAACACATAGTGACAAAGTATTCAAACTGAGGCTCAGAGAAAGAGTGTGGAAAAAGCTTGAAAAACTGAACAGGATCTCAGGGACTTATGACAAAAGATCAAGTAGTTTTCATATATGTATAATTAGAACCCAAGAAGGAAAAAAAGAAAGGAACAACGAATAGCCAAAGGTTCTCTAAATGAGATGAAAAATATAACCTTACAGATCCTTAAAATACTAAAACCCATTCACAATAATAAAAATAACAATGCACCAAGGTACATCATAAGTAGATTGTTGAAAATCAGTAATAAAGAGAAATTCTTAAAGACCACCAGAGAAAAGAGATAATACATACAGAAGAATAAAGATAAGGATTACATAAACTTTTATCAAAATCTATCTTAGTCAAAAAGAAAGGGCAAGATATCTTTAAAGTACCTAAATTAATTCCTATTGGTCTACAATATATATTAAGAAAATTTGCAAAAGAAAAAGAGGAGAAAGGATCAAGCAATTGTCCAAATATTTGGAAAATGAATTACAAAGTTCTAAATAAAAAAATCTCAAATGCAAAATCCAAGTACCAAGAAAAACTATTTAGTAAATATTTAGTAAATATTTTGATTTGAATGGTGAAAAAGTCTCAAAACCAACATATCTAAATTTGTGAGCTGCAACTTAAACAGTGCTTAGAAGGAAGTATGTGTCATTGAATACTTGTATTGGGAAAGAAGAAATGTTTACAGTCAGAGCCTAAGCTTGCAACTCAGGAAACTAGAAAAAAAAAAGCAGGTTAGCCCAAAGTAAGCAGGAGGAAGGGAAAAATAAAGGTTAAGATTAGAATTAAATATAATAGGAAAAAAATATGAAAGATCTATGAAAGCATAAATTTGTTCATAGAGAAGATCAATGAAATTTTTCCAAAGAAGAGAGAAAACACAAATCACCAATATTAAGAATGAGAAAGTGGATATTGCTACAGATCCTACCAACTTTAAAGAATTAACAAACCTTAATTATTGAAGAAGTCATTAAGAAGGCTGTGTATGTAGAAAATCCTAAGAAATCAAAAATAAACGGAAGAATTAATAAATAAATTTAGCAAGTTTGCAGGTACATGGTCAACATAAAATTACTTCATTTCTATAGTATGAGGCCAAACAATTGGGAAAATGCAATTTTAAAAATTACCATTTACAACAGCATGAAAAACCTGAAACACTTACTAAATTTACCACAATAGCTGTGAAATCTGTAAATTAAAAACTTAAAATATTGGTGAGAGAAATGTAGAAGTATCTACATAAACAGTTAATTATGTAAGTGAATCAGAATAAGTAAACTTAGTATATATAAATTATGCTTTAATAGAGCTGTTAATTATAAAAAATTATATTTGAAAAATTTTGGCTAGGCTTATGCCTGTAATCCCAGCACTTTGGGAGGCCAAGGCAAGTGGATCACTTGAGGTTAGGGGTTTGAGACCAGTGTGGCCAACATGACAAAACCCAGTCTCTACTAAATAAATACAACATTAGCAGGGTGTGGTGGTGCTGGCCTTTAGTCCCAGCTACTTGGGAGGCTGAGGCAGGAGAATCGCTTGAACCCACGAGGCAGAGGCTGCAGTGAGCCAAGATCCAAGATCGCACCATTGCACTCCAACCTGGGCAACAGAGCAAGACTCTGTCTCAAAAAAAAAGAAAAAAAAAAGGCATATCCATAAGCAACACCCAACTGGATATCAAGTATCCCCATTAGACTGACATAATACAATGGCTTGATGAGTCAATCTTGAGTAAGATAACTAATCCAATAAATGTACCTCCTGAAAAAATGTCTCTCATGTCTTCACTTTCTGTGGTTGAAATTTTAGCAGAATCATTCCAAATGCTAATAAATATTTTTTCTCCTTCTCACAGCTAGTAAAATCTCAGAATGCATGGAATTTCAAATGCTATCAAATTGCAGCCACAGTGACGAGATATGCCACTGAGCATTGGGCAGCTACAGCCAGATGCCTTTACTTCATGTCAGGAGGTCGTGCCTGTACCGTGTAGTAATGACCAACTGTTTACCTAGCAGTGCTAGACTGATGGGTCCTCCCCCTTAATCACTGCTGTATGGCAAGTGAAACCAGCCAAAACCACGCATTTCTGGCTGCTTTTACAACATCTAGAATTAGATGAAATGATCCCTTGAGAACAGTATCTGGGTTCAGCAGAAATTGTTAGAGTCCCTGAAGACAAAACTTGGAAGAAGACAAAAAGAGCAAGGAAGATGTATTATCCCTCTTTCTTCCCTTTTACATGCTTTTGTTCCAAATAACAATTTTTTTGTTATGTCTTTCATACTGTCTGTCCGAGACACCTTGTGTGACCAGGCAACTGCATCTTTGTGACACATCATGGAAAGCTGTTCAGCACAGTAGCACACCAATTTGTGTTGCTTCTTATGTTTCTCCTCTTTACTTTTTTTCTTCCTTAATATTCCTGTCCTGAGATTTTACTCTCCTCCTCCCAAAATTACACAAAAAAGAGAAAAATCAGCATTTTTCTTACTTTATTTCTGTTTTCTAGGGATCTGTGTTAAGAAGTAGAATGGCAGCGATTCATTAAATCAATAGTTACCGTCTAAGTTGTCCTTGGTTTTTATATTCAAGACTTTGCAGGCTTGGGACTTGCATATGTAGAGTGTGATTTTATCCATAAAACAGATTTTTAAAAAGTTTTTCGTGCCATCATTATTCTTAAGTTCTCATTTTTTAAGCATCTGTGGATAGATGCAGAATAATCCCCACCTCCCCTCAATGCTCACTCCAAGGAGATTAAATTTTAATCCTTAAAATCTGTAAACATTTTGAATTTCATAATAGAAAAAGCCTTGTGTGATTAAATTAAGGACATTGAGTTGAAATTCTCCTGTGTTATCCAGGTAGGCCTAATATAATAACAAGAGTCTTTACTAGTGAAACAGTGAGCTGGAAAGGTCCGACTGATAAACATGAGCGACTCAGTGACCATTTCTGGCTTTAAAATGGAAGAGGGCGACAAGCAGAGGAATTGGAAAGCCTCTAGAAACTGGAAAAGGCAAGAGAATGGGAGTCTAGAGAGTCAAGGAGGAACCCAGCCCTGCCATCAGGACTAGATTTTAGCTCAGTAAGATTCATTTTGTATTTCTGGCATCTAGAAATAAAATAAATTTGTATGGTTTCAAGCCACTAAGTTTGTGGTAAGCTGTTATCGCAGCAAGAAGAAATTAATACAGAGGCTTTAGAATTCTTGTCATAGAATATTTAACAATGTAGAAATAGGTTTTGTGGTTGTGATTTTTAAAAATAATTTCAACTTTTATCCTAGATATAGAGGGTGTATGTGCAGAAATGTAACATGAGTATATTGCATGATGCTGAGGTTTAGGGTACAGATCCTGTCACCCAGATAGTGAGTATAGCACCCAAGAAGTAACTTTTTAACCCATGCTCCTTCTTCCTCCCCTTTCTAATAATCCACAATATCTACTGTTCCAATCTTTATGCCCATGAGTACCTGATATTTAGATTCCACTTGTAAATGAGAATATGTGGTATTTGGTTTTCTGTTCCTGTGTTAATTCACCTAGTATTATGGCCTTCAGCTGTGCTATTATGAATAACATTGTGATGAACATAGGAGTACATGTGTCTTTTGGTAGAACAATCTACTTTGTTTTGGATATTTACCACTGTTTTCCACAGTGGCTGAACTAATTTACAATCCCATCGACAGCACATAAATGTTCTCTTTTCTCTGAAGTCTCACCAGCATCTGTTATTATTTGACTTTTTAATAATAGCCATTCTGACTGGTGTGAGATTGGAACTCATTGTGATTTTGATTTGCATCTCTCATAGTTAATGATGATAAGCCTTTCTTCATACGTTTGTTGGCTACGTGTATATCTTCTTTTGAGAAGTGTCTGTTCATGTCTTTTGCTCATTTTTTATGAGGTTGTTTTTTGATTATTGATGTAAGTTCCTTATAGATTTTGGATAGTGAACCTTTTTTGGATGCATAGTTTGCAACTATTTTCTCTCATTCTGTGTGATGTCTGTTCACTGCATGGGTGGTTTATTTTGCTGTGTAGAAGTCCCTTAGTTTAATTAGTTCTCACTTGTCAATATTTGTTTTTGTTGCAATTGCTTTTGGGGACTTACCAACAATTCTTTGCCAAAGTGCCAAAGTCAATGTCCAGTGGGGTATATCCCAGGTTTTTGCTAGAAATTGTTGTGGTTTGAGTTCTTATATTTGAATCTTTAATTCACCTTTAGTTAATTTTTTAATATGGTGAAATGTAGGGGTCCAGTTTCACTCATCTGCACATGGCTAGCCAGTTATCCCAGCACCATTTATTGAATAGAGAGCACTTTCTCTATTGCTAGGTTTTGTTAGCTTTCAAAGATGAAACTGTTGTAGGTGCATTGCTTCCTTTCTAGGTTCCATATTATATTCCTTTGGCCTATGTGTCTGTTTTTGTACCAGCACAATGCTGTTTTGGTTACTATAGCCTTATGGTATAGTTTAAAATTGAGTAGTGTGATGCTTCTGGCTTTGTTCTTTTTATTTAAGAGTGCTTTGGCTCTTTAGCTTCTTTTTTGGTTCCACATGCATTTCAGAATAATTTTTCATAATTCTGTGAATAATTACGTCAGTAGTTTGATAGAAGAAACAGCACTGAACCTGTGAATTGCTTTGCGCAGTATGGCCATTTTAATGTTATAGATTCTTCCAAACCATGAGCATAGAATTTTTTTTTTTTAATTTGTGCCATCTCTGATTTTTTCATAAGTGTGTTGTAGTTCTCCTTGTACAGACCTTTTACCTTCTTGGTCAGGTGTATCCCTAGGTATTTTATTCCTTTTGCAGCTATCATAAATGGGATTACATTCTTGATTTGGCTCTCAGCTTGAACATTACTCATATATAGAAATGCTACTAATTTTTGTACATTCATTTTGTAACCTGAAACTTCTCTGAAGTCATTTTTCAGTTCAAGGAACCTTTTGGCTGAGTCTTTAGGTCATTCTAGGTATAGAATCATATTATCATTGAAGAGGGGTGATTTGACTTCTTTTCCTATTTGGGTACTTTTTATTTATTTCTCTCACCTAATTAATCTGGCTAGGACTTTCTAGAAATAAGTTTTGAATAAGTAGAAATGTGTTTTGAAGGGCATATAAAAAAACTCTTAAAATATTTGAGGATATTTGTCATTCAAAACTCTTAAAATATTTGAGAATATTTGTTATTCAAAACTCTTCACTTTCAAGATCATATGAATACGTAGGAAACATAGAATTATTTGTGGGTAAAATGGATTGGCTGTATCTCCACACAAATCTTATCTCAAATTGTAATCCCCATGTGTCAGGAGCCAGGGAGAGACCTGGTGGAAGGTGATTGAATCATGAGGCTGGTCCCTCCATGCTGTTTTCATGATAGTGAGTGAGTTATCACAAGATGTGGTTGTTTGATAAGTGTTTGGTGCTTTCCCCTTCTCTCTCTGCCTCCTACTGTCATGTAAGACATGCCTTGCTTCCCCTTCGACCATGACTATAAGTTTCCTGAGGACTCTTCAGTCATGTGGAACTGTGAATCAATTAAACTTTTCTTTATAAATTACCCAGTCTCAAGTAATATCTTTATAGCAGTATGAAAATGAACTAATACAGGAAATTGGTAACATGGAGAGTGGGGCACTGCTATAAAGATAACCTGAAAATGTGGAAGTGACTTTGGAACGGGTTAATGGACAGTAGTTGGAATAGTTTTGAAGGGTCAGAAGAAGACAGGATCATATGAGAAAGTTTGGAACTTCCCAGAGATTCGTTGAATGGTTTTGGCCAAAATGCTGATACTGATATGGACAATGAAGTCCAGGCTGAGTTGGTCTCAGATGGAGATGAAGAACTTATATTTAAGAAGGTAGCAGAAGGTAAGAGTTCGGAAAATTTAAAGGCTGACTATGTGGTTAAAAAAAGAAAACCTCATTTCCTGCAGAGAAATTCCAGCCAGCCTTAAAAATTTGAATAAGTAACAAGGAGCCAAATGTTAATAGCCAAGTCAAAGGGGAAAATGTCTCCAGGGAATGTCAGAGACCTTCATGGCAGCCCCTCCCATTACAGGCCTGGAGTCCTAGAAAGGAAAAATGGTTTCATGGGTGGGGCCCAAGACCCCATTTCTCTGTGCAGCCTCTGTACATGGCACCCTGTATCCCAGCAGCTTCAGCTCCAGTTGTAACTAAAAGGAGCCAATTTACAGCTCAGGTAATTGTTTCAAGGGATACAAGCCCCAAGAGTTGGAGGCTTTCACATAGACCTGGGCCAGCAGATGCACAGAGGTCAGGAGTTGAGGCTTGGCAGCCTCCAACTAGATTTCAGAGGATTTATGGAAACGCCTAGATGCCCAGGCAGAAGTCTGCTGATGGAGCAGAACCCTCATGGAGAACCTCTACTAGGGCAATGCAGGGGGATGTGTGGGGTTGCTGCCCCCAAACAGAGTCCCCACTGGGGCACTGCCTACTGTAGCTGTGAAAAGGCCACTGTCCTCCAGATCCCAGAATGGTAAATCCACTGACAGCTTGCACCATGCACCTGGAAAAGCCACGGGGATTCAATGCCAGCCTATGAAAACAGCTGCAGAGGCTTCACCCTACAGAGCAGAGCCACAGGGGTGGAGCTGCCAAAGCCCTGGGGAGCCCACCCCTTCGACGGTGTGCCCTGAATGAAAGACATGAAAGCAAAGAAGATTTTGGAGCTTTAAGATGGTAACTGCACAGCTGGGTTTTGGACTTGCATGGGACCTGTGGCCCCCTTGTTTTTGCCAATTTCTTTTATTTGGAATGGGAACATTTACCCAATGCCTGTACCCTCATTGTATCTTGGAAGTAACTAACATGTTTTTGATTTTACAGGCTCATAGGCAGAACGGACTTCCCTAGTCTCAGATGAGACTTTGGACTTGGACTTTTGAGTTAATGCTGGAATAAGTTAAGACTTTGGGGGACTGTTGGGAAGGCAATAAAGTTTCAGTGCCACAAAAGAAATAGCACTTGAATATAAAATTTTCTATTTAATTCTCAGCAAGGCAAGGTACTCCTATGAAGGTTGCACCCTTACAGATGGAGCAACGGTGAGTGCACACTTGGACAAGGGAGGGGAAGGAGGTCTTATCATTGACACACATGGCCCCTGCTGCTATGTCTTTCCACTATTGGCTAGGGTTAGGCTGCATAGGCTAAACTAATTCCAATTGGCTAATTTAAAGAGAGTGATGGGGTGAGTGGTTTGGCAGGAAAAATGGTTATGACAGATCAAGTAATCAGAATGAGTCAGGGTGGAGTAGGTAATCAGAATGAGTCAGAGTGGAGTAGGTAATCGGAATGAGTCAGGGTGGAGCAGGTAATTGGAATGGGTCAGGGTAGTGTAGATAATTGGAAAAGGTTGCTTTACAAGGAAGTTAGGTTTAAAAGTAGAAGGTAAAGAATTGAACATACTGACATATTGATTCTTTGAAAAGAAATTTATAACTCATATCTAACAACCCCTCCTCTTGCATTTGCTTACAGCTCTTTCTTTTCAAATTTTTTAACATGTCTTGACTTAGTTGTTCTGCTTGATTTTCCAAAAGAAGAAGCTTCTCTGGATAAGATGGAGGATAGTTAAGGGAGGTTTTAGTAAGTGCCGTTTTTATGAGCCTCTGCACCAACCTGCAGATGCATGGTGTGACACAGCACCTGACAAGAATAATTACACCCTTTATGGCTGCGAGGGAAGTAAGAATTGAGGCTATTATTCTTTTCCATTTACCAAACCACTTTTTTAGCCATTCTGTAAAGGGGTCATTTACCCTTGAGTTGTTGGTTAACTCATTGGACAGAGCAGTCAGACCTTGCAATACCTTTGTTATACTTCCATCGGGGCGGTGTTGTTTGGGATGAAGGTACAAAATTGAGTTTTAATCATGATGCAAACTCCTCCTCTTTTTGCTAATATCATGTCTAAGGCTATCCTATTTTCCCAAGCCATCTGGCTAGTAGCCCCTAATTGCTCAGCTATTCCTTTAACAGCATCTCTAGTGTAGTTAATAAATCACTGTTGGTTGTATAGTTGTGGTTTATCCAATCTACATTTTTATTAATTGTCATCCACCAAAATACTGACTCAAATCCTGCACCTATTTGATTTCAGATTTTAAATTGATCTGGTATTTCCCGTGGGACTCCAATTGTGTTTAAATAGATATAAGAGTCAAAAGACCCATAAGGGGCTTGTGTTGCTTTACGATGTCATATTTTTTCTTCCTCTAATTGATGAAATGCCAGGGTGAAAGAGGTAACCAATTGGACTAAAGCACAAGCGTCAGTCCAGTTATTTGGCAGAGTGTCCAGTAAAGGTCCACCACCATGCCACCACACATCTGCTCGTGGATGAACAAGGGCTGACTGATTGATAAGCTCTTGAAAATTAATAAGCTTGCTGCATCCCTTCAGGTCTCCAAGGAACCCTAAGTTTCCTCCCTGTCTTGAGAGACATGAAGTGAACTTAGTATTAGGAGATGGAAGGTAGATGGCCCTCAGGGACTGACCCACAGGGTGCTGAACTTCAGGATATAGCAGAGAGAGAGCTTGGCACGATTTGTTACTTCAGGCTGCAGAATCCTGGAAAAAAGCTACCATGAAGCCCATGTCCAGTCAACAGGAGGAACCCCCTAGTGGAAAGGGGACAGTCTGGGCCTCTGGCCTGACATGCACACAAGCATAACAATTGCTTTTGTTTAACATGCAGATGGAATATTTGATCCATTCCAACCAGGCATTTGCGTCTTGGTATCCTGTCTTAATTGCCAAAGTTTTTTTAAGTCTTTAACTTCTACGGTAGCTATCTTGATCTTGTCGTTAGATGGAGGAGGAGCAGTTGTTCCATTGTGAGAGGTTTTGGAAGAAGGCTTAGAGCAAGGTGCAGGTGGCAAGGGATCAAAGAAATGCATTTCAAAGAATCCAATAGGGTCTGTCCCTGAAACCTCAGCCCCTATATCATAAAACCGGCTTAAAGAAGGGAAGTGGCTTAGAAAATGGGAAGAACTTTGAGAGTTTGAGATAATAACCTGTGTAAGATTGCACTGGTTTAGCTGACAGTTAGGGGGTGGGGCTGTCCCTCTAATAAAATGAATGTATGGTTTTAGGAAATTACAAAAACCGGTTGGGGCAGTTCATCCTTGCTCTTTAGTGGTACACAGAATGCTGGATCAACTATGGCATAAAAGCTCTACACCAAGGGGGCAAGACTCCTGGTTGACACTGGGATCTTTATCGAAATCTTCCCAGATTAAATGCTTCCCATTCACTAATGCCCAGTCTGAGGAGAGTTAGGAGGGACAGAGGTACTTTTCTGAAGTAGAGAACTGCCTTTGACTTGGCAAGTCCCCACAGGGTATAATAAGGCAAGCATTAAATACAATAGTTTGAGGTGAAATTGCCTTGGTTATGTTAATAACTACATGGTCAGCAATAGAGTGAGAAAAGAAGAAAAGAGTAATAGAATAGATGAAAGAGAGTTACATTTTTCTTAGTTTTATCTTGGTACGGGTTTTCCCCTGGTACTGGGGTCCATGACTCTGGAGAGGGTGGTGCTTTCTTGACAGCGGTGTGATGACTTCATCCCCATTTTGCTGTACGAACAGCAGTCTCGGTGATTAGCAGGACAAGGTAGGGTCCTTCCCAGGCTGGCTTGAGTTTTTCTTCTTTCCACCCTTTGAGGAGAATGTGATCTTCAGGCTGGTGCTGGTTTACTGGAAATTCTAGGGGTGGTACCTGTGCTAAAATACTTTTAGTTTTGAGGGAAAGGAAAGTGGAAGACAAACCAAGTATATTCTTTCTAAGAAATTGATCTTTTGTTTTAAATGTGGGGACATCAGCAGTGGACTTTATAATCCTTGGTGACTTCTTACTGAGAAATTTTCTTTAGCACCTATTTTTATTAGTTTTTAGACCAAAGAAAGCCAAACACCATTTTATATTTGACAATGCTTCCTGTATGATTTTTATACCAGATAAGCTAAATTTCACCTTTATATTAGTGTGTTGTTAATGTTAAACTCAATATTAGTAAAACCTTGTAGACATATTTATCCAATTTTAACATCTGACCATAAGGTAAGATTTTTTACGTACGCTTTTTAACCTTTTATAATTTTTGTTAAAGAGCAGGTTAGTGCTTTAAGAAAAGCCCATTGAGCTTTTATGTTAACATTCAGTTAACAGAAAAACTGGATGATACCCCTTTAACTTTAGCCAATATGTTTACACACAGAATTTCCTTTACAATTAACATTTTAAAACTTGCTTAAGCCTTTAAAACAAAATTTTTAACCTTTTAATGTACGTAAAAATTCACATTTTTATGCCTCCTTATAATCCTTTTACCAAAAGTATATTTTACTTTCCTTGCACGCCTTACACATAAACTGTTTCTTCAATAATTTTCCATTCAGGAGGCCTAATTACTTCTAAATTATACAATATTTCTTTTTTTTTCACGATTTTCACAGTCTTTGACTTGCCTCAACCTTCTAACTTGCTGCAAACATCACTTTCTTTAGAAAACTAGTTAATTTAAGACAAGAATTTATCATATAATATTCTTTTTATAAAAATTCTTCCCCTCTCCTTTTTTTTTTTTTTTTAATTTTCTCCAAAGCAACCTTCCTTCATGACTGTGGACTAGACTGCCTAAGGCCACAAGACTAGAAGTTAAGATAATACATGTTACACTGTTAACTTTTAGCAAACTTTACTTTTGTTGAAAACCTTGTAAGTTTGGGATTTCAATTATCCTTTACTATTAATAAGAACTTGTTTAGTCCAAATTAACTTATAATTGGTATTGATGGTTCCTTCTTGGTTCTGTAAGTAGTTTAAGGCTTGGCTGAGTGCAAACAACTCGCATGTTTGAGTAGATCAATTATTAGGCAATTTTCCTAATTCTGCTTCTACAAGAGTTTTCCTATCAATTGCTGAATACCCATTGTGTCTTTTTTCCTCAATCATCCGGGAGGAAATTTTTATCATCCTGTCCTGAAGGGAGTTCCTCCTAGGTCTGGTTGGACCTTTGTATGGTAATTAACTAGGATTCAGATCCCCTGTTTGGAAACCTGCCGAGTTAAGGGAATTATCAGTGGTTAATGTTAAATCATCTTTTTCTAACAGAATAGCCCCATAATTTAAGATTTTTGAGTTAGTAAGCTACCTTTTTGCTTTTTTTTTTTTTTTTTTTTTTTTGACTTAGGATAGTTGTGAACTGGTGAGGTGTGCTCACAATGAGGTTTACTCTAAAAGTTATTTTTCTACTTTCTTCTGCTAGCAAAATAGTTGTCGCTACAGATGGAATGTATTTGGGCCATCCACGGGTTACCGGGTTAAGAATTTTTGATAGGAAGGCTGTGGGCCGTTAGTGGCCTCAGTGCTTTTGGGCTAGTCCTTGTTTACACTGACAACAAGGTGGTATTGGAGTGTTATAGGGCCGTGCAGAAGACTTTCAATGATCAATTACAGGTTTTAAATTTACCCTGGCTTTCAAAGGAATAGGGTACACTGTTTTCTCTTTACTATTTCTATCTCTGTCTTTTTGTCTTTGACTTTGTCTCTCTCTTTTTCTCTCCCTAGTTGACTGCCTCTTTGTCTCTCTCTCTGCCTCTCTTTCTCTCTGCCTGTCTTTTTCTCTTTCTCTGTCTCTCTTTGACTCCCTCTTTGTCTCTTCCTCTCTCTCTGCCTCTCTCTCTCTGCCTCTCTTTCTCTCTGCCTGTCTTTTTCTCTTTCTCTCTCTCTCTTTGACTCTCTCTTTGTCTCTCTGTCTCTTCCTCTCTCTCTGCCTCTCTTTGTCTCTCTCTCTCTTTCTTTCCCCTCTCTCTCTCTTTTGTCTCTGCTGTTCTTTCCCTGCCTCTGCCAGTTGCTTATGCTGCTGTTCTCCCCTCTCCCGGTCCCTAGAGGAGGGACTGACAGAAGTGGAGCTATTCTTTCTTGCCCCGGAGAAGAAAGGAAAGGGAAGTTCTGAATATTTTTCTTACTACCAGAGGTTTGTGTGAGGTTCAACCCTTGAAATTAATAGAAGGCTCAACTCCTCACACCAGGGATGTCTCACCTTGCCTCTCCCAGAAAGCTCAACCCCTCAAACCAGGTGATGTCTTGCCTTGCTGCTCTGGAAGGTTGACCCGTTTCCTCCCTTTCCCCCTCTGAAGGTCCTTTGCATACTTCCCACTCATGTTTTTCTCTCTGGCTGCTGCCCAAGGGAGAATTAGGCCCCTCTTAGTGTTGGCGTGCTGGTATAACTCCCACGACATGGTCTGCCCTAAGCCATTTGAGGTAGCTACAGAAGTGCAGAGAGGACCGACTCACTCCGTCCAGCAGTAGGACTTTCACCATCCACATGAACGGCACCACAAGTAGGGTTGTTTGTGATCATTCACGCACACATACATTTAGCCCTCCAGAATTTGACCACCAAGGAAGTACTTTACCGGCTCCTGCAGCTTCTCCTTCTTTGGTCTGTGCACGGAGTCGTTGCCACGGTACATAAGGATCCTTTAAGCTAGGTTGCTGGCCAGCTTTCCCCCTCCCCCAACCCACATTGCTGAGAGCTCGGGTCATTCCTTGCACTGGGTGGGTCTTCATTTCTCACCGCTGGGTAGGTCTTGATTTCTCACCCCTGAGGTCACCACAAGGGGGCGGGGTGTGCTTCCTCACAAGAGAGAACTAGAGACCACCCCAGAGGAGAATGTAAACACAGGCGAGCCCCCAAAGTGTTATAAATAAAGTTTCTGTGCCGCAAAAGAACTAGCACTCGAATATAAAATTTTCTTTTTAATTCTCAGCAAGGCAAGGTACTTCTACAGAAGGGTACACCGTTACAGGTGGAGCAATGGTGAGAGCACACTTGGACAAGGGAGGGGAAGGGGTTCTTCTCCCTGACCCACGTGGCCCCTGCTGCTGTGTCTTTCCCCTATTGGCTAGGGTTAGACAGCACAGGCTAAACTAATTCCAATTTGCTAATTGAAAGAGAGTGAGGGGGTGAGTGGTTTGGTGGGAAAAATGGTTATGACAGAGCAGGACATCAGAATGAGTCAGGGTAGAGTAGGTAATCAGAATAAGTCAGGGTGGAGCAGCTAATCAAAAAAGATTGTTTTATAAGGAAGTTAAGTTTAAACACAGAAGGCAAAGAATTGAACATACTGACATATTGATTCTTTGAAACAAAATTTAGAATGCATATCTAACAATTGGGTTTGAAATGTTCAAAGGACATGATATTTGGAAGGGACCAGGGCAGGATGATATGGTTTGGCTCTGTGTCCCCACCCAAATCTCATCTCAAACTGTAATTCCCACCTGTGATAGAGGAACCTGGTGGGAGGTGATTGGCTCATGGGGGCAGTTTTCCCCAGGCTGTTCTCATGATTGT
The DNA here is from genome assembly GCF_049350105.2 of Macaca mulatta. Classification (NCBI taxonomy): domain Eukaryota; kingdom Metazoa; phylum Chordata; class Mammalia; order Primates; family Cercopithecidae; genus Macaca; species Macaca mulatta. The sequence continues at coordinate 63,060,470 of NC_133423.1, read as the reverse complement.
GAGTGAGTTCTCATGATATATGGTTACTTATAAGTGTCTTGTGCTTCCCCTTTCTCTCTCTCTTCTGATGCCATGTAAGATGTGCCTTGCTTCCCCTTAACCTTCCACCATAACTGTAAGTTTCCTGAGGCTTCTTCAGTCATGCAGAACTGTGAGTCAATTACATCTCTTTTCTTTATCAATTACCCAGTCTCAGGTATTATTTATGCCGGTATGAAAATGGACGAATACAGTGGGGCTTTTATTTGTTTGAATTTTTTGTGTTTACTTTTCTGGGTACTGACTTAAAGAAAGGTGAATAAAGTTCATTGGAATTTCTGTAGAAGCAGACAGATGTGAGAATAAATTCAGCAAAGTATATCCTATTATAGTGCTCAGAAATTATTCTGAAAAGGTGATAAATATATGATTATTTTAGGATAATTATGTTTGAACATAAAATGAAGGGGCACTTTCTCAGTAGGATGTTCTACTTACATGATTTTTAAGATTCCTAGATTTCAAACAGTTAAATCTATTCTAGAAGTTCATCTGGAGCAGAACTGGCATGGATTATGAATCTAATGAATATCAATATTTGATTACTATTTTTCTGAGTTCTGAAAAATAATGTTTATTGTGTAATTATCATACAGATTATCTTCAACAGAAGAAATATTCAGAGAACTAAATGAAACTCTTTATTATAAGCCAAATTTAAAATAAGCCCTTAGCAGCCCTTGTTTGTATGAAAGGGCTCCTGTGCTGACCATCTTTCAGCTCTTCCAGCTCAGGAGGGCACAATTGACTTTCATTCCCACTTGCTGCACTGGGAAATTCACCACTGTCTTCCTCTGGAGGCCAAGCTTCCAATGAGCCATTCCCAGCCAGTGACTGAATTAGCAGTGACTGAATATGGCAAGGATACTAAGGCAGATTGGTTCCTGTGAAACATGTAATTCTCTGATGATCAATCTGGTCTCAAATAACCCACCTACTTCGCTGCAACTTACTTAGAACTAGAATATTCCCAGTTCACAGGTGTTTCTCAAATAAATCTCTAGTCAAGTCTCGATGTAAATACTCAGAGAACCTCAGCTAATGCATATCCCCACCCACTTGTTCCACAATCCTCATTGAAATTAAAAACAGTAATGAATAAACATATCGAACATTTGTAATAACCACTTTATTTAGTGTAATTTAAAGAAGTGAAACAACAGAGAACATTTAATGTGGTAAAAGCAAGATATTAAGGAACAACAAAGAATTTCAACAAAAAAAGGAGTTAAAATAGATGGTGTATTCTATATTCTCATGTAGCTGATCCCATGAAATTTTGTTTCTTCACAGAGAGCAATGTATGTATCAGGAAGGCCCTGTTTCAAGTTTTTATTCATAGAACTATGTGCAAAAGATAATTTAAACAAAGTTTAGACTCAGAGCACAACACAAAAAGAATTGTGGTGGTAGGATACTCTTTAGATGAGTCTATGAATAGCTTAACTGCTATCAAGACAACAAGGCTGGGAAGCAACTAAAACTTTTTTTCCTTTTTTGTCATTCATTTTATAGTCTAGAGTTCTATACTATAGTGACGTAAAAATCTCTGCAATAATTTTGTGAAAGTATTGTAATTGCTGACATCATATAAAAGTCTATCCATAAAAGCCTTAGATGTCAGTATAAAGTTATAGTATATAATTCTCACTTGTAAAATTATTGACAATATACTTGATTTTTTAAATCTCTATGCTTCATATACATAGACACAGCACCCAATAAACCTGATTATTACTCGACCTTGTATGTATGCTCACCTCACTAGGGAGTTTCCTTGTTGCAACAATACTGGTCTTTCTTTCTTACCCAATTAACGAGGCAGAGATTGTTTCTGATTGCTGAAGTGGGATCTAGCTTACCATTGCTTGAAATCTGACTCAATTTATCTATCACTTCAGCATCGATAGAGTGCTGTTTTCCTTTCCTTTAGAAAAATCATTTGCTTTTATTCTGGTCAAAAAGGCAAGATTTACCTCGTTTAATCCTTACTTAAAAGATTTAAAATTACCAAACTTTATTTTCAAAATGCCAGACTCTGTGCTAGGCATGTAGAGAAGTAAATCAGAGAACTTTTACGATGTTAAGATGATACGTGCATATTTACTTAATCTGCAAACACTGTGAGGTATCAACGATTACATTTTAATTGCAAATGACAAAGCTGAAGACCCGAATTTAAATATGGATTTTTTTTTCAAGATCACAGGGTTAGCAACGTGAAAGAAAAAGTAATCTCTGGTCTTCCAATGGCAAATGCAGTAATTTTTCTACTATATCAACTTTCATTTTGATATTTGCACAACATATCACAAATAGTACAGATTGAATAACTTATGATGTTTACTTGGGTCACTATCATAATTAGGGCAATATTTTAAATAAAGAATAATAGAAAAATTGGATTAGCAAAGCCTGGCTTCTGCTACTTCTAATCAAGCATATGAATTTGAATGACTATCTTGCAAAATTTTGCATCTCTGAGGGCAGTTTGGAGGTATCTTGAGAGAAATTAACCATGTGTTTTCTTTATAGGAAAAGTTGTTTAAATCAGGTTTTAAAGTACTTGACTTCTCTTTTTTCATTCAGCTGTCAAGCATGTGTGCCTGATTCAAAGAAAAGACAAGGAGTTGAAATAACAGATTATATTAGTGCTTAATATGACTGTAAACTTTCCTTTTTATTTGAAAGCACCACATTACTGCTTATAAAGTCAAGTTGGTTTTTTAAAGTGTTTAATTCTATATAGACAGCTACAGCTGTCAACAAATATTGGCACATAAGATGTTTTCTTAAAAAATGTTAGGACATTGTCAGTTGATGAAGGAAAATGAATATCCTAGGTGATTAAAAATACAATTTTGTGTTTAGTGTAATAGTATCTAGTTACATAATTCATCATTGCTATGCAAATCTGACTGAATAAAGCAAGTGACATTATATATTCCTACTTACATAATTAGTGATAGATTTTATTTTATTTATTTATTTTGAGATGGAGTCCCACTCTCTTGCCCAGGCTGGAGTGCAATGGCACGACCTTGGCTCACTGCAACCTCCACCTTGCGGGATCAAGCGATGATCCTGCCTCTGCCTCCCAAGTAGCTGGGATTACAGGCAGGCAACGCTACACCTGGGTAATTTTGTATTTTTAGTAGAGATGGGATTTCACCATGTTGGTCAGGCTGGTCTCAAACTCCTGACCTCAGGTGATCCATCTGCCACAGCCTCCCAAACAGCTGGGATTATAGGCTTGAGTCTACCCTTGTTCTAAGTTAAGCAACTTTAAACTGTATTGCTTTGTCCATATTTCTTAAGATACTATTAAATTATTTCCTTGTATAATAAACTTTGACTAGTAAGAAGGAAATTACCTATAACTGTAGGAATTATAAAATTTGGCTTTTTAGCTTCTAAAATTGTCTTTTATGTAATTTAAATGGAATTAGCATTATATACAGATCCATAAAGTCAATCTTCCACCTTGGAAAACATGACAGATACTGATAATATCTCATCTATTTGCTCTAATTTTTCTATTTGCTTCTTTCTGGTGCTGAAAATTTTACCATTCTGGTTAATTTGTATTATTAAGGGATAAAATTTCTATTAAAATGTTAATGTAAACTCTCAAATCTCTTCTTATTTAAGCTTCAATATAAATGAATTTATATGAATCGTTGCAATTAACCTCTATATTAAACAAATTTTGACAAGAATGATGAGAAAATAGTACAAAGAGAATAGATTCATCAGGAATTGTGAAATTGAAGCCTTCTGAAAGAAAACCTGAAGCATATTATCTGCATTTAAAAAGTGGGTAACTTTAGATTGGAAAAATATGTAGGATTTCAGATGTCTCCTTATAGATGTTGGCAGTCGATTTTGATGTCTCTGGCAAAAGAATCAGTGTTATTTTACAATATTATATGCTTTTGTATATTACAACCACTTTAGTATATGACTAAAGCAGTATCTATGACAGAAACAATATTTCTTCACTATCCCTACTCTTTTTTTCTTTTTAATAAGGGAACACCTAAAGATCTACCTAGACACAATGGTGCATACGTAGAGACTTCATTTCTACCTCTCCAACATTGCTAGCTGTGGGCAGGTGACTAAATTCCAGTGATGATTGGGGCTTTGGGATCATCTCCTTCCATCTAAGTGATGGAACTCAGTCTTATGTTTGAAAGACTCATCAATATCTTTCATGTAGAGGTATTTTATTGGTTATTTTATTACATGAATGGATCACAATTCATTTAACTATTTTACGGTTTATAAAATAAAATGTTTGTGTTGTTTGTTGCTTGTATGTACTATGAATAATCCTTTGGTTAACATTCTTGTCCAGGTATCCAGGATTCATGCATTTCATTTATGTGGGATTCATACCTAAGAGTAAAATTCTGGGTAATATAGTATCCATATGTTTGGCATTAATTGATTTTACTAAAATGTTGCTTAGTGAAAGTGCCAATTTTCTCACATATCAAAAATATATGAGAATATCATCTGCTCCAAAATCTGACACTTTGTATCAACAGATTTTTTTAGACTTTTTAGATTTCTTTACTCTACCATTTGGCTATTTGTGATATCTCATTTTGTATTAATTTGCATTTTCTTGGTGGTTATAATTATCTTCTTTTGTCAAGTGCCTGTTCAAGGCTTTGCTTATTTTGCATACTTGGTTGCCTTTCTTTTCCAATTCAAAATCAGGAAAATATGCAGAAATGTAGTACTAAGTAAACTATTAGAAAATAAATTTCAAGAATATATGAAATATACGAAATACCATTTACTTCATTACAGGACAATAATGTTTATCCAAATCAGGAAAATGACATAGTACCAATCAAATATTTTAATAATGAAAAAAGTTTTCATCAAAGTTCAATAGCTAATCATCATAAAATTGTTAGAAACCTATAAATAAAGTGAAGGTCTATAAACAAACATGTATTTTCTTTAAATTAGGAAGAAGACAAAATCTCTGCTAATATACCTGAATTCAATAATGTACTAAACTCTTTAAATGGCATAATATAAGAAAAATATATACATATTGGAAAATATTTTTAAAGCAACCATTATTTTCAGATAATAGTATTCTCTATTTTTAAATTTTATAACATTTATCTTAATAAGTAGTTTATAAGCAGTGTGCTGTTCCAATCTTTGTTATATTTCTGTAAAGAATGAATACATAATTTCAGATACCATTTATAATACTAATAAATAATAACTGCAAATAAAATGTAGCAAAATATTTTAAGACCTTTGTATAGAAATCCTTATATATAACATTAAAAATATATATTCACTAAATATATATTAACCATACTTAATATTTTATGGGTAAATTCTCCCAAATTGATCTATATATTTAATTCATCTGCAATAAAAATCCCATTAGGGTTTTATTATTAACTTGATGTAAGAACAAAAAAACTCAAGTGCAAATAGTCAAGACACTGCTGAAGAAGAAGAATATTGTGGAGTTATCTTTTTAATTATTAAGAACTTTTAGAAAGATATACTAATTAATTTGTGAGTTTTCAGCAGCAGGACAGAGAAAGAGACCGGTGGAAGAGCATAAACAGCCCAGAACAAACTTACGCATGGGAACCTGCTATTTTACAGAAATTGCATCACGAATCACCAGGGGGAAGCTAGCTTATCAGTAAATGATGCTGAGACAAATTGTTACCCAAGTGAAAAAATACCTACATATATTTTGTAATGGATTCATATCTCAAAACTACACATAATCCATTCCAAATGAGAGAATTCAAATTTTAAAAAGAGCTTCAAAAGCAGAAGTCAACATAGATGTATGTGTTTATAACCTTTATTAGGAATGTATTCCCTAAACAAGCTGCAATGGCACCAATTCTAAATGAAAAGGCCAATACACATGAATCCCTCTTATACACAAGACATTATAAAGAAAGTATAATTCACAAATTGGGAGAATATTATGTGCAACATATACAATTGATAAAGAATTATAGAGTAGGAAGATAATAATAAAACAAAGCAACAGAAAACAACGTGTTTCAGTCAACAATAGAATAGAAAATAAGTGATTTTGATTGGTATAATAAAATTTTGTATAGCATTGAGACTCAATAAATGAACTACATATATGCACACCAGAAAGAGTGAAACTGAAAAACAAGAATATTGAGTCAACAAAGCTAATCACAAACAATGCTTGCAACATAATTCTATTTATAATATGTAATCTTTAAAAATCAAAACTAAAACAGTATCTTTAGTTATATACCCAAGTATCAAAATCTCTTTTTGAAAAATTAAATAATGAGTAACAGAAAACAAGATATGTGGTTTCTTCTAGGGAAAGAAGGAATATGGCATCTACAAGGAGTACACAAAAGTCTCTGAAATATAAAAAATGTTCAATTTCTTAAGTGATATTTCAGTGTCGTGGGTGTTCATTTTTGTTATTTTTTTTACCTGTATGATTCACCGTGAAAAAATATAAAATTGCAATAAAATTTAAAAAATAAAACAAGATAATGGAATGACAGAAATAATAACAGAGAAGAGTGTACTTCAAACTGATACGCTGATTGAAATTAGACTAGTTTCCAAATTTTATTTAGTATATTTTAAAAATTTGTCACATACGGTTCCTTTTAACACTAAATTACATTAGAATTATTATACCAGTAATGTTTTTCTTTACTAATAACAGCATTTGTCAAAATGTATCCACATCAACAAAGGTTACCCTACACATATGGAGATTTCCTTAACATTATTTGGATACTTTGTATCCAATAAATATGTTGCTCAGGGACATTTCCTAATGATTGTTAAAACATTTGCTAAAGATTAGCTGATTAGTAGGAAAAAGTTGACTGTAATAGGAATGAACAAACAAACTGTAATAGGAATGAACAAACAAACTGTAATAGGAATGAACACACTTATACCAGCCTAGAAGTCCTGTACCTAGGACACATAGGCTAGTAAACCAAACTCCAGTGGACCATCACAGCTGAGTATATATATCCTCAAATTCTCAAGATTTTTTACTATGCTTTTCTCTTTGTTAATCCTTTGATCAATTATGTCATTTTGTGGTCAAATATATTCTTCTCTTTTTTTTTCTTTTCTTTCTTCTATTTTGTTTGTTTGTTTGTTTGTTTGTTTTTGAGATGAGTCTTGCTCTGTCACCCTGGCTGGAGTACAATGGCGCTATCTTGGCTCACTGCAACCTCTGCCTCCTGGGTTCAAGCAAGTCTCCTGCCTCATCTTCCTGAGTCGCTGGGACTACAGGCCCCCGCCATCATGCCTAGCTAATTTTTGTATTTTTAGTAGAGACGGGATTTTACCATGTTGGCCAGGCTGGTCTTGAACTCCTGATCTCAGGTGAACCACCCACCTCAGCCTCCCAAATTGCTGGAATTACAGGCTTAACCCACTGCATCCGGCTGTGGTCAAATATATTCTGACTATAAGTAACCAGTCACGAAAAAAATTATTTTTCTAGTAAAGAGAATGAATGTAATAGTGAAACAGATTTGATGAACAATGGAATACATTTTACTTTAGGTATCATTGTATTTACTTAAAAGTAACATTAACTTAAAATAATAAAAAATACTATTTTTTACATCATGAATAATATATTTAATAATAACTATATAATAAATGCATAAAATTGAATGGATCTATAATAAACAATATCCTTGATTAATTCATTCTGGATCACATATTATCTGGATCAAATAGTTTTCACTCATCTGGAACAAATGGACCTCAATATGATAAATGTTAATTAATTAGAAGTCTACTGAGAATTATTAAAGCAAAGTTGTCTGTATGTCAGGGAATTTAGTTATTATAATGACTTTAATAATTCCTGGATCTGTGATCTATATAAAATGGCCCAAAGGAAGTAATCCAAATTCTTGTTTCCCCACACTATATAACATCATCCAAGCCCATGAAGAAACACATTAAAAAATAATAAAGTAGCAAGACTCTGTGTCTTGTTAAACATCAATATAACTTAAATGGTAGTCAAGAAACAGCATTTCCCCTTTTCTGGTTAACTGGGTTTCAGGAAAACGCTCATCTATGTCGGTATTGTGCATTCTGCTTTATTCCTTTTGTTCCTCCTCCTTTCCAGCTCTAAATTCTGCCCTACTATACATTTCTTTTTTAATAATTATTCTTTTTCTGACTGCTCTGCAACTCCTCTCTTTTTCTTGCATTAGTGTCTCTAGAGAATTGAATCCAACAGCCAGCTCTAAAAATGCCTAATGGCTAAAATACTTTTCGTATACCAAATGGCTAAAGTAGTTATATGGTTGAAACATTTTAAATCCCATCTGTGGGACTGAATAGATTCATAGAATTGAAGTTTATGGAGACAAGATTTTATTTCTAGTTTTCTATGTAAATATAAAGAAGTAAAGTCTGTAAACCAACAATAAGCTGATGGAGATACTTAACACTGAATTGGTATATGTTAAAATATATTCAAGGATGAAAATCAGCAAACAACTATTTTTTTGAAATGATTTTTTTTTCTCAGTAGCTTTTGAAGGGAAAAAGTTATATTAAAGGCCAGTTTGAGCTCAGGGATGGTTTCAATTGAGTTTAAAACTGATAGTGTGAAAATAAGACTTGCAAGTTTTTGTTATCTTCATTTGTGAATTTGATATTTCTGACTTTAAAATGTTTAATGCAGGTGAATTATATGACTTAGCATTTCTATAGTTGTCAGTTGGAAAGCAAGAATTATATTACTGGAATTCCTTGAAATTACCTCTCTTTTAGTAAAGGTTAGTAAGAGCAATTCATAACCTAGGAATAAAAAATATATTTACTGTTTTACTATTGCTGAAGAAATGTTATAACCCTGTTATTCATGTAGGTATTTGCTATCTTGGCTCAGAATTATCTACAAAGTTAAATGAATAACAATGGAATGTATCAATTTATGAGATTTAATACTTTGCTTGTATCAAGTAACTAAGTAATTTATTTGTTGCATCTTAATACATCTTATAAATTGAAATCTAAAACACCCTGTATGTTTACATGTTAAAATACAAATGTATTTTCACTCCTGATTTAAATATGCTACTACACAGAGCTCCTTGGATAATGTAATGTGAACAAACTTCCAAAGTGTTTGTCTCATGTTCATCTTTGAATAAATGACAACATTGAACCTGACTTTGATAAGAAAATAAACATGACACCTGCCAGAAATTAATAGCATTGTCAGTGGGAAACTGAAGCTCCAGAATATGTATCTAAAAGATTTATCTGCTTTTTTTTAAATTCTGACTCAAAGAGATAGGATAACAATTTAAAGATAATTATAAGGCAATGTCGATATAAATATTGAGAGTAATCTATTCAGTAAAGTCTATAAACAAACACTGCACATTCCAAGTCTTTTAAAACTCTTTTCTTTTGGCAAAAATTCATAGAAAAAATAATAATTTAAAAATTAGTTAAAGAAGTAGGGAGGAAGTCAAAATGGCAGAAGTAAATTCTTCCTTGTTTGTAATTACATTAAATGTAAATGGCTTAAACCCTCCCATTAAAAGACAGAGATTGACGTAAGAAAAAAAAAGTGACCACAGTGTTTGCTATCTAGAAGAGAGTCACACTATATCCAAAGACACAAATGGGTTGAAATTGAAAGAATGTGAACTGATATTCCATGCAAACAGTAACTAAAAAGGGGGATGGGGTGACTACACTAGCATCAGACAAAATGAACTTGAAGATGAAAACTGTGACAAGAAACAAAGGAGGACATTACATAAGAATAAAAAGTGAAATCCTCCAAGAATACATAACAAATATAGATAGATAGATCAACAGAGCCCCAAAATATATGAATCAAAAACTGACAGAGTAGAAGAAAGTAATAGACTGTTCAATATTAATAATTGGAGACTTCATAAGTCCAATTTCAAAAGTAGTACAATTAGAAATGAGATAACAAAGAAAATAGATAACTAGAACAATGTAAGACAATTAGACCTAAGAGACATACATTGGATACTCCACTCAACAATAGCAGAAAGCATATTCTTTTCAAATGCACAAGAATTCACCAGGATAGAGCATATATTATACCCACAAGATAAGTCTCAATATACTTATAAAGATTGAAATTATGTAAAGTATGTTCTCCAAGCACAATCAATTGAAATCCGAGACCCATAACAGAAAGCTGGAAATTCCCCAATGTAATGTAATTAAATAATACACTTTAAAGCAACCATTGGATTCAAAAAGTATATCACAAAATAAATCAGAAAATACTCCAAGTTGAATAAAAACATAACCTACAAAAACATATAGGATGCAGTGAAGGCAGTGCTTAGAGACACTTTATAGCTATAAAAGCTCACATTAAAAAAGGAAGAATTTAACTCAATAACAAGAACATCTACTTAAGGATCTAGAAAAAGTAGAACAAAGTTAACCCGAAGCAAGTAGAATAAAAGAAAAGATGAAGATAAGAGTGAAGATCAATGAGCTAGAGAATGGAAAAACAATTGAAATAAACAATGAAACCAGTTGATTTTTAAGATAAAGAAGATTGACAGACCTTTACATAGACTGAAAAGGGAAAAAGATGACTCAAATGACTAACTCAAGAATACAAGTGTCAACATTACCACTAACTTTGCAAGAATGAAAAAATTATGAAAGCATAATATGAACAATTATATGACAGAAAATTAGGTACACTGGATGCAATGGGCAAAGTCCTAGGAACACAGAAACTACCAAAGTGACTCAAGCAGAAAAAAAGTCTAAATTCACCTAAAAGATATCAAGAAGATTTATTCATAAAAATAAAACAAAAATGAAAAATATATCAACAAATTAAAGCAGAGCCTAGATGCCTTCACTGCTGAATTCGACCAAATATTTAAAGTATAATTAACACCACTCTTATTAAAGATTTTTCAAACAACAACAGACAGGGAAGAACCTTCCCCGCTTATACAATAAAAACAATATTATTCTAATATAAAAGTCAGAAAAAAATAAGAAAAAAGAAAACTACAGACAAATATCCTTTGTATATATAAATTCAATAATCCTCAATAAAATTTCAGCAAACCAAATCTAGCAATGTAGTAATATATACCATGACCAAGTGAGATTTATTTCTTGAATATAATGATGATTAACCATACAAAACTCATTCAATGTGATGCATCACATTATTAAAAAGAAAAATAAACTTTTAAAAAACACAATTATCTCAATAGTTGCAAAAATAAATGAACACATTCAACACACTTTAATAATAAAAGTACACCAAACTAGGAATACAAGAAAGCTTTCTCAATATGATAATTGGTATATATGAAAAATCTACATATAACGTTATGTTGAATGGTAAAAGACTATAAGATTTCCCCCTAAAATAAGAAAAAAAGACGTGAATATCCTTTCTTGAAACTTCTATTCAACATTGCATTGGAAGTGCTAGTTAGGTGAGTAGGTAAGAAAAATAAATAAAAAGAATCAAAGTTGGAAAGGAAGAGCTAAAACTACCCTCAAAGATGACATGGTTTTATACATAGAAAATCATAAAGAATATATACACACAAACTATTAGAGCTTATAAATGAATTCAATGAAGTTAAAGGAAATAAGACCAACAACAGTAAGCTGTATTTCTATACACTAAACATATTATTTAGAAAAGAAGTGTGAGGCCAGTGGTGGTGACTGAGGTTTGTAATCCCAGCACCTTGGGAGGCCAAGCCAGTTGGATCATCTGAGGTCAGGAGTACGAGACCAGCCTGGCCAATGTGGTGAAACACCGTCTCTACTAAAAAGATAAAAATTAGTCAGGTGTGGTGTTGGGTGCCTGTAATCCCAGTTAGTTGGGAGGCTGAGGCAGGAGAACTGATTGAACCCAGGAGGTGGAGGTTGCAGTGAGCTGAGATCGTGCTATTGCACTCCAACCTGGACAACAAGACTGAAACTCCATCTCCATCTCAAAAAAAAAAGTAAAGAAAAAAGAAGTGTGTAACAGACTCGCACATACTGGTGATGAAATACATTGTTACAACATGTCTAGAGGGTAATTTAGCAATCTGTATAAATGGTTTCAAATTATTAATGCCAAATCTAAAACACAATTTTAAGCAAATGATCATAAATTCATATTTGTGTAATTTATATACATTAAGGGATTTTTTCTGATGTTTTATAATATGAAAACTAAAAAGATATCCCAATGTTAATACGAATAGAATGAACGCATAAACCATCTGATATTCATAGGAGGTATTACTTTGCAATTATTAAGGCATATGGTTTTAATGAGGACTTGACAAAATTCTCCTCTGATATATTTAATGAATTATCAGAACACCAAACTTTATAAAATCAGACCTGAATGAATATATACATATATTCATTTGATTGTACATATACACACAAACTTTGGTAAATTTTCACATTTCTATGTTGCATATGATACTTTTATAATTCTTATAATTTTACAATATATTAACAGTGCTTTAATTTTATGAAATTCCAAAAAATATTGTATATAGATTACTCCATATTTAAAACTTTTTAGCAAATCTGGAATTTTTATATTATATTTTCCTAAAGCAGACATACTCATCCATTTACTTAAAGACATATTGTATATTTACCCAAAGTTTTCAAAAACACTAAGTATACTGGAAATTAGGCAAAGAAATTATCCATCACAGGCAATATTGTTCACCTTAAACTCCCCCCCAAAAACACACACATTCCTAATTTTCATCAGGATGAGGTAAAAGTGATTTTAAGGAAAACTGCCTTGAAAATTAGTATCTAGAGATTTACATTTGTATTTTAGTATCTTAGTTTAGAGTTTTGATCTAAATTTATATATTACATTCTCTAGAAGTATATGTCATAGTATGCCATATATGAATAATATTGTACAAGTTAAAAGTAATTTAAAAATTGTTTTTCAACCTGAATATTATTTAATAATTAACAATAGTTTACAATCTTCTACATATTTCAGCCTGCTTTTATATGAATTCCTACCTTGATGTAGCCAGATATATGAAAATCTAAATTTTAGAACACCAAAAGAAGATACTAATTATTTTGAAGAAGGTTTTTGGTGGAAATTCTACTGATGGTATCTGTTTATTTGTAGAAGATTATTAAGAAATGTCAGAGACAAGTCACCGAGTTGTTTTTTTTTTTTTTTTTTTTTAAATGAAGTCTTACTCTGTTACCCAGGCTGGAGTGCAGTGGCATGATTTCTACTCACTGCAACCTCCGCCTTCCAGGTTCAGGTGATTCTCATGCCTCAGCCTCCCGAGTAGCTGGGATTACAGGTGCACACCACCATGTTCTGCTAATTTTTGTGTTCTTAGTGGACACAGGGTTTTGCCATGTTGGCCAGGCTGGTCTTGAACTTCTGGCCTTAAGCAATCCACCTGCCTCGGCCTCCCAGAGTACTTGGATTACAGGCATGAGCCACTACACTTGGCCATCATGGAATATCTTAAGTGTTATTGGAAATTAATCAAATATCAGTATATCATCTATAAAATTTTAATTATAGAGTTAATTTTAAAAAATATTTTATTTATAAAACAATTTGATAAAGATAATTTTAGTAATCTACTTATTGTATAGAGTAAAATCTTGGAGTGAATGTATGAACATAGAATCTATGTATAGTATATGTCAATCTTAAATGGTCATTCAACTCTGGTTTTGTCATTCTTCATGTTAGAATAGTTTGATATTTTGTGCTATAACATTCAACTGAGCCTCTTCAATTTAATCTGTGAGAAGAACCATGGGTTAATGAATAAATTGATCAATATTTGCAAGTTAATCCATACTGCATGGGGATGCAGCTATTAGAGAAACCATGGAAAGAACAGCTGGTTTGCTTATTGGAAATAAAATCTTATTTATTGGGTTCATTCCAAAGATGCTAACCACATATTCCCCAGGTGCACTGGTGGTGGTGATTTCCTTTACAATCATTCTGAACTGTGGTTCTAATGGAACCATATGGGCAATATTTATTGCCCAAATTGGACAGTGCTCCCTATATACTAATTATATTCAGCAAAAATGAAAATCTTCAAGTATAGTCCAGTCAATGAAATTCTGATTATTGAACAGCTGCAGTGAATGTTCTCACACTTGTCATGTTATATACATTTATTCCTTTTAAAATAAATAACCCTTAAAAATATAATAAATATTGGAAATGTTGATATTCAAAATGCAGAGACTGTTGCATATGGTAGACCTATTTTTTACTATGCTACTCAATGACAAATATAGTAAACATTTTAACACATTTTAATATTTATTTTACCCACTTATTTTCAAAAAACATCATTCAGATACAAGGGAACTTGTAGACTAGTTCCAATTTTAATAGACTTAAATGCAATTTTAATAGACTTAAATGCAATTTTAATAGACTTAAAATTATTTTTCTTCTGACTGTATAGATATTTATCATTATAAAACTTTTTGTTCTTACAAATAAAATGACAGAATTATTAAAGTCTCTCAATCCAATAAAACAAAAGTGAATCCTACTCTTAATGAGGTTTTTCATTATTAGTCAGGAGTTAATAAATACAATCTTTGTGCCTGTACACGTATGAAATGTATTTTATGTGCTTCTAAGAAGCAAGTGAACACAAAACCTTTGAGAATAATGTCTCTTTTCTTGTCAAAATGCATAATGCTGACACAAAGATAACGATAACCCAGGAATTCTATGATAGCCAAATCTGTATTATATTCAAAGAGCTCTTACATGGAATATAGGCTTTTAAGAAATCAAAGCCTGGACACAAGCCTCATGTAACTTTTACTTGCCAACAAGACTGCAGTTTTGAGAGACCAGCCAATGACTGTGGAGAGATTATCCCAAGAAGGATCTCTGACTAAAATTTCTAAAGCCATTCTTTTCATGGCATGTGTCTGTGTGTGTGTGGACGTATGTTGCCAGCGAAGGACTCTCCAGGAATGGGCCATATCAAACGACCAGTGTCAAATAACATGACTAATGCCAGAACTGAATAGCTCTAGACAAGTCTTAGAAACATGGCCGTATAGTCTTGCCCAGTTTGCAATGCTCTCCCTGTTTCAACGGAGACTTTCTTCATCTTAAGTGTTTATGCTAATCCACTCATAACGTACAATCATTCTAAACTTACAATTATCAAGCTATAAAATGTTGCTTTACAGCAAACTGTATACTGATAATGTGGAAGTGATTAATCTCTCTAGTATTGTTCATTTGTTGCTATGGAAATACCGCTTCTCTACAGGGCTATTAGTAAACATTTTATTAAGATTGCTGCCAATGACGGAGTCAGCCTTGGCAGACTGCATCAAATGCAAAGCGGTATCTTTGCAGTCATGCTCTGCCATGCCTATACACATCAGAGTGTGTTTTTATCAGGAAGATTTTGTTTTCAGAAAACAATAACATTTATTTCTGTTGCAGAACACAATGACGGAAAATTGATTTCACATTGGGATTGGGAATGCATGCAATTTAAAATGTATGAACATTTTATAATTTAAATATTTTAAATCAATTTTTATAAGTGGATTCTTATTAAGATTGAATATCTTAGATTAAAATGAACACTTGGTACATTTCTTTTCAAACCTAAAAGAAATATATATATATATATGTAGTTTTAGATATATATTTCTGACACACTGTGATAATATTAAGATCATGATAATTTTTTGAATAGAAGTTCATATAGCACATTGTCTATTGGCTTGGAAGGAGAAGTTAAATTCCATGTACTCATAAATAACATGTTGCATCACATTGGCTGAAGTGACACATGAGACATATGTGAAATAATTTTTACTTTTCCTTTCGGACTTATAACAATATAGTTTTGTAACATTTTACTTCTGGAATGGAGTGGACAAAAGTATTTTCACTTACCATGAAGTATATTTAGCTAGCAAAGAAGCTATTATTAGTAAAACGTGTCTCTAAACAAATACGTTAATCCCATATCATTCAAACAAAAAGGTTTAACATATCTTTTTCTGTATTACTGGGAAATCATTGTTGTAATTATCACTTGACAAAGTATTCTTTGAATATAATACACAATGAATTCAAATTACTATACTGAATAAATTACAGAAATAATGGCATTAATTTAGTTGCCTTGATGCTTTAAACAATGATGAGACAGATCTAGTATTTTGTGAGCTTATGTTCAAATTTAAATTAGCCAAAATTATTAGAGGTACAGTGGTATGCTTTAGTCTTGTGTCATTTAATCATTCATTTACTCATTCAATCATTCATCATTAAATAAATATTTGAGTGTTTATTTTAGCTTACTTTTAAGAATGAAAATTAGGCGGGTACAGTGGCTCATGCCTGTAATCCCAGCACTTTGGGAGGTCGAAGCAGGTGGATCACCCGAGGTTAGAAGTTGATCAGCCTGGCCAATATGGCAAAACTCCGTCTCTAATAAAAATACATTTAGCCAGGGGTGGTGGCAGGTGCCTGTAATCCCAGCTACTCAGAAGCTGAGGCAGCAAAATTCTTTGAACCCGGGAGTCAGAGGTTGCAGTGAGCCCAGATCATGCCACTGCATTCCAGCCTGGCAGAAAGACCAAGACTTTGTCTCGAAAAAAAATACACCGATTCCCCTTAATGAACTTAGGGCATAGCAGAGTGAGAAAGACTTGCAAGTTAGATAATTCGTGAAATAAGTGTTTTGAGAGTTTTGCACAGGTTGCTTTACATGTAGATAGTCCAAATAATTTAGTAACAAATTCAAATTGTCTATAATACAATTGATTACTTCTTTAGTCGATCACTTCAAAATTTGGAATTCAATACAAAGATTCTGTTATGAAGTTTTTGGTGGAAAGTCTTAGAATAAATAGATGTAGCATTCCAGATCAGTAAAACCAAACAATTGGTTTTCATGATTCAACATTAATTTTACTCAATAAGATATTTGTGTTTATCTGCATAATAACACTAAGAGGCATAAAGCATTACACAAGTATTTTTCTGGTTTTTAAATCAATAAAATGTCATTTTATATTTGACAGATGATAAAATGCCTATTGCTACATTGACTAAAAGGAGCTTCATAAAATCACTTGAAGTTCTACATCACAACTTGAAATGTTTCAATTCATTACAGTTAATGAATGATAGTGGATCTGGAAAACATTTTACTTTGAATGTAGGCATGGTCATTTGTTCTGTTCGTTAAATCGTTATGCTATGACACTTGCAGGAATCTTCCAATTTTAACATATAAATCCAAAACCAATTCTTTAAGAAGGTGCATCAAATAATATACTAAATATAAAAAGTGTGCTTTAAATGTTTTACATATATATAATTTCCTCATTATGAAATACTATTATTTTTTAAATAATAAGCAATGTGCATTTCAGAACTTTGTCTACTCTTTTGGTATAGTAATGTTTACATTTAAGTGGATTGTAGTTAATTGATAAAATATAACTATTGATTTCTATTGGACAAATACTATTAAAGTAGGCTAATATTTGATGCAATCAGCCTGTAAGTGAGGAGGAATAGCTTTCAAGATCTAATTTGGACAATGAGATTCATTTTCATCTAATAAGCATCACTGCGTGACAACGTTGCTAGATTCCCAAAGGCATCCTGGAACGATTTATTCTGGCTACATCATTATGAAAATTTTGACCTTTGATCTTAATTAGGCATTCATATTTGCATGATGGAAGTCATAATTGTGGTTGGATATCAACCATATGAAGTGTTTTGCATAAATCATTTGTATATGTATTTTTAGTATATTAAAGTAAAAAAAGAGGGTGAACCTTGTTACAAGCTGATGACAAGTTGGTACTTAATGGTGAATATTTCAAATGGGAAAATGAGTCTATAGTCAGAGGCAGCTTTTCAAAACTGAAAAGATTGGCAGGCAGTTTTAAATCTGAGAGTCCTGAGAGATATTTTCTCAGAGTTAATACGATAATGGTGGTAAATCCCTCCCAAATACAAAAATGAACATAAGGGCTGAGATGGTATACTGTCCACTTTTGGGTAGGACGAATGGGTCCTATATAGTGAATAATGTTGAATATCTGAAATTCTGCAGTGTGATTAAGAAAAAAATTCACAAATTTGAAATAATTTGGTTGTTTCGATCGTATTAAAATGATCAATATGCTTATTTACTGCTTCACAAAATAAAATAGTAAAATTTCATTATATAGAAAAAAGAAAACCTTTATACTTTATTTTTGCTCTTTCTCTATGCAAAATGGTCTAAGATTTTTGATAAGGAAGTGCAAAATATGACCCTTATAAAATATTCTATCTAGATCAAAATAAAGAAAAAATAATAATAAAAGCCTGTCTCTTAAGGTTGATACCACACACTGCTCAAGCCAGATATTTTTGCATATCCCTTTTATGTCTTTCCGACACTCTCCCTGTCTCAGTGGTTCTTCAAATAAGTACACAGTTGAACAAAAATCTAAGGATACTTTAATATATCCATGTCTGGCCCACATTAGACCAATGAAATGAGAATCTCCGCATGTAGACTTTTGGATGGATATTTTTTAAATCTGTATTTTTTGGATACCGATATTTGTATCCAGGAGGGCTGCAAACAGTATTTACTGTTTATTTCTTTTTCTCTCCCTTTCTCTCTCTCTTTCTCTATTTATTAATCAACTATTGAAATGTGATTCAGAGCCCACATAATTCACTTATTGAAAGTGTCCAATTATATGTGTTTTAGTATAGCCATAGGGTTTGCAATCATCAACACAGTTTAATTTTGGAATATTTTTAAATGTAACCAGAAAGGAAATTCTTACCCATTAGTTGTCACTTCCCACTTTATCCTAATCTAAATAACCTACCCTTAAGCAACCACTATCTACCTTCTGTCTCTACAGAATTACCTATTCTGGACAATTGAAACAAATAAAATTATGTGATATGCAATCTTTTGTAAATAGGTTTTTTCACTTAGCACAGCATTTTCAAGAGTAATCTAAGTTGCAATATGTATCAGTACTTCATTTCTTTTTATTGCTGAATAATATTCCAGTATGTGGCTCTAACATATTTTCTTTATCCATTCACCAGTTGATGAAAATTTGGTATGTTTTCACACTTTGGCTATTATAAATAATGTTGTTCTAATAATTTTGTACAGGTTTTATACAGACTTATGTTTTCATTGAATATATAATTTTGGGAGTATTGCTATCTTACTATTAAGATACACGAACACGAACGTTCATTCATTTATTTAGATAGTGTATATTCTTTCAATTATGCTTGTAGTTTTCAGTGTATACATTTTGCAATTCCTTTATTAAATTTGTTCCTAAGGAATTTATTTTTTGGTGCTGTTGTAAATAGAATTGTTCCCTTAATTTTGTTTTTGAGTGGTTCATTGATAATGTCAGCATCCAGAAAACAATATCCCAAAATGAAGGCCTTAGCAGCAGCCTCAGAAATGAATTTTTATTGGAATTTTCTCTCCTGTCTCCCAGTCTAATTCTCTACCAAGGCTAGCTACAGAAAGTAGACTCCCTCTTCCCCGAGGTGGGTCATTTAATACCAGAACACATTCTTCTGAAAGCCAGCCATCAAATCTAAAAAAATTCTATATAGAGAGTAGCCATAAAGAAATTATCTGACCTACCAGTTTGACTGTAGGTCATCAGATCTGCATTCCATACAAGGCCCTGGGTCAGGCCATCACTGGGTTCATGGAATAAGTTGAAAAGGGTTCCCTCCTTGTTATGGACTGAAAGATTTGGTCCTCCAGCACCCCAAATTCGTATGTTGAAACCCTAACCTGAGTGTGACTATATTTGCAGATAGGTCCTCTAAGGAAGTAAATAAGGTTAAGTGAGGTCTTAAGACTGGGGCATTAATCTGTTATAATTAGTGTCATTGTAAGACACACCAGGCCGGGCGCGGTGGCTCACGCCTGTAATCCCAGCACTTTGGGAGGCCAAGGCTGGCAGATCACGAGGTCAGAAGATCAAGACCATCCTGGCTAACACGGTGAAACCCTGTCTCTACTAAAAAAAAAAAAAAAAATTAGCGGGATACGATGGTAGGTCCCTGTAGTCCCAGCTACTTCTTGGGAGGCTGAGGCAGGAGAAAGGTGTGAACCTGGGAGGTAAAGCTTGCAGTGAGCTGAGATTGTGCCACTGCACTCCAGCCTGGGTGACAGAGCGAGACTCTGTCTCAAAAAAGAAAAAAAAGGAAAAAAAAAAGACACACAAGAGAGTTCAATCTCACCTCCTCCTCAATCACATTGTTGCTGTATAAGCATACAGCGAAATGACAGCCCCCCCATAAGCCAAGAGTCGAGGTCTTAGAATGAAAGCTGCTATGCTAACACATTGATCTTGAACTTGTCAGCCTCCAAAACCATTGTTTAAGCCAACTCAGTCTGTGGTATTTTGTTATAAAGCTCAAGTTGCACTACTATCCTTCTATTTTTTGAAATAATTTGCAGAGGATAAATATAAGTTATTACTGTAATTTAATTTTATTTAATTTAAATGTTTGGTAGAATTTACCAGTGATACTATTTGAGCCTAGGCTTTTTTTTGGTAGGAATTTTAAAAATTTGAATTCAATCTTTATATTTGTTATGGGTCTATTTAGACTTTTCACTTTTGAAACCTAAGTAGGTTTTCCAACTTTGTGGTTTTCTAGAATGTGTCCATTTAAGTTGTCTAATTTATTGGTTCAGTTGTTCACAGTATTCCTCCATGATTCTTTTCATTTCTGTAAAGTGTACAGTGATGATTCTGCTTTCATTTATGATTTTAGTAATTTAATATTTTCTTTTTTTCCTTGATTAGGCCAGGTATAGTTTTCTTCATTTCGCAAAGAACAAATATAGTTTTTGTTAATTTGCTCTATTATATTTCTTTTTGTTCCTGTTTTTATTATTTCCTTTCTTCTACTATTTTGGATTTCATTTGCTCTTCTTCACACATTTTCTTAAACTGGGTTGTTGGGTTATTGATTTGAAATCTTTCCTCATTTCATAATATAAGCATTACAGCTATTTTTTTCTTTCTAACTAATTCTAATCTTGCAAAATATTTTGCTTACATGTTGAAACCTCTCATGTCCTTGTTGAGTTTTTTCTCTTGTTTTGATCTGTTATTTAGGTGTCCCTCTGGGTCAGAATATGTCACTTACTGGTCTCGATTTATAGCCTACTTAACCGGCTAGATATTCACTGTGTGTGTGTGTGTGTGTGTGTGTGTGTGTGTGTGTGTGTCTTAGAGTTCACAGTTCAGTGAGTTTATGATTTTTTGCCCACCTTTAATCAAGGACTTCTAGTAGCTTGAAGATTCCTTCTGATCATTTCTGAGAAGGTGCTTCTTTGGGGATGCACAGAACCTTCCAGACTGCTGGGGATGACTATGTTGATATTTTTACTCCTGGCTTTCCAAGAGTCACCCCTAAATCAGCATAGCTTATGTTCTGGTAGTGTTTGGTAACAGGTTATGTGTAAGTTCCTTGTGCCAGTGAGGCTTCCCCATTTGATGAGTTTGTATGCAGCATGGGGAGTGCCTTCATATTCAGCCACTACTGCCCTGATTAATCCCTTGTAGGTGCAACCTGGCAGCTGTGTACAACATTCACATTCCCCATAGTTTATTATAATCCTATTAATACTCTTCATGGCTTCTTCTTTTCCTATTTCTTTCTATTAAACTTCTGGCTACTCTGCCACTTTGTCCAATTATGAAGCTACCAGCCTTCTCTTAACTGCTATCCACCAAGATCTCCACTGTTTTTAACAATGGCTTTCGAAATAAAGTTCTCCTTTCTCTGTTCCAAATAAAGTCAGTTGTCTCTGGCAGAGCTGTGGAGCTCTTTGCTCCAATGTCCTGCCTTTTCCCTGGGCAGAAATCCTATACCTCTGCAACATAGCTGGGGTCAGGAACCCTGCTTTTTTGGAGTGACACCCTGTTTCATGAATGAACACTGAGGATGGTGTAGAAGCTATTGTTCTTCTTTGTTGCTCCTCCCAGCTTCAAGCCTCCATTTTATAAGTGAGCTAGGCAGAGCAATTGACGCTCCAGTATTCTCCATGTTCTGTGTTCAGAGTAGACTTCTTACCTATGAGTGACAGCTAACATGAGAAGAGACATCCAATCCTGTTAGCTATGCCTACGTGGCGGAGACTTTCAGAAACATGGTACTAAGTTGAGGGATGCAGGAATAAGACATGTCAGCAGCTTGCCCCTCGCAGAATGAAACCATAGTCCTAGATTGGAAGCTGGTGGGAGAGGAAGCCTTTGTCATCTTCGTGGCAGAGGTAGAGCTTCATTAACACAGGGCTGTGGGTGTTGATAATGGAGTGAGTTGTGTCTCAGAGGTCACAAACTCACCGTTCTTACTGGAGATTAATCGTTTTCTTGAAGGACTGTTTCTTCATTTGCTGTATATTCTTAATTTCTAGGGGCTTAGTAGTTTGTTTTATAATTTTAATCATTTAAATTTCTGTTTTTCTGGAGATAGTTTGTATTGATTTCCCCATTCAGTCATTGCAGAACTTCACAATTTTTTCATTAATCTGTTGTTTGCCTTTGCTCAAAGTAATCACTTGAAGAGCTTTAAAAAACACTGATTCCTGTGTTTTAATAAACAGTAAACAGTATACTTTGATCTAATTAGTCTCAATTGTTATCTGATCAATAGGGCTAATAAAAATTTTCTGGGTTATTCTAAATTGTAACTTGGGTAAGAACTATCTTCTTCAATCCAATGCATAGTGGGCCCATATTCTTCAGCCATTTCTGGAGAGCACAAAATTTGATCTTTATGACATACTACAAGAAAGCCGTTGAATGGGTCCTTCTATCTTGTACAAGTCATGCATCAGCACAGCAGACAAATTTCTGACAAGTACCTCTTTATTTACTTAATAGCACCACTTCATTTCTCTAATGCTGTGCTAAATGTATATATATATATTTTATAATACTTTTATAGCTATAAATTATATAGAGAGAATATAAAGCACAGTCTCCTCAAGATGTACTGTACCATTATGTTCAACTAATAATGCTTTCCATAATATGTCCAATCCCTTATCCACCCGTCTAGCACTTCCTTCATTGGTTTGTAGGTGTCAACAGTTCTTGTTGGTCCTGTGGCCATCAGTTGAAGATTTTCCCTTTATATTTTAATATCAAAGGGAATTTTGCCTGGGAAGTGTAGCAAGGGAATAATCACTGAAGAAACCATGCAAAGACGGGTGCTTGCCCAGTTTTGGTATGTATACCATCTTCTTCTTCATTTAGTATGGAGCCACAGAGGCCAGTATACAGAGAAAGGGATTTAAGGAAAGTAGCTGCAAGAAAATGTGAACTATTTATTAGGAGATTTAGCTCCTACCACTAATTTACTAAGTAGCTCTTGACTTTTGAGTATATGGTCTAACCTCTTGGGGCTTTAATGTCCTGTGGTGAAATACAATAATTACTTATTAAATATTTTTCAAAGAAGAAATGAATGACCATCAGTGATTTAATTGAATAATCATAAAGATCTTCAATATCATGGTTCTATAACTCTCCTTATTGAAGAGAAGCTTTAGGGATTATAGTGTGATGGTGAATGTTACTCAAAGGCACAATTCTCAAACTCAGAATAATGTAGTCTCCAAATCCAGTGTTCCTTTCACTGCTTACTGCCACATTCTAATTTCAACCCTAGTTTTGCAATATTATTTCTTCACCCTCTCTATCTCCTCACTAGATCACTTTTGTCCCAGACAAAATAGATAAACAATGGAATTATTTAAATTTAATGGGACACTTGGGAGCAAAAATGGAGAAATTTTAGAGCTCAGGCTCTGTATTATTAGTGTATATCTCTATTAGTTCATTTTCATTAAATTCCCAAAGAGTTTAACACATACAAATGATTTCTCTGTTGTATGTGACAAAAATTCATATTCTTGGCAGCTTTCTGATTCATAGACTTGAACTTCTGTCAGCTTTTGCACTAATTTTAGTGCTTCCTGTCAGTTTCTTACAATTAATGATGTAAAATAAGTAATTACAGAGAAAACACTCTGGAAACTAAATAGTCTAGCAGATTACATGCTTAGGTAAGTGAATATGTACATTTTATGAAGTTGTTAATATATGTCTTAAACAAATTAGCAAATTGCTGATTAATTCTCATCAGAGAATTCTCTCTCACTCTCTCTCTCTTTCTCTGTCTATATCTGTTTCTCTCCCCCCTCCCTCCCTCTCTCTCTCTCCCTCTCCCATTAAGGAATATGTCATATATGTTTAAGGAACTGAAGATCCCCTAAGTGGCTATTTTCATTGTAAAGAACATTTTTACTTTTTCTGAATGACTGGATTTGAGATGAAGTATATGCTAAATTCAATAATACTGCTTATTACTTGGAAATAATTTTAAGTTGGGACTCATTCTATGATCTTTATATTCTTTATTCTTAATATTAATGTAATTTTGAGTATTCAAGGACATTCTCTAAAGGAAGATGGACAACTTTTTTGGCAATCCTGGATTTACAATTACACATAAAAGAAACAATGGTTGTCTGGGTGCGGTGACTCACATCTGTAATCCCAGCACTGGGGGGCAGAGGCTGGCGGATCACCTGAGGTCGGGAGTTCAAGACCAGCCTGACCAAGATGGAGAAACCCCATCCCTACTAAAAATACAAAATTAGCCGGGCATGGTGGTGCATGCCTGTAATTTCAGCTACTCCGGAGGCTGAGGCAGGAGAATTGCTTGAACCTGGGAGGCCAAGTTTGCGGTGAGTCACGATTGTGCCACTGCACTCCAGCCTGGGCAACAAAAGCAAAACTCTGTCTCAAAAAAACATTCAGAATGAGTTAATAAATCTCCCAGTTAATTATCTCACCAGCAAGTGAAGGCCATCAGATTATATTTGGTTCATACTTAATACTTTTTAACTGTTATAAGGAATGTGGTTACCATAGTGATCTTTGTATACATATATCCACCACTGAGAAATGGTTGTATTGTCTATTTACCTTATTTAATTCCTTTTTGTATAGTTGATTTGGAATATATGTGCTACTAATAAACATATTCAGCATCCCCCCATAAAATAAAAGATTGCTGGACATTTATGCAGAATCTGTCTTTATTTGGTTATTTTCTGGATATAAAAACATGCTAATATTTACTTAGAGCTAGCTATCTGTTAATGATGAACCAAACCCCAGAAAAAAAAAAGAAAAAAAGAAGACTTTCTAGGGAGATTAGACTAGCCTTCATATGACTGGCCTGCATATTTCGCTTTTTGTAGAAATGTTTATCCAAGAAGCCAATTAATGTTTAGTCCATTGCTTGGTAACTGTATAATCAAAACAACAGGAAATAAATAACATTAATACAACTCTCCTTAAAATATACTTTTATTTTCCTGTAAAAATTATAAAAATAAGCAACTTTTAGTAATACTATATTTCAATTTCCCATTGAGAAATTCAAGTGAACAATTGCCTTCGCAAAGTTTGGACAAGTAAATGCAACTTCCTTCATATCTTCCCCCATCCTCCCCCACCAAAATTGCTACCAACAGCAAGTAAATAGGCAAGCAAGCAAAGAAAATATTTAGGCTTTGTTCAAGTCACTGTTTCCTATATTTAAAGGATCATAGACATTTTTAGGTAAAATCAATTAGAGTTCTATAAACATTTCAGCTCTTTGAGAAATTCTGTCTTACAGAGGAATATCCATCAGATATAATCTGTTCTATGGGAATCACCTACCAAAAGTGGCTAAATATAGATAATAAAGCACTGCACCTTTTATTTAGTGTTTTTCAAGAAAGCAATGGCATTAACAAGTCTCTAAAATCTGTTTTGATATAATATGAAATATATATTTGGTTGCTGACCCAACTTTCCTGGCACAGAGCTCCTAAAACATTTGCAGATAGGGGTGATATGAGATTCTTTTGATCTGATACGTTATCTTTGACACTAGTTCTTACACAGAACTCCTAACCACTTGGAATTGCATAGATGATAGAGTTTCTTTTGCAGTAATGAGGTAACTGATGGCCGAGAGCTCCTGGATAACCTCAGGATGTGGGCTACTTGCCAGGGAAACCAATTATGTGATGAGAGGGTTAGAATTTTCAGCCCCCTCCTTCACCCCCCAGCCTACCCCACTAACCTCCAGGGATGGGAGAGTGGCTGAATGCTGAGTTGATCAGCAATGGCCAGTGATTTGCTCAATACTGCCTACTTAATAAAGCTTCTCTAAAAACCAAAAAAGACGGCCTTTAAAGAGTTTTCAGACAGCTGAATACGTGGAGGTCTCTGGAAGATGGCAGCCACACAGAGGGCATGGAAGCTCTGTGACCCTTTTCTGTATATCTTGCCCTATGCATCTCTTCCAGCTGGATGTTCATCTTTATAATTTTTAATATTCTTTATAATACACGGTTAAAGTGGTTTTTTGAGTTCTGTGAGCTGTTCTAGCAAATCTAACCCAAGGTGGAGTCATGGGAACCTGGATTACACTGTCAGTCAGAAGTATGGGTGACAATCTACTATTTGCCACTGGCATCTAAAGTGGGGGCAGTCTTGTGGGACTGAGGCCCTCAACCAGTGGGATTTGACATTATTTCCTGGTAGCTAGTGTCAGAGTTAAATTGAATTACAGGGTACCTGGCTGGACACTTCAGAATTGGTGTGTAGAAAAAGAACCTCTATACTTCTGGTGTCAGAAGTGTTGTGTTGGGTATGGAAATAGTCGGAAAAAACACTTTTTTCCCCTTTTAGGCCTATGTCCCTATATGTTGAATTTTATCAATTCATTCTTCCTTTGCTTCTATATGTGTGCCTGTTCCTGGAATACTTGAATTTTTCACAGTTTGATGTGTTTGTATCACTCATCATTTAGGTAAAACTACTGCTGAGACTCTTCTTGTTTTTGTCTTTTTTTTTTTTTAACTATCATCACCCTGTTCACTTTAAAGGGCATCTACTAGTTGGTTCATCCAAATGAATGAACACATCACCATTTACTTATTGCATGCTAAATGGTGATATGGTTTAGCTGTGTCCCCACCCAAATCTCACCTTTAATGTAATAATCCCCATGTGTCAAGGGTGGGGACAGGTTGAGACAATTGAATCACTGGGGCAGTTCTCATAGTAGTGAATAAGTCTTATGAGATCTGATGGTATTATAAATGGGAGTTCCCCTGTACAAGCCTTGTTGCCTGCCCTCATGTAAGATGTGTTTTCTTCCCCTTCAACCACGATTGTAAGTTTGCAGAGGCCTCCCCAGCTATGCTGAACTATGAGTCAATTAAACCTCTTTCCTTTATAAATTTATTAGCAGTATGAGAACAGACTAATATAGTAAATTGTTTCCAGTACAGTGGGATGCTACTGTAAAGATAGCCAAAAATGTGGAAACCACTTTGGAACTGGGTAACAGAGGGTGGAACAGTTTGGAGGGCACAGAAAAAAAAGAGCAAGATGTGGAGATGTTTGGATCTTCCTAAAAACTTGTTAAATGGCTTTGACCAAAATGCCGATAGTGATATGGACAATAAAGTCCAGGCTGAGGTGGTCTCAGTTGGAGATGAGGAACTTGTGGGGAACTGGAACAAAGGTGACTCTTGCTATATTTTAGCAAAGAGACTGGCAGCTTTTTTCCCCTGCCCTAGAGATCTGTGGAACTTTGAACTTCAGAGAGGTAATTTAACACATCTGGTGGGAAAAAAAAATCCAAGCAGCAAAGCATTCAAGAGGTGACCTAGGTATTGTTAAAAACATTCAGTTTTATGTATTCACAAAGATATGGTTTGGAATTGGAACTTATGTTTAGAAGGGAAGCAGAGCATAAAAGTTCAGCAAATTTGTAACCTGATGATGTGATAAAAAAGAAAAACCCATTTTCTAAGGAGAAATTCAAGCCAGCTGCAGAAATTTGCATAAGTAACAAGGAGCCAAATGGTAATTGCCAAAACAATGGGGAAAAAGTCTCTAGGGCATGTCAAAGGTGTTCACAGGAGCCCCTCCCATCACAGGCTAGGAGGAAAATGTGGTTTTGTGGGCCCGGTCCAGGGCCTTGCTGCCTTGTGCAGTCTTGAGACTTGACTTGGTGCCCTTCATCCCAGCTGTGGCTAAAAGGGACCAATGTATGGCTCACCTCTTTGCTTTACAAGGTGCAGGCATGAAGCATTGGCAGCTTCCATGTAGTGTTACCTCTGTGGGTACACAGAAGTCAATTATTGAGGTTTGGGAACCTCTGCCTAGATTTCAGTGGATGTATGGAAATGCCTGCAGAAGTTTGCTGCAGAGATAGGGCCCTCATGGAGAACTCCTGCTAGTGCAGAGGGAAATGTGGAGTTGGAGTGCCCATACAGAGTCTCCACTGGGGCACTGCCTATTGAAGCTGTGAGAAGAAGTCCATAGTCCTCCAGCTCCCAGAATGGTAGATTCACAAACAGCTTGTACCATGCACCTGAAAAAGCTGCAGACACTCAATACCAGCTTGAGAAAGCAGTTTGGACCATGGACTTGTGTATTATTGGGAAGGCATGATTGGTTTTGAAATGAGAGGACCTGAGATTTGGGAGAAACTAGGGGTGAAGTGATACGGTTTGGCTGTGTCCCCACCCAAATCTCACTTCGAATTGTAATAATTGCCACATGTCAAGGGTGGGGTCAGGTCTAGATAATTGAATCATGGGGGCAGTTTCCCCCATACTGCTCTCATGGTAGTGAATAAGTCTCATGAGATCTGATGGTTTTATAAATGGGAGTTCCCCTGCACAAGCTCTGTTGCCTGCCGCCATGTAAGACATGTTTGCTTCCCCTTCCACTATGACTGTGAGTTTGCTGAGGCCTCCCCAGCCTTGGTGAACTGTGAGTCAGTTAAACCTTTTTTCTTTATAAATTACCCAGTCTCACACTGCTTATGAGTGAGAACAGACTAATACAGTTGGCATCCCAGCTGTCATAATTTCAGTTGGCATCAATTCAGGACAGAAAAAATAGTTTAGAGGTGTATATTTTGCCAGAGTTAATTAGATGCTAACTTTGTATATTTTTGGAAAATGCCATTACTGTTATTAAGGGACAGAACTCAGACCCATTTTCCAAGTTCACCTGATCTGTTTTCATAATGCAATCACTCTACATTAGGGTATTTATTATCTGAATCCCTGTAAACAGAAAGTTTCATGGAACAGTAAAAGTCATCAAAATCTTTAAACAAAAATCATTATAACATAAAAGCACTTAATAAAGTGACTTCTCAAATATTTCTTTCTACTTACTACTTGTTTAGGACATATTATTTCTAATAGTGTCAAAATCTTTGTCAGTTTCATGTTTGTGTTGTAACTACAATACTAAATATGACAAAATGAAAAAATGCAAAGATTCAGTATTTCACTTGATGATTTTGGAGTAGTTGTCAAATCTTATTCAAGCACATTGCCTACTGAGACTCTGACAGTTGAATCTGTTATTACTCAAAGAGAAGAAAATCAGTACAAGTTTCCAAAATGAATGAATTTCATGTAAAATTCTTGAAAGGCTCTTTTGAAAATTAATGAAACTTCACACTTTTTTGTTGTTAAAAATAATTTGGAAAAGTCATTCTGAAAGTGTTAAATGCATGGTACAGTGTATGAGATACTGCATATAATTTATATGTAGAAGGATACATTATTTCCTTCTACAAGTACTACAATTGATTTGTTTGTGTGGTGCTAAGATCCAGAGTGTAATTGCTATTGTAATCCCAAACATTAAAATACAACATAAAACAACTAATTTTCTAAGTTTAGTTTAATTTCTCAAGATAACCTTCCAATACAACTTTTTTCTCATTATATTCACTTTAAAAATTATTTCAAATTGTGAATGAATTAATTTAAAATTATTCACTCACCCCACTCCCAATATTTCTGTCTTCCTAGCAATTTCTGTTTTCCTAAGTGATTCACCATTTGTCAGTAAGAACATAGGTAATGTTAGAGAAAACTTCAAGGATTTCATCCATTTATTCAACAAATGTTTCTGAGCACCTACTGTGTGCCAGACACTGCTGTAATTGAAGGAATGAAGAAAACCTGCTCACATCAGTTCACAATCTTATAGGAAAATAAAAACTGGTAACTATATCAAGAGATACTGTATGTTATGAAGAAAAGGTAAGTGAGTTTAATGGGGTAGAGAGGGATGCTAGTCAAAGAAGATCTATGCTGTTGTGACATCTGAGCATAGACCTGAAGAAGATGGAACAAGAAATGTGCCTATCTGAGGGAAAGGGCAGAGGAACACGTTTATTTATTTATTTTTTTTGGCAGAGGAAAGGATTCTGTAAAACGTCCCATGTGATAGCACCCTGACATGCAGAGGAAGGGTAGTGAGGCAACACTTTGGTATAATCTACAGAGAAAGGGGTAAGAGATGGAGTCAGAAGGATAACAAAGAAGAATATCTTGTCATACTGAGGACTTTAGCTTTTATGCTCAAAAAAGAGAGGAAATGGTTAGGGTTTCTGTGCAAAGGGGTGAAGTGAATTACCTTGCTTTAAAAGAATAACTGCTAAGTGAAGAAAAGAGATATTTGGAGGAGAAGGTAAAGACACCAGTGAGTAACTATTTTGATCTGTCCATAGGAAGATAAGTGTGGCTTTGGATTACAGTACTAGTAAAGGAGGTGATAAGAAGCTGTCAACTTTGCGATATATTTTAGGTTGGTGCAAAAATAATTGCAGTTTTGGCCATTACTTTTAATAGCAAAACCTAATAATTTGACAGGACTTTATGATGGAGTTATGTGTAGGAAAGAGAGAAGACAGATTGTTTTAAATTTGCTAGTAGGGGAGAATAAATGAGAGGGAAGAAGTGTTTTTGTTTGTAGATTAAGCCATGTTTTTACAGGAGAAGCTGAATCCATTATAAGTAATAACTGAGGAAGAAGGGCACACTGGAAGGGGAAAATTGAAAGTGTAATATAAAGAAACATTTGGTAGAATATTGTATTATAAATGGTTAAAGAAAGAAACAATATATAAGAGCTAATCTTGAAGAAAGGGACACTTCCTGGAACAGGAGAGAAGAAAATGACAACAAAGATACACAGAAATGATAAAGAACAGAGCAGGAAAATGAGAGATACCTGTGTTAGATGATTTTAATTATTTCTAAATTCAGAGTAAGCATCGTGGTGATAAGATGCAATGCTAATTTTTATGTTACATAATTTTATATAGATTTATTTGTTTTCTTCCATTTTAAAATATCACTTTAAATGGTCATGCCATGAATTAATAAAGAAAAAGAAAGAAAGAAAGAAAGAAAGAAAGAAAGAAAGAAAGAAAGAAAGAAAGAAAGAAAGAAAGAAAGAAAGAAAGGAGGGAAGGAAGGAAGGAAGGAAAGAAGGGAGGGAGGGAGGGAGGGAAAGAAAGAAAAGAAGAAAGAAAGAAAGAAAGAAAGAAAGAAAGAAAGAAAGAAAGAAAGAAAGAAAGAAAGAAAGAAAGAAAGAAAGAAAGAAAGAAGAAAGAAAGAAAGAAAGAAAGAGAAAGAGAGAGAGAAAGAAAGAGGAAGAAAGAAAGAAGAAAAGAAAGAAAGAGAGACAAAAGGAAGGAAGGAAAGAGGAAAGGAAGGAGGGAGGGAGGGAAAGAAGATGGATAGAAGGAAGGAAGGAAAGAAGGTAAGAGCCCATTGACCACAAAGCTTTTTTTTTTTTTTTTTTTTTTTTTTTTGCATATTTCTAATTTGCACATTGCAAATTTTTTGAGCAAAATTTCAGTAGAAAGTTTGGAAATAATGATGAACCAAAATGACTCTTTGAAAATTATATAGATAATCTGACAGACTCTCTAATTGAGGTTAGAAATTCTGATATTACTGAATATAAAATCAATAATTCAAAATCTAGAGTATTCACAGCATTTCACCTACATCCTCTTCCAGTGCAAAGTTCAAGGAGTTTTTCAATCCTTTCCAGCTCTTGCTATCATACATTTCCAGAGGGAACTTGTAAGTTAAAATTGTCTTTAAGCCATTTTGGTTTAAGAGGAAGCTTATTCCCAAGGCACGTTTTGAAACTACTAAATATTGTCTCAATTTTTTCATGTTTACTAAACATATTATGGATGGAAGAAAGCAGTAGCACCTATGTGATAAAACCGATAGAGATTTTCCAATGGGAGGGACCCCATACACAGGGGAGCAATACTGACTAGACCCAATTGTGTTCCAGATGTTTTTTAAAGCGTCGGTTTACTTTTGTCTCCTCTTTATTACAGGACCTGATGTCTGGGAGGGGACTTACTATAACAGATAATCCTATAAAAAAATCTTCAGCAGTGATTGGTGGATACTAAGGCCATACTTTTGTCCACTAATAGGTATTCTCAGGACTACTTTGGGAGACATCAACCAAAAAGAAGTTATACCGAATAGTGTTCATTACAGCCAGAAGCGACTGAAGGTCATGTTTTAAGACAAGATGGAACCTAGTTAGTCTTCCTAAACTGCCACACAGAGTCACAAACTTCTTGTAAATATTTAATATTTTACATCCTGCAGCTCTACAAACCTGTTGCCAAAGTATGTCTTTCTAGATAAACGCTCAGCATTGTCTTGACCCTGTTCACCTCTTTTGGAGGTATGAGTGCTCTGGCTCAGAGGGAAGCCACCAGAATTTCGTGTGCTTTGTCAAAGCTGTTGGCTTTGTTGAGTGTAAGTTTCTGGAGTATGAAAGCCTGGCTGCCTGACAGTGTTTTGTCCTCTCACTCTGTCATACTGGTGATTGCTCTCTTCACACTACCAGCAGGGCCATCTCATCTCATCAGTAGTGAGGGACAAGCGTTACAGTAATACCGCGTTTTATAGGAATCACTTTTCTGGTAGCTCAGGAGCATTCTTAATTATGGTTGACACATGTTCTGCTTTGGCAAGACTAGGCTTCATTTCACAGAGAAGTAGAAAAGAAAGTTGAAATTGTATTTGAAAATTAAAGTTCTTAACTTACGGGTCACGTATAATCTTTCTAAAGAGGCAAAGCTTGCAGCGGGACGCAAATGACAACAACAGTCTTCTGTATTATAAAACTATCCGTCACTACAAAAGTCTCACTCGGATGTCTGTGTCAGCAACGTGTTACCCAAGAATTCTCAAATCATAATATTTAAGCCATTAAAAAAATCTAAAATTATTTTACTTCAAAATTACATTTCTAGCCAATGCTTCACAATCAAAGTTCCCAAGATTCTTTTCATCTTTTCTTCTATCTATGCAGCAGATAGGAAAATGCTTTTGCTAAGCCCAGGTTCACTTTGATTCTAAGTAATTTAAATGAAATGCCCTATGAGTAATTTGTGTAAACCAGTCCCCTTCAGAAGAACTTATACTAGTTCCTTGGGGGGAAGCTTGTCACTTTTATTTGATGTTACAAGAATTTATACCCCGACAACTACACTATCACAATGTCACTGGTAGTATCAGTTTAATTAAGGTACTGTCAGCTTTTCTCTAGTTTGCACAGTTGAATGTCTCTCTTATATCAAATGGCTGAGCAAATTGGTGTTTCATGTATTAACCTCAGTTTGTTTTCCTTTCCTAAAATGTGACTGAAAGTGTTAAAATCATTATTTAGTCATTTGACGTTAAAATAGATGGGTATATATTTTGTGTTTTAAAAGATGGATATATATTTTGTGTTTAAAATAGATGGGTATATATTTTGTGTTTCTTTCTGTAGACATAGATTTTTCTTTGAGATGGAGTCTCGCTCTGTCACCAGGCTGGAATGCAGTGGTGCAATCTCTGCTCACTGCAGCCTCCACCTCCTGGGTTCAAGCAATCCTCCTGCCTCAGCCTCCTGAGGAGCTGGGACTACAGGTGCGTACCACCACACCCAGCTAATTTGTTGAGATGGAGTTTCAACATGTTGGCCAGGATGGTCTCAATCTCTTCACCTCGCAATCTGCCTGCCTTGGCCTCCCAAAGTGCTGGGATTACAGGCGTGAGCCACTGCGCCTGGCCTCTTTCTGTATATTTGAGTCACTTAATACCAGATGGTCTTCTATTCCTAATCTATATATATATTCAGGAACAGTTAAAAATAAAACCAGTGGGTATTTTGCAACTGGATTGACTAATCTATTAAATACACATAAAAGATATCAGACTTTTGGGGAACATTAAATTTTGCAGAGGGCTTCTGTTCCTTGTGACAAATGAAAGGCTTATAATTTCTGATGTATGAAATATAACTTTGTTTTTAAGATGAAAATGGTTATGTCTTGCATGTAACTGTATCACTTTTATGAACTGTAATTATATAAAATCAATGAATGTTTTATATATATATTGCATAACTCATTACAGGCAGCAGAAAGTGTGGAAAGAGTACAGTGTAGAAAAATCACTCAATTTTAAAGTCAAAATTTGTGTTCAGTAAAGATTCAGTTCTGCAATTAATTAGTTATATTACACACAGCACACTATTGATGCTGGAAAGACACATCAGCTGTTATTTCTACAAGGCCTTGAAAGAAATCAACACATTGCACCCAAAAATATGGCTCCCTGGTATAATGACTATTTCAAATTAACAACTCGTAGAGATTAACAAGCACTGGAAGAGACGTTCCCCTATATAAAGATAGGACTGACCCACCATGGAGAACAGTTGTTCCTGTTTCCCTCCCTGTTAGCTCATTATCCATTACAGGAAAGAATGATCAAGAACGTGACCACACCTTAAGAGACCCTTTTTCAAGAGAGTGACTGTCGGCAAAGTTCAGTTAAATTCCAAGGAGAACTATTTACAAGTTAATTTATGTTTCCTGATCCAATCATTCTCCTTAATAAGTATTAATAGAATACATATTATATTAGGTATTCTATAGAATACCTCTCAATAGAATACTTCTCTTTCCTTCGGTAATATCTGTTTTGCTGTTATAGTAGGTAGCTAGTCAGACATGAGCAGGGCAAGAGAGGAACCCTCCCCACTCCACCAGGAATGCCAACCAACCATCAGGTTATGGTCAGGAAGTTGTTAACTGTCTTTCTGAAATAATTAGCCACAGTCAGAGCCATGGAAAGGCAGTCTCCCAATAGACAGAAAAACTTGAAGTTGGTGATCAGCAGCTCCTTAATAAGATCTCAGGAGATGGGCGAGTGGGCTCACATATGTGCACTAAAAGGCCAAATGGCCGAGTATAACTGGTCTATGACCTTGTAGGAACACTCAACTGGTAAGGGAAGAATGCTTCCAATGAACACGTGCACAATTTTGGTAAACACATGGCACATGCAACCCTTCTCAAGTGCTGGCAGGCCATAATGCATGCAGACAGCCCACCCCAAGGGAAGAAATCAGAGGAGATGGGACACAGGACCCCAGAAGTATGCCAACATATAAAACACTAAGTCAAAAGTCAAACCCTGCATTCGATCTCTCTCACCTGCTTGGCCCTCTTCCAAGCGTACTTTACTTCCTTCCATGCCTGCCCTAAAGCTTTTTCATAAACTTTCACTTCTGCTCTAAAACTTGCCTTGGTCTCTCCTGCCTTATGCCCCTCAGATGATTTTTTTTTTCCTTAGGAGAAAAGAACTGAGGTTGCTCCAGACCTGTACAGATTCACCGCTGCTAACATACTTTGGTGCCACATGACTCAGATATGTTCCACTGCTAACTTTACCAGGATCCAAGCCTCCATTTTTTCTGTAACTTCAAGATAGTATACAAGCTTCTGTACTTCACTGAGAGGTTGGGTCTTTATTCTGAAGGCTTCCATATATGCATGCTAGATACATCTGTATGGCTTTCTTCTATTAGTCAATCTACTTCAAGTCAGTGGGTTTTCAGCAAATCATTAGAAGCCAAGGCCCTCTACTCTAGACAATTATAGATAGATTGTATAGCTATAGGTATAGGTATGGTATAGATAGATATACATATATAGCAGATGGATAACTTTTTCTACTCAAAGTATAACAATTTCTTGGCAGATACAGGAATAATTAATTTTTTCTAGCCTAAATCCTTTCTTGTGTGCACTTGAGTAAATCCCTTTTTTTGTTTTCTGATTCACAAAATGTGAGTGTTGAAAAAGAAGACAATTAGGCACAAGCTACATGGAATTCCCAAGGAAGCAATTCTTCTTAGTACCCATTTACTCAGTACTCAGAGCCATGGGCACACAGGCATCAACCACTCCACAAGTCAGTCAATATTACAAATCATACCTAATAGTATACTTAATGAATACATAAATGTTACAGATCGAAATTTTATACCAGACAGTAACATTTAACATCAAGAGAAAAGCAGTTAGGAAAAGGGGTTAATGAACCAGTCCAAGAAGAGTGAAAGAGACAAGAAGTGTGTCCAGGCCTGACCCAGGCAATCATCAACATCTTGCCAGGAAGAGTCCTTGATTTGCGCAGAGGCTTCAGAGGCAGATTCTGGGTGCGAGATGGGGTCTGTCAAGGCGTCTTTGTCTAACTGGTGAAGTCCTGCTCACTTTATGGCCCTTGAGTCCTCTGGTGAGGACTGATAGAAAAGGGTTAAGCCCTTTTCTGGTTGGGTGTTGTCTCGATTGATTAGTCAAACATCTGAACTCTGTTGGCTTGATTACTTCAGAAATGTAAGATGAAGTCTTTTTCTAAAATGGAGCCATTTATGTCAAGGGTGCTTTAGATAAGAAGAAACCACATTTATAATGAACAACAAATTATTGTCAAAGAAATCTGTTCCAGCATGAAAAATGGTATCTCATTAAAAGCCCTTCTCTCCTATGGCTGCAACTGCTCCCATAGCCACTGCTATGGCCTTGTTGCTTCTACTAGTGCTGGCGCTGTCACCACCACCAATTAGGGAGCACACGCTTGGGGCCCTCAATGCCCCAGACAACCCTGAAGTGTCATAAGCATGCTAGGCTGCCAGGTAAGTTGCTTTGTGCCCTGGCTGGCTGCTAGACCTGCAGTTCTGAGTCCTCAGTGTGGATGTTGGTGACTGACATATCTCTGTTGCTCACATACACACACCATTGTCTCAGTGGACTTTACTTACAAAACACCGGTTCAGAGATTAAAATATTAGGAATTTCAAGACAGCAACAGCAGAACATTGAATCAAGTTGGGGTCTTCTGAGATTGGGGTCCCATTTGACACGGACCAGGAGTTATCTACTTAATTTCTATCCCATTCCTTGTGAAAAAAATCTGAATTTTATGTTATCTTTATCATTCTCTCTTATCATTTTTTCCTTAATCAATATATTGCTTAATTTTATTGTGTTGGAGGTTTTTGAAAATATTGAGAGTGTATGCACTTTTCCACAGCATGCTTTTATATATAATTTATTCACAGTAATGTGTTGCATGTAGCTGTAATACTTGCATTTTCATTCTTATTTAAAATTCAATTATGTGAATACACAATGTTTTTTTAAATCGACCAATTAATAAAATGTCATTTAGGTTTTTGTTGTTGTGAAGAACAGTGCTGCTAGAAACAGTCTTGCTCAAATATTCTCATGCAACAGTGTATAAACTGAGGACTGAAAACTGGGTTGTAAAGATGTAAATGTTTAAATTCACAAAGATGTGCCAAATTATTTTTACAAATAAATATATGTTATATTTTTTATGGCTTCAACTTTCTTGTGGTTTCAACTACCTTTCTTTATGTAAGGTAATGGATTAAGTTCATATAGTGAGCCTCCTCCTAAGTAATAATTAAGAACCTTTAATCCATAGAAATATATTCCCAATTTGCACGCCTCCAATTTTTTACTTAGTTCTTTTTTACACTCTATGAATTAGATATTATCATTGCTCATATTTTATATATACTAACTGCATAAAAATACATCTCTATTTCCTTGTTCTATCTTATATTTTTGGGAAATAAATTTGTTTTTTAAAAGTGTACCTAATAGAAGTTTTATCAGCATAAGTTATATGGTAATAAGTATAGTTTTTGAAAGAAAATGTTTATTTTGCCTTTGTTTTTGAAATATATTTTTTGTTACAATTTAAGTATGATAATAATTTTCTGTTCACATTTTGAAAACATACATTATGGAATTCTGGCTTTCTTTCTTGCAATTGGGAGTGGTATCTACCTAGTTGTCACTTATTAATAGGTAATCTTTTGTTTGACTTTTCTAGTCATCGGTTTCTCTGCAATGTGTCTATATGAGAATTGTATTTTATTTTGTTCTGCATAGTTTAAATTATACTTTCTGCTTCTGTAGATTCATCATCAGTTTTAGTTAATAATTGGTCATTATTTATTTAAACAGTAGTATTTCTCATTCACTCTATATTTTCTCCATGACTCTGATTAAACATAAGGTAAAATTTCTAACTTAATTATTCGTATTTTCTAACTTTATTTTTGACATTTTTTACCTTATCTTTTGAGGCTCCATCTTGAGAAATTTCTTTAAATAACAGTCTGAGTGCTTCTTTCTTTAGCTGCTTCTAAATTTTTATTTAGCTTGAGCATTGAATTTTTAATGTAAGTTTTTTTAATTTTCAAGAGTTTTATTTTAGTTATTTTTCAAATCTTCTTGATCATTTCAAAAAGTGTGTTCATTATTACTTATTTTTTATGCAATGTAAATAATTGCCTTAAACATTTTCTAAACATTTATTGTGATGTCTTGTGATGTCTTAAGTTTGGGGGATTGTATTAGTAAGCGTTCTCCAGAGAAACAGAAACAATAGAAGATAAGTAGATAAATAGAGACCAACATAGATATAGATGTAAATATATCTTGATCTGATATAGAAAAGATAGATAGGTAGATAGATAGATTAGATAGATAGATAGATAGATAGATAGATAGATAGATAGATAGACAGACAGACAGACTTCTATCTCTATCAGTTGATCTGTTTATCTATCATTTGATCTACTTTTTTTTTTGGAACTTCCACAATCTGTATGTAGTTTGTGAGCATTCCATAGGTTCATTTCATTCTGTTCATTTTTCTTTAATTTTTAAAAAAATCTTCTATTCCTCAGAATTGATCATTTTCATTTTCCTATCTTTGCTGTTTCTTTCTTCCAACTGTTCAAATCTTTCCAGTGAATTCTTAATCTTAGGTGTTGATCTTTTTGCTTCCAGAATTTCCATTTGGTTTCTTTTTAAGTTTTCTATTTCTTTATTGATATTTCCGTTATTTTCATATATCATTTTTATGACTTTCTTCATGTCTTTCATTCTTATTATTTATTTTTTTTTAACATTTTATAACAGTTGTTTTAAAGTCTTTGTCTAGTAGATCTGTCATCAGGTCTTTTTTAGGGATAGTCTGTTAGATTTTATTTTCTTTTTAATAGATCATACTTTTATGTTTCTTTGTATTCTTCATGATTTTTTAAAAAACTGGTCATTGGAATCAGTAAGTGTGGTAAATCTAGAGTTAGCTTATCCTCATTGCCAGGGTTTGGTAGTTTTCTGTTTGTTTTGTTTGTTTTCTTTTTAAAAAATGTTTGATTGCTATAGGTTGTCTCTGTGCTGAAGATCAGTCTGAGATGTAAACTAAGGTCTTTTCAGGTCTTCTCTGAGACTGTAGCTTCTCTTAAATACACACAGTGACTCTCTAATTTTCCACATATATTCGTGTGCTTTCTAATGTCCTACTTTTCAATATCTGGCTCCTCCCAGAAGGGGAAAACCAGAAACATTAAGGGGAAAAATAAAAAGACCTTGGCCCTTCAAAACTCTTGAATGTCACTTCAGCTTAATGGACCTGACTGAACTTGAATAAGGAGGAGGTGAAGTGCTTGCATCCATGCAACACAATGGCTGTCCCCTCTTTTTCTTCACCTCTTCTATCTAAAGTGGCAATCAGTGGTCATAGTCTAAACCCCGGTATTTGGCAGACAGAGTTGTTTTTGCTAGCTGTGTGCAAGCTGTTCCAGGAATACATGCACAACTTCCTATCTTAAGGCTGGGGACTAGGGAGTGTTTAGCAGCAACTGTGCTAAGAGGAGAAATTGCCTAAAATTGACTTCAATTTACCATTTAAGCCTTCCACTGAAATTTGCAGGCCCTCAACAGATTCCAGAGTTCCCAAATAGTTACATCAGTAAGATTATCCCAGTGCAATTGTTGTCTGTGGGGAGACAGGTTTCTGGTGCTTCCTACTCTGCCATTTTCCCAGAATCCTTTCTTTATGGTCTTTAAAAATTATATTATAGTTTATTTTTGAACATAAAATATACTTAGTTTAAATTTATTTTAATAAAATTTTAATGCATTTACCCTCTGCCTTAGTCCACAAATAGGTTTTCCATTATTGATGAAAATCAGTTTGGATTGCCTATTATGTAGTAAGTTTTTAGTTTCTAAGAAATCAAAGGAAGTACTTTCTGTTATTAATTGTGACATTTCCTAACACTTTTAAGTTTAGTGTTTAGCCATACTACATTTCAAACTTCATTTTCTTTTGGCTATATCAAGTCTTTAATTTTGTATTTACTTGCTGAATATAATTTTTAAAATACGTAATGTTTATGACAGGAAAAATAAAATCTAAGTGTATTTATCCAAAATAATATATTGTCTTAATTTTTTTTTTTTTTTTTTTTTTTTTTTTTTGAGACGTAGTCTCACTCTGTCACCCAGGCTGGAGTGCAATGGTGCAGCCTCGGCTCACTGCAACCTCTGCTTTCTAGGTTCAAGTGATTCTCCTGCCTCAGCCTTCCAAGTAGTTGGGATTACAGGCATGCGCCACCATGCTGGGCTAATTTTGTGTGTGTGTGTTTTTAGTAGAGATGGGGTTTCACCATGTTGGCCAGGCTGGTCTCAAACTTCTGACTTGGTGATCTACCTGCCTCGGCCTCCCAAAGTGCTGGGATTATAGGCGTGAGCTACCAATACATTGTCTTAACACCATATATTGAATAATATTTTTACTCTCGATTAATTTTTAATGTTTTGTTTTATAAATGTCTTGCTTATTCTAGTCTCTCCCATCTGTTTATCTCTTTATGTTATGCCATTAGCGACTTTATTTTTTCTGTTTCAGTACATTATAGTCCACTTGTTATAGCCTAGTTGCTCAAGAAGAAAATTGGGAATCATTTTGACATTTTGAAATTTTATCTTTTTCTCATTTTTATTTTATGTGTCCCTATTATTGATACTACTTTCATAGCCTCACCAAATCACAGTTATAAATCACCTTCATTTCATGACTGGTTCCTAGCAATACAGTACTAACTTTTTTTAGCTTAAAATTTTGTTTTTCTATTATGTTCTCTATAGGCTGTCAGAAGCATATCTTTAAAACACAAATCAAAACATGTTGCTTCCTTGTTTAAAATGTTTTCAGTTTCTTATTGCTTTGTTACTTTGCACTCCAAATGACAAAACGTGTTTTCTATACCCATCTCTTGTCTTATTAAATGGTTTCCCTGTAGTTACTTCTACTTTTTCTTTACTAGGCTGATTATATTTATTTACAAATAAAAATATTGAAGGAAGACTATATATAAATACATTTATTACTATACTGTCAATCAGTCAATATATTAGCCCTATTAAGCACTGTGTTAGTAAGTGGCATTAGAAATTTTAACAAAACTGGTCCTTGATTTCAAGTAGCTGACAATCAAAAGAACGACATGTAAAATAAGTAAGCACAACAAATGTTGTAATAGGAATGATAGCAATTCAATGTAAAGCAATGGGAACAGAAAAGGTGATGGATGTATTCTCAGTAAAAGATCATTCAGTAGGAAATTTCTAAAATGTAAATATGTATTTTCCAGGTAAAAGAAGGTCTTTTCTGTCAAAGAAAGTCACAGGAACAAAGAGGGTTTAGTTTGAGTATACGCAGTGAGAAAAACAAGAGGTTTTCTTCCATTCAAGAATTTTCTTTAAGCATCTATGATGTGTCAGGTTTTAGTATATGCACTGCATATGAAGTAGTGAATTAAACAGTTGTGATTCCAGTCCACATGAAGCCTGCCTAGTTATAAGACCAGAGAAAAGAAGTGTGGCTTTCATGCTGTAAACAATAGTGTTATCTTTGAAATGTCTTATGCTAGGGAGTAAAATGAAACATGTTTGCAATTTATAAAGACCAACCCAGATGTTTTGGGGAAGAGAGGTGGGAAGGTTGGACACCGAGACACCAAATTCTTACTAACTGGACTAACAAAACATTACTGGTCCAGGTAACTGTTTCTCTACTTGTATTTGTTTATAATCAATATTTTTCCTTTTGTCCTTGAAAAACATTAAAGTGAGTAAATTTTCATAGTCAACAAATCAGTCAGGCAACAGGGACTGCTAACAACCAGAGAAATTCAAGTACTTTCATTTCAAAGTGGCTTAAGAATATTATTTTTTTACGTAGTGAAAAAGATTTAGCTGTTGAAATCTATGCATTTTCTAAAATGAGAGCCCTAACAAACGACAACCAAACTCACAGTTCTTTCTTATTTCCTGTCTTGCAGTCAGAAGACAGATAGTGCTTTGTTGTTTTAGTTTCTTAGTTCAATGGTCTTCAGTTACTGTGCATTGAGTCACATACCAGACTCCAAATTCTTTTGAATAGAATAAATCTGCTTTGAATATTCTTCAAAAAGGTAGCATTATGAAACTTGTAGTAACTTTTTCACTGCTATTTGTGCAGCAGATTTAAACTTTTTTTTTTTTTTTTTTAAAACAAAGTCTCATCTGTTGCCCAGGCTGGAGTGCAGTGGTGCAATCTCGGCTCACTGCAACCTGTCTCTTGGGTTCAAATGATTCTCCTGCCTCAGCCTCCCGAGTAGCTGAGACTACAGGCATGCGCCACCATGCCCGGCTAATTTGTGTATTTTTTTAGTAGAGATAGGGTTTCACAATGTTGGCCAGGCTGGTATTGAACTCCTGACCTCATGATCCACCTACCTCAGCCTCCCAAAGTGCTGGGATTACAGGCATGAGCCACCACACCTGGCCCACTATTTTATGTTTGCTTATAAATGCTGTGAACAGCTAAGGTTTTTTAAAAGTTCATACATATTAATAATAGCATAGTTGTTTTATCACCTTAGTAACAAGTAAATCTTTATTTAATGGTACTTCACATATGTGGCTCATTTTTGGTATATGGTTTTGGCTTATAAATATAGTGTGTT
The DNA here is from genome assembly GCF_049350105.2 of Macaca mulatta. Lineage (NCBI taxonomy): Eukaryota > Metazoa > Chordata > Mammalia > Primates > Cercopithecidae > Macaca > Macaca mulatta. Next base: position 63,017,168 of record NC_133423.1, on the reverse strand, counting down.
GAATAAGCATGAAAGGAGTAACAGTCCATATTTGCTTTAAATGACACACATAATAAGCAGATCGTGAAAATAGTGGTACAACTTCAATCCCAGTGTTCACGGGTCCCTTGTCACAAACTACTATGTCATGGCTTTTTTAAGCCAAAGGGGAAAAAAAAGCAGCCTGAAATGTAGTCATATTTTTCAGATGTTTCTACAATAGCTATCTCTCTGGGCAACAAAATTTCTGAGGCTGTCCAAAACATAGCAATTTGTCAACAATTTGAAAATAGGTTTGTGACAAGATGTATTTATTTGACAGTATAATGTAATAATAGACATACGGTAGGATGACGGTTGTAAAGGAAATTATCACTGGTAAGTGTCTTTCCCTGAAATTAATTTCAGATGTGTATGGTTGAAAATTCTGACCGATGAAATGATTATGGGTAGGTAGATGGACAAAATACATGATATTGCTGCTGTCTCATATCTTCTTCATACATTTACAGAATCCAAGTTAAATGGCGCTTACAAAATAGAGAAATTTCAGTCATTTCCCTTTCAATGGAAAAAAATTATAAGGTGAAATTTTAAACATTTTAATATGATATGCCACAGAATTGAAGGAGATGGCAAATTTGGAAGTGCATGAAGTCAACAGCAAAGGTTTTCACTGTTCTACCTCAGATATTTTCACTGCTACTTCACTTTATACCCCTGAGTACCACAATATTATTAATAGATACATGTAAATGTGTATAATGATTGTCATACCTACATAGAATGTAAAAATGGCCAATAAAATTAAAATAAACATGTGCGTGTAATATTATGTAATAAACATGCATTGTCTTTAATACATGGCTGTTTATTTATATACTTTTATTATAATTGTGTAATAAAATTATATAGTCCATTGGCATAATACCAAAGTAAAATGTATTAGAAAACCCTCAGATATGTAAATTTCAAAATGCACCCAAATAAAACCTAACCAGATAATCTAGGGTTAACTTGTATTAGATACTGTTCTAAGTTTCGAGGAATAGATACAAAATGTTCTTGGTGATACCAGATAAATGTAACCTTTGAGTTAAAAAAAATGTATTATTATTTTTTATTTTAGGGAGGATCTTGCTCTATCACCCAGGCTAGAGTGCATTGGAGAGATAATAGCTCACTGCAATCTCACTAACTCCTGGACTCAAGTGATCCTCCCACCTCAGCCTCCTGAGTAGTTGGGTTACAGGTGTGTGCCGAAATGCCTGGCTGATTTATTTTATTTTATTTTTTTTGTAGAGATGGAGTCTTGCTTTGTTCGCCAGGCTGGTCTTGAACCCCTGGCCTTAAACAATTCTCCCACCTTGACCTCCCAAAGTGTTGGGAGACAGGCATAAGCTACTGCATCCAGCTACATTTTTTCAAGTTTTTATTGAGATAATTTTAGATTCACTTATGGTTGCAAAAAAAAAATATGGAGATCTGTTTTACAGTTTATCTAGTTTCCTCCAATTGTAAAATCTTACCAAACTATAATTCAGTATTGCAATCAGGATATTGACATCAATGCAATCCATTGATCTTATTTAGAATTTTCCAGTTTTAATTGTACTCAAATGTGCTGATATGCATGTGTATTTAGCTCGATACAATTTTATCACACAAATAGGTTTGTGTATTCACTGCTGTAGTTAAGACACAGAGTGGCTTCATCCCACCTCCACTCCACTCCCAACCACCATGGCTTCCTCATTCCTGTCTAACAGACCCTGGCAACCACTACTCTGTTCTCCATTTGTAAATCTTTTTATTTCAAAATTATTATATAAATGGAATTATACAGTATGTAAGCTTTTTAGATTAGCTTGTTTCACTCAGTAAAATTCCCTGGAGATGTATCAAGTTGTTGTGTTGACATCAGTCCTTTCTATTGTTAAGTCACATTCCCTGGGATAGATGTATTGTGGTTTGCTCTGCCATTCACCAGTTGAAGGACATCTGGCCCCTTTCCAGTTTTTGGCAATTACAAATAAAACTGCTAGAACCATTAATGGAGATTTTTCATTAAACATAAGTTTTCATTTCTGTAGGATAAAAGACAAAGAATGCAATTGCTGGAACTTATGGTAATTGAATATAGTAACTGTGTATGGTAATTTATAAAAAGCTGCCTGTGAGTTTTCCAGAGTGGCTGTACAATTTAATATTCTACCAGCAATGTTTGAGTTATCCGTTTTTTTTGCATTCTGACCAACATTTGCTGTTGTTGCAGTTTTAACATTTTTAATCTCAGTCATTCTGATGGGCATTTTGTGATATATCTTGTGGCTTTAATTTTCATGTCCCTAGAGCATCCTTTTGTATGTTAATTTGCCATTTGTATATCCCTTAACTGAATTGTCTCTTCATGTTTTTTTCGTATTTTCTAATTGGATTGATTGTTTTCATTTTTAAAAATAATGAGTTTTGAGAGTGTTTATACAGTGTTTATATTAGCCATTTAGCATATGTAATTTATAAATATTTTATCTCATTCTTTAACATATCTTTTTATTCTCTTCAGTTGGTTTTTTGCAGAACAAAACTTTTGAATCTTGAAGATATTCAGTTTACTATTTTTTTCTTTTCATGCATCATGCTCTTGTTTTTAAGTCTATGAACTCTTTGCCTAGATCTAGCTCTTAAAATTGTCTCCTGTGATTTTCTCGAAAATTTGTAGTTTTATATTTCACATTTAAATATATAATCCAATTGGAGTTAATATTTGTGTAAGGTGTGAAATTTGGGTTAAGGTTTATTATTTTGCTAACACATGTCTACTGGAGCCAACATTATTTTTTTCATTCTTCAAGTGAATTGTTTTTTGCATTTGTCAAAAATAAGTTGGACATATTTATGTGTCTGTTTACTTCTAAGTTCTTTATTCAGCTTCATTGATCTATGTTTTTATTCCTTGTCAAAAGTATATTCAGGATTCTATAACAAAATACTTTAAACTGCGTTAATTTATAGACAACAGAATTTATTTCCTACAGTCCTGAAGGTTGGGACATTCAAGATCAAGGTGCTAGTAGATTTGGTGTCTGGGGAGAGCCTCTTTCTCATAGATGGCACCTTCTGTATCTTCATCTGGAAGAAGGGGTCAATAGCTCCCTTGTACCTCTTTTACAAGGTCACTAATCTCAGACACATTAAGACCACAGAAATTTCTGTCAAAACCACACAGTCTTGATTAATATAGCTACGTAGTAAGCCTAGTGGTATGATTCTTTCTGCTGCATTCTTATTTGTCAAGATTGTTTTAGCTATTTTAGGACCAGGGTCTTTCATATCAATTGTAGAATTAGTCTGTCTATATCTATAAATGCCTTCTTGGGATTTTGATAGGAATTTCACTAAGCAAATAGATTAAGTTTGGGAAAATTGACATATGTACAATATCGAGTCTTAACAAATTCTGAATACTCTGTCTTTCCACTTATTTAGGTCTTTGATTTTTAAGAAGCATTTTGTAATTTTCAAAATGTAGACACCCTACATGTTTTATTCAGTTTATACCTATGTATCTACATGTTAGTGTATAAAAATGTGACTAATTGTTGTGTGCTGATCTTCTCTTCTATGACCTTTCTGAACTCTTTGATTACTTCTAGGAGTTTGTTTATTGATCCTTTAGGATTTTCAAGCAGAAAGTCATATCATCTGTAAATATGAACAATTTCATTTTTTCTTTCCAATCTTTAATAACCTAATGTCTTTCTTTGTCTTATAGTTTATTATTCATTTATATGTAACATGCTATATTTAACACTATGGATACAATGTACATAAGTTTAAAAGAAGCATTTCTAGGCAGTATTTGAAAATATGCACTATTTTATGACTTCCATTAAAGTAGACTTAATAAAGGTTATTTACATATATTACTTATAAAATATATTTTTATATAAAATTCTGAAAAATTTTGAAAAAAGAACATACAAAATATTTGTACTTTTACCGTGAAGGTTTAATGAATGTTAGCCTTCAATTAAATGTTGAAATTAAAGAATTACATTCAAAGGAATGTTTTTAAAACCAGTGAAATGTTGAAACTGTACTTTTTTCATGAGTTGGTTAACTATTTTTGTCTTCTGCTTCATAAATTGTCTGCTCTTATCCTTCATTCAAATTTATGCTAAAGGCTTAAGTTTTGAGAAGTTGTAAAATTGTCTTTCTTCTCTGCACAAAGCATTAAGAGAGAAACTACAGAAAAAAAGGGGGGCATCCAGAAGTTTCAACTATTTTAAAGGTATTTTGGGGTAATCTGAGCTATTCTGAGAAACACTGCTGTCTCCTTTTATCTTGGAAATCTTTTAATACTGCTGGTCACCTCTAGGAATATTTTCTTTTAGATACATGTCACCACACAGGTTTTTGTTTGTTTTTTTTTTTGTCATAAAGAGATGTTGAACTAGAAATTGCTACCTAAAGTATTTTTCTTTATATCAACATTAGAAACATAAGCACTGACTGCTTACTATAAGCCACTTTATATGTTTTAATATAACATTATTTACCTAAAGCGAACTAGTGGTAATTTTGAGAGTATTGTTAGTTTCCCATGGATTTATAAATAAGAATGAGATTTATATAATAATGTTTTTCCAGAAATAAAAATATAATTTTAATATATTTCTAGGGAGGTAAGGTTTTATAACTCTTACCCAATATATTCTATCAGAGTTAATTTTTCCATCAAATGTTTTTCCAGAAATAAAAATATAATTTTAACATATTTCTAGGGAGTTGAGGTTTTTTAATTCTTACCCAATACATTCCATCAGAGTTAATTTTTCCATCACATTAATTCTTTATTGGGGGTAGGGGAATGCTGCTTTGTGAAAAAAAATCCATAGAATTATCATCTTATAATACCTATGTTGTATATTACACATATACACACAAATGGTTTTTATACATTAAGCACCATAAATTTAGCTACAATATTCAGTGGAAGATATTTTCCTTATAGTCTATTCATACAAGTATCTGTAGGTTCCTTTGGTGAAGGTGTCACAGAGTTTTACTTAAAATTGCCAAATTGATAATATTACTTTTATTGGCTGTGCATTCATCTTTTGGTAAACATATGTAATGTGACACTATAAACTTTCTAGTATACTTTACCATGGATCTGACAAGTCTTTTCCAAATAGACAGATAGATGTTAAATTTCATACAGTAAGGATACTAAAAGCAGCACAAAGGTGCATTAACTGAAAAATGGTATGGTATCATTAGGGAATGGAAATATTTTTCAATCTTTTCTTTTTCTTTCTTTCTTTTTTCTTGTGAGACGGAGTCTTGCTCTGTTGCCAGGCTGGAGTGCAGTGGCGCGATCTTGGCTCACTGCAACCTCCGCCTCCCGGGTTCAAGCGATTTCCCTGCCTCAGCCTCCTGAGTAGCTGGGACTACAGGCGTGTCACCATGCCTGGCTAATTTTTTTATAGTTTAGTAGAGACCGGGTTTCACCATGTTGGCTAGGATGATCTCAATATCCTGACCTCGTGATCTGCCTTCCTCGGCCTCCCAAAGTGCCAGGATTACAGGCATGAGCCACAGCGCCCGGCCTCTTTTTCTTTCTTTCTTTCTTTCTTTCTTTCTTTCTTTCTTTCTTTCTTTCTTTCTTTCTTTCTTTCTTTCTTTTTTTTTTTAACATGCAAAGTCTGGCTCTGTCACCCAGGCTGGAGTGCATTGGTGCTGTAATAGCTCACGGCAGCCTCAAACTTATGGATTCAAGCAGTCTTCCCACTGCAGACTCCTGAGTAGCTAGAATTATACGTACGAGATACCATACCTAGTTAACTTTTAATTTTTTTGTAGAGACAGGGTCTTACTTTGTTACCAAGACTGGACTCAAACGCCTGACTTCAATCCATTCTCTTGCCTCGGCCTCCAAAAGTGCTGAAATTACAAACTTGAGACTCCTCACTTGACTTTCAATATTTTTATTTTTGAAGTTGATGGTTACGTCTCTCCATGGTTGCAGAGTGCTATAGTAACTCCAGGTCTATGTATGTTAAAAAGGCTTACAAAAGAAAATTGGTGGACTGGCACGGTGGCTCATGCTTGTAATCCCAGTACTTCGGGAGGCTGAGGTGGGTGGATCACGAGGTCAGGAGATCAAGACCATCCTGGCTATGAGGGTGAAACCCCGTCTCTACTAAAATTACAAAAAAATTAGCCGGGTGTGGTGGTGGGTGCCTGTAGTCCCAGCTATTCTTGAGGCTGAGACAGGAGAATGGCATGAACCTGGGAGGCAGAGTGTGTAGTGAGCCGGGGTTGTGCCACTGCACTCCAGCCTGGGGGACAGAGTGAGATTCCGTTTCAAAAAAAGAAAAGAAAAGAAAAGAAAAACGAAAATTGGTGAAATAGATGAAATCAGTATGAAATATGCAAAAGAAACATTAATAGAAAAAAAAGGATGACATAAAACAACTGAGCATTCAAGATCTTTGGAACAATATCTAATGGTCTAACACATGTATAATTAGATTCCCAGATATAAAAATGAAAGAACTTGGGTAGAATAAATACTTACAGAGATAAATGTCAGAATTTTCCAAAATTGATTAAAGACATCAGTCTAGATATGCACGAGCCTCAGCCATCCAAAATAAGGATGAGCACAGGAAAGAGCACTCCTAGACAGCCATTGTCAAACTGTGAACATAAAGAATGACAACGCCAAAATGGAAGTAGCTAGAAAACAATTTACATTGGAATACAAGATGGGCATGACAAAAATGACAATTCACTTCTCTATATCTTGTAATAATGCTGAAAGAAGGTTTTGCCGGATAAGATATATAAAAATCACAGCAGTTTGGAGAATAGACTGAGGATTTCCGTAACTATAACTATTTAAATGACTGGGCCATTGTCTCTGTAATCATGTGACTTGTTTTATTCAATTTAATTGGGTAGTATTTTAGGTTAAACATTCAATCCTAGTTTCTGTATACCATACCTAAATTGTTTGAAACAAGTGATTTAACCTCTATGAAATTTACTTTTAGTCTATAAAGAGAATGTGTGAAAGTTTAAATGAAAAAAAAAAAGTATATAAATTACCTAGCATAGTTCCTGGATGTCAATAAATTGAAAACCTATAAAAATTTATTTCTCAATTTGTTGAGAATGTTCTCAATTTGTTAAACTTTTATTTATTTAAAATTTTTATGTGCTTATAATTTGTACTATTTTATAGATGAATGAATAAAAAATATATAAAGTATACATATACAGTGAACATTGCTATATTAATACAGAGAAGTGCATACTGCCAAATTAAAACATTATGTGAGATATGAGACATGATATCAAAATCGTCTGGCCATATCTTATTAAGCATTAAAAAAACACTGTATCTAGCTACTGGTTCCAGGCTGGATTCAATATTATAAAATAATTAGAGATGCAAAAGTAACGGGGGCAATTTTGTCACATTTACTGTTGACTGTGCCTATCTGCAGTCACTGTGCTTTAACTAAATAAATGTGAAGAATATCTTTGAAAAGAAAGCAAAAAAAAAAAAAAAAAAGAGCAAATGAAACCAAAAGTTCATTGTTTGAACATGTCTTCAAATGTATCATCTGATAACTTTTTATTACTCAAATTCCATGGCTTAAAACAAAATTAATAAATTCATCTAATAGACATCAGTGAGGTGGCATCTATTCTTAAACCTCTGAATGTCTTACCTTAATTATGGCTCCTATTAAAATGGCTTTATTTTAAATGAGAAAATCAAACCCACTAAGTATATGTACAATTTGCAATTCAATTCTAAAAAAGTTCTTCACTGAAAATAATTAGGTAGGAATTACCCTCCAAGTGTAAAGCTTAAGTCAGTACCATGTAGAAGCTTGTGCTGTATGATCCTTTTGCTAGTTTCTCATCACAAACAGATAAAGAACCTGTCTTAAAATATATGAAAACACGCAAAAATTAATGACTAAAATTTATTGTTTCTGCAACAGCTAAAGGCAAATTGTGATAATAAAAAATCAACTTTTCAGTCTTTCAATAATTGTGTACTACATTTGCATCAAGTGTGCAATCTATTTCATTTATGCAAATATCTTCTTTAGGTATTAATATTTTTGCTTTTCTGCAACTCTGTTGGGCCTCTGTTAGTATGTAGTCACATTTTCCTTACTCTTCCTTTCTTTTTTTTTTCTGCTTGTACAGGGTTTTGTAGGTTCTCTCTTCCTCTTCTGCAGTATGTATTAATAAAAGAATAGTTACAGTAAATAAAAGTGAGAGATATCTCAAGTCTTCCACATATCTTATGTAAAAGTGTTCCCTGTTACTTTATGGACTTCATCACCTCTCAGGCTCTTTGCAGTCTCTCTGTCCCTCTTTTAGGAGCCATTAATTCAAGCATAGCTGTTTGTGGAGAATACCATTGTGTAACAAAAGTCATTTCTCAATTTTTACTTTTTCCACTTTTATCCCAGCATATTGGGAAAAATAGATTATCCTCTTATTTTCTGTCCTCACCATTTTCTCGTGAAGGGCAGCTAGACCTTGATAGAAAAACCACAGATCAATTGAGCACTAGATGTCATCCTTTATTGATATCTGTTCTCCCTTTTCACTCTATCACAAATTGAATTGAACCCAGAACATTCAAAAACTAAGACTCTTTTTTTTCTTTCCCATTAGCTTATCTCACCATTTACAGCAACAGTAAAAGTCTACTATGCTTCACATTAGACATCTATAACATCAGAATATTCTATTGGTTTAGAAAATATTCCTATGAGTACAGTGACAGAGTCCTAAATTACATTGTGTATGATGGTACATTGTATTATAATAGTTTGTGATATGGTTCAGCTGTGTCCCCACCCAAATCTCATCTTGAATTCCCACATGTTATGGGAGGGACTGGGTGAGAGGTAATTGAATCATGGAGGCAAGTCTTCCCAGTGCTGCTCCCATGATAGTGAATAAATCTCATGAGATATGAGATTTTATAAAAAGGAATTCCTTTGCACAAGTTCTCTGTCTTTGCCTGCTACCATCCATGAAGACATGACTTGTGCCGTGAATGTGAGGCTTCCCCAGACACGTGGCACTGTAAGTTCATTAAACCTCCTTCTTTTGTAAATTGCCCAGTCTCAGGTATGTCTTTATCAGAAATGTAAAAACAGACTAATACAGTTTGACTTTGAGATAATTTGGAAAGTGAGTCCCATGAAACATTAGAATTGGATTTGCTTAATTTTTGAGATGCTAGGTTGGCCGTAAAATTGGGCACCCATTTAATTTGTTAGATCAAGCTACAACTAACAAACAAGGAAAACCCAGACCATTAAGATAATGTGATTCAGATCCTCTTTGGAGATAAGATATATGGATATTAACTTATTTAGGACTATAACTTTTCAATGACTGAGATTAGTTTTTTGTTTATTTGTTTGTTTGTTTTTAGAATTCAGAGTTCTTTGTGTATTCTAATGGGAAAGCATGCATAGTGTTCACATATATTATATTTTTTTCCGTTGCAAGTGGTGCAATTACAGTTCGCACCAACCTTGACCTCCCAAGCTCAAGCTATTCTCCCAGTTCAGGCTATTGGGTAGCTGAGACTACAGGCCCCCAGCACCAAGCCTGGCTAAATTTAGACAGGTTTTTTTTTTTTTTTTTTTTGGAGAGATAGGTTCTTGCTATGTTGCCCAGACTGGTCTCAAAGTCCTGGGCTCAAGCCATCTTCATGCCTCAGCCTCCCAAAGTGCTGGAATTACAGGTATGAGCCACCACAATTGACCTAAATTTTTTAATCATATGTGTGCAATAAAATAGGGTACAATATTGGGAAAAAATTATCCTCTGTTAGGAAATAGTATATAAAATTAGGGCATAATTTAAGAAATATTTGGCCTTGAGGTAAATTAATGTGCTGTTTAGAGGGCTCTGGGTGATAGTTAAAGTGTCATGTTTCCTGGTTCCAAGTGTCTATAAATAAACAATAGTATGTGCAGAATATAAAGCCTCATGTCATTATAACAAGTCTTCCTTGGTAGATAATTGATAGTTCTCCTAGAATTCTATAGACTGTCCATGACTGACTATGGGCACAACTGTCAAAGCCAACAGTTGAAGAAAAACAAATTAAAGCCAGGAGAGCCAGTAGTGAAGAGAGGAGAGACTCCTGTTCTTTTCTCCACGCATCAAGAGTGCTTTTGTTCCTTTACTGGCTTTGTATGATCATCCATTCCTCTCTTTTCCCCAAAAGGAAAATAAAATACTAATAATGTCATAATGCAAACATTGAGCCCTATTTACCCATGGTAATGGTTGGAGTCGCTGTATGTAAAACAGTAATGGTCTTGTGCATGATCTTCTTTTCAAATTCTAAAGCAGATACTGAATTTATTTTAAGACTTAACTTCCTGAGAGAGACTCTAGCATTTCTAGAATTGATATTAAAAAACAAAAAACAAAACAAACAAACAAACAAACAAAACAAACAAATAAAAAACGAACACTGGGAAGCCCTATTTATTCCATGAGTGTAGGCTGTATGCTTTTTCTTAGACATCCAATGCTTTGCCTTTGTGCTAGGAGAATTTAGCAGAGTAAAAGTAAAAACAAAGTACATTGTTTTACATTGTCTATGATTTCTCTGTATACATTGTCTATCTATTTTGGGGATTTAATGTGAAAGAAAAGCCTAATAATACCGTAGTCCGCCTTATCTGCAGGGGATACGTTCCAAGACCCACGGTGAATGTCTGAAACCGTAGATAGTACTAAACCATATATATACTACGTTTTGCTCCTGTACATCTGTACTTACGATAAGTTTAATTCATAAATTAGCCACAGTAGGAGATTAACAACTAAGAATAAAGTAGGAAAATTATAACAATGTACTGCGATTAAAGTTATGTGAATATGGTCTCTGTCTTTGTATCTCAAAATATTTTGTTGTTCTGTACTCACCCTTCTTTTTCTTGTGGTTTGTGGATCTGATAATCAAGAAGGATAATAGGTGCCTCTACTAATTGACTAATGGGTGGGTAGTGGATATGAAGAGCAAAGGGAAGATTCACGTATTTAGCAAGACAGAGTGGAACCATGTGAGAGTTCGTCACGCTACTCAGAAAGGCAAGCAATTTAAAACTCACAAATTGTTATTACTGAAATTTTTCACGTAATATTTTTGGACTGCAGTTCACTGCAGGTAAATAAAGCTTTGCAAAATGAAACAACAGATAAGGGGAAATTACTATGCCAAAACAATCAAAATCTCATTCATAAACCTACAAATAATTTGCTATTGAAAAAAATGACAAGATTTCTCTTGTCCTTCAACTGACATCCTCCTAAATTTATACTTATTCAACACTGAAATCATCAAAATAATTTTGGGGGAATATTTAACTCATTAATTACCAGAATATGGAGTAGAGTTTTAGAATGAAATACTCATAGTAGATTTTAAAATAAATGCATGTATTACATTTTTTGAAAACTTGTAGATAAATAGAAGTTTGTTCTTGGATCAAACAGAATTAATGGAACTTTTTAAAAAACTAGCATATTCTTTTGCATTAACCTTTTAAATAATTAGTTTGCCATATGTTATGTAATTAATGAGAAGACAAATTAATATTTCCATCTGGTCCAAAATATGTTAAGAAAATAGGTTTCACTCTTGTTGTCAGAGAGGTTGTATTTTGTAAAATAAAGTAAAAAAAAAAAAAAAATCCAAAATAATAGTAGCTTGAATGAGGTATCATTCTACTTCTCTCTCACCCAAAATAATTGCAAAAATAGGCCGTGGAAAGTGGCCTATTTTTACCACTCTGGAAGGACCCAGGCTTCATCTCTGCTCACCTCAGCATCTCTAGGATGTAATCAGCATTTTCATTGTCCTGGATGATTCCAGCCATCACATTCATATGCTAGGAAACTGAATTAATACAAGGAAGAGGTAGAAAAAGCCACGACCTTTTCAAGGAGACTTCCTGGATGTCCCACAAAACTCTTGCCCTTAAAACTTAGGGCCACGTGGAGTAGCAAGGTAAGTTTTTCACCTGGGCAACAATGAATTATTTTACTAACATGGAGTGGAGGAAAGATGTTGGAAAGCAATGAGCAGTCTCTACTACAAATTTGAGAGAGAAAAATTCTCAAAAATTATTTAGAAAGTATTGAAAGTTATATATTTGAAAATGATAGCAAAATGCAGATCATGCTTTATAAATAGCAATAATACTTTGACAATTGGCATGTTTGTGCTTTTCCAGAAACTTTAGCTTAATGATGATGGTGATTATTGAATTTTAAACGGCAACAAGGGTCTCTTAGCTTCATCTAAATTAAGTTCTATTGTTTCCTATTTCTTTAATTTACTATGCAAGGTTATAAGAGAAAAATATGACTTTGCTCATTGTACTTTGCTCTCTTAGACACAGGAAACTTAGGTAGGAAACCCTCCAGGCAATTGTAAGAGGAGAGACAGGCAGAAAAGTGTGTTTGTGATAGAAGCAGAGGAGGGAAACTGAGTTTCACAGCAGTGAAATAAACATTACAAATATACAGTAAATTTGAAAATCTATTACCGAGTCTGTCCCACAGGCTCTGGCAGAGCGACAGATGAAAGAAGTTCACTGACATAGGTATTTTGCCTGACAATGCGGCTAGGGGACAGCATGGCTCTGCACCGTCGATGACAGAGTCCAGCAGCCGCTGAGAGAATGCCGCCCCCAAAAGCCAATCCTGCTCTCATTTATTTAGAACAGATTTAATGACAAAGGCTTGAAGTAAACACAATTTGTGGGTAATAAACATTGTCAACCCCCAAGTAGAGCACAGTTCTTCCCCGAATGATCAAAGGTTGGTTTCTGGAGACAGGAGTATACAAATTTATCTAGATGAGTTCTTTTACTAAATAAGAGAATCTGGCTGCCTTCAGCCAAATCCTCTTTCAAAGCTTTTGCAAAACCTCCCAGGCTTCCATGAAGGTTTGCATCTTTCCCTAAAATTTCTCCCACCACCATAACTGACCTCCTACATCTCCCCCTTTTCTGTTTTTTTTTTTTTTTTTTTTTTTTTAAGCATCAGGTTTTGTTGATTGAAGAGCACAGATGTGTGCAGCGACAGGTTTGTCTGCTGCAGCGGTTATTGCTCGTATTCCCACTTTGCATTCTAGAATTAATAAATAACATAAGACAAACATCAGTATTATTAGCAACATTCTTTACCAATCGAAGAGTGACCCCCAGGAGTGGGGGTCTGTCCAGGGGAGATGTTGTCGCATATCCTTCCATATGGTTTTTTCTTGGGCATGTAGATCTATGGCATTTAGGGACTCTAGAATTTTAGTTTTAAGTTGCCTCACGTCTGCTGTTAAAGTATCAGGTAAGGTTCCCAGAGGTATTGTTTCACCTCATCCCAACTATGTATTGATTGATCCAAGGTAGAGAGATGACATAATGTGCTTATGCTATCAGTCATGGTTTAACTGCTGTCAGAATGCCAGTGTGTCTTGCCACTCCCCTACATATTCTAAGGCAGCACTGAGGGCTCCCAGGAATGCAAGAATCTTTTAATCTATACCCTGCTGTAAGAGAAGTTCATTAGACACATTTTTGGCCAAGTTATCTACAAAGGTGTTGTTTGTACTGATTCAGTAATAGAGGCCACAGCAACACTAGCAGTTGCCAAGATGACTATGGCTGAGACTATTAAGGCTATAAGTGTGCCTATGAATCTTTTGGGTCTGACCTGGGATAGGGCATGTTCTAAGGTGGCAAGGGCAGAGGAACTTTGCCAATTGCATGTCAAATTGACTGGTAGAAATATCTCAGATTGTCTCCTTAATACCATGACACTAGTAATATTTATATTCAATATATTGTAATTAGTGATACATGAGGCGAACCAAGCCTGTCCCTGCACTTGGGTCACAAACGTGGAGTTTTGGCATATAGTGGAAATATTGGTTCCCATTAAAAAAACATATGGATCAGTAGTGCAAATCAGGCACTGATCTGTGTGATTATGAATAGTGGTCATAGTATAATTGTTACTGGAATTATATGTCCCATGCCAGGTGTTAAGGGAGGTGATAAGATGTCCCAGGCACCATAAAAAGTCTTGGGGTGGCATGGACTTTACTTGGGGTCTCAGATATCTCATCCCCCCATCAGCCCAAATCATAGGGGAACAGGACACGGCTGTGAAACTGTGATTGATGCCATGGTAGATGTGGCCATCAGTATGGTCGCCCTGCAAATGACAATGGGGGCAGTCTAAGATGTTATGGTTGCCTAATTGGAGGCTACAGGCTTGTCCCCCATGACAGACCTCCCAGCTAAAGTGGAACTCATTACTTTATCAGCTTTGTTCTTTACCACAGGGAGGAATGTTGGGGAAGGTGACATTAGTTGCATTGCTCAGTTTGAGGCTGCCTGCAACAAAGAATGTTAAGGCATTTACTTTGCCATGAAGTTGCCATAATTGTGTTTGGGCAGGTACACAGTAAGGGTTAGAACTTGCATAACTTACACATAGTGGGAGGGTAGTGGAGTGATATATAGTGTTACCTGACACCTTATCCAGTGTGTGCCATTAATGAGGGACCACACTGAGGGTAAGTCAATCCCTCCTAGCCAAGCAGTTACAGTATTAGAAGCTGGGAAGGGGGTGTCTGCCCAAGTAACAAGGTGGAAGAAAGGCAGATCTAAGAGATGAGCCCAGTAGGAATTCTTTTCCTGAGTTACTTTTGGTCTCCACTATTGGGGCTTTCCCTCTTCATATGACCTGGCTCTCCACATAGAATACAATTTGGGTTTCTCTCCTTTTTCACTTTAGGAGGCCTTAATGCCATAGTCAATATTATGACTTTGTGTGTTTCAGTTCCCACCAGCTGACATGCTCATATCAGTTCCTCGACTGTGGCCACCTTTTCTCTGATTACCTGCATTGCTTGCTGACAGTCGACATTAGCATTTTCGTAAGCCAACTGCAACACTAAGATATCAGCAGGCTGAGTGTGAGTAATTTGTCTCTTAATTGCCTGGGTCAACTGATTGATAAATTCACAAATGGCTCCTGAGGCCCTTGTCGAACATTTATAAAAGATCCCTGTTGAACTCTGCTTTCAGGAATTTGGTCCCAAGCTCTGAGAGCACACAAAGACACTTGTGCAAAGACATGGGGATCAAAATTTAGTTGTTGTTGTACATTTGCATGGGAACCCATCCCCTGGAGCATAGCAGCTGTTATGACTTGCCCGGTCACTTGATTCTGGTTTGCTTGTTGTTCGAATAACTCATCATATTCTGCCCTCCAGAGGAGGTATTGGCTAGGCTCCAAAGTCGTTTTAGCTAGGACTGACCAGTCCCATGGGGTCATACCCCATGGCAGTTGTCTGCATGGTTTCAATGATTTATTTCGTAAATAGGCTAGTGGCTCCGTTTTCTTCAATGGTTTTTCTTCTTTTTTTATAGGCATTCAAAGAAATGGGTTAATATGCCTGATTGCCTTGTCAATCTTGCATTACCGGGCAGGCCAAGAGCTCCCACTCTAAAGCTGCTTGCCTAAGACAGGGTCCCATGGCTGTAGCATATCCCTTGTCTTTTTTCCAATTTATTGGAGGAGGGGGCTCAGGCAAAACCTTCATTTCCTCCTTGTTAATTTTGCCCAGAAAGGATGGGGCTGAAGGAGAAAGAGGGGGCAGTGATGTAGGTGATGGTTCCTGCTCTCTTCCCTTTCTATAGAGGCTCTTCTATGTAGAATTGGACCAAAGCCACCCTAACTAGGACCCATAATGTTAGAGATGTTACTGGGACCTGTTGCCCTTGTGTATTATGTTATTTATGACTTATCCCCACTTGCTCCCAGAGCTCTACGTCTAGCGTGCCTTCTTCTGGGAACCATGGGTTATGTGAAACAACAGGTTACATTAGGTCCCTTAATTGAGCCTGCAAAACCTAGGCTACACTAGCTTTAAGCAGCTGTTTCAATACTTTCATATACTGTTTCTATTGAGCTGATAACTGCTGTCCCATGATGAAATCCTAGACTGAACAATTCCCTTGAACTTGGAAATCCCAAGTGAGTACCAATGACTAACTGACTTACTGACTGTGCAGTCCCTTCATCTTCATTTTTGAGGGTTCCTTCGTGATCGCTGCAGCAATCCTCATGTGGGGCACCACCCACCCAGTATGACCTGCAGACTCTTGCCAAATGACAGATGGAAGTTCGCTGACACAGGTATTTTGCCTGAAAATGCGGCTGGGGGACCGCACGGCTCTGCAACTCTGATGAGAGAGTCCAGCAGCTACCGAGAGAATGCTGTCCCCATAAGCTGGCCCCACTAGCATTTATTTAGTACAGATTTAATGACAAAGGCTTTGAGTAAACACAATTTGTGGGTAATAAACATTGTCAACTCCCCTGAGTAGAGAGCAGTCCTGAGCGCAAATGATCCAAGGTTGGTTTCTGGAGACAGGAGTAAACAAATATATCTAGATAAGTTATTTTACATTGTCTTATTATCTACCATTTGTCCTCAGGCTCTTGATCAGAGAATCTGGCTGCTTTCAGCCAAATCTTCTTTCGAAGCTTTTGCAAAACCTCCCGGACTTCCAAGAGGTTTGTATCTTTCCCTATAATTCCTGCCACCACCCTAACCAGTCTCCTATATTTGATCTGTTTTATGCAAACTAAAGCAATTTATATTCCTTGAATATGCTTTAATTACACATTTTAGTTCTACTTGATAGATTATATTGTGAATTATTTAATAATTTCGTTGTTAGTACATAATTTATTAGACAGTGTTCAATTTCTTCTTCAAAATTTCTGTAAGTTTAGAATTTGTTATAATATTTGGATAGGACACTAGGGAGTAACTGGTTAATTTTCCCAAAGTTGTAGCTATCCAAGAATATTGTTAATAATATACAATGTATCATGGTTCTATTAATATTAGACTTTTTTTTATTATATAAGCGTATATCAGCCAAGATCTAATTAATATGTATAAGGAAAAGATATACCTTGTATAAAGCAATCTAAAACATACCATTATCTTTGTGGAAATTAATTACCATGCTATTTCAACATAAATATAGCAAAGAATGTTTTACCCAAACTTATCTTAATTTTTTAAAAAGTTTATCTTTATCCTCTTATATGAAAACTCTGGTATGTTTTCAATTCCTGAGAAGTCATTTTGTTTCATGACCCTTAGAAAACCACTAGATGATACCACTAGCATGACACCACTAGCAACTACTCAAAAACATATTGCTCTAAACCTGTCCTGGGATTTTTGATACTAAACCAAAGCCTTTTAAATGGGGATTTGCGAAGAATCTAAAGGGAATATCAGGTCAGATTGAAGATCACTTTTTTTTTTTTTGGAGACGGAGTCATGCTCTATCACCCACTCTGGAGTGCAGTGGCATGATCACAACAGGTCACAGCAACCTTGAACTCCTTGACTCAAGCAATCCTCCTGTCTCAGCCTCCTGGGTAGAGAGCACTATAGGCACAGGCTACAATACCTGGCTCATTTAAAAAAATTTTTGTAGAGGCAGGGTCTCGCTATGTTGTCCATGTTGATCTTGAACTCTTGACCTTAAGCAATCCCCGCCACCTCAGCCTCCTACAGCTCTGATAGTATAGGCATGAGGCATCATGCTTAGCTGCTTTGTTACAATTTTAATGTTTATGCTTTTTGCAATAAGACATGTAAATAGTTTTAAAAGGCAAATAGTACTATAAGGTGTAAAAACAAAAACAACAAAAAAAGAAGTCAAGCCCTTATATAAATTTTTACTGCCCAGAGAACACAGATCGTAACTTCTTTTTGCTTGTTTTTATTTGACTTTGCCTAATTTCTAAATTCGATACCTATAATAATACTTATTGAATTTTAATGTGTATATACATTACAAAATGGACTTGGTATCATAAAAGATGAAGATTTAGCATTCTTCCTCCAATTACTCAAAAAATATGTATGCTCATCGAAAGAAAATGCTGTGTGTAGTTCCACCCTATACCTCTATATTAAAAGCACCTAGTGTCTCCAATTCTTGAAATATATATTCTACAAATTATCTTGATTCTTGTTGGTTTCTCTTTCTTCAGGACTAGATTTTAATTTTCTCCACTCTGTGAATTTGTTCTCACTTGTCCATCTGCTAACTTCTAAAATTTTTGTTTTCTATTTTCTCATTTCTCTTTCCATTTGTCCTTTGGATTTAAATTTTTTCCTGTAACGTCATTTTAGTAGGGTTTCAGAAGGGAGCATATATAAAAACAGTGGTTTAAAGGAGACTAGTAAGTCATTCTTATGCCTGTACACCTGAATAGGGTCAATTTAGACTTCAAAAATAAATAGAACTAAAATAAAAATGAATAAAGATAGTTTTTTTTCCTGTAGAAAATGTTAAATATGAAGAAAGAATTTAAAGTGTATATAGGATTTAGACAACAGTCTCTAGAGTGAATATTTAACAATTAACCTGATTTCATCACTCACCAACCCTATGATCTTGTGCTAGTGGCTTTAATTATTTGTGCTTCACCTTTCTAAATAGTAAAATTGAGATGCAAGTAGCATCCATTTCTCTTATAATTTTAAAATTAGAAATGTGGCAGCCAGGTGTGGTGGCTCATGCCTGTAATCCCAGCCCTTTGGGAGTCTGAGGTGGGCAGATCATGAGGTCAGGAGATCGAGACCATCCTGGCTAACACAGTGAAACCTCGTCTCTACTAAAAATACAAAAAAATTAACCACACGTGGTGGCGGGCACCTGTAGTCCCTGCTACTAGGGAGGCTGAGGCTGGAGAATGGCATGAACCTGGGAGGTGGAGCTTGCAGTGAGCAGAGATGGCATCACTGCACTCCAGTCTAGGGAATAGAACGAGACTCCATCTCAAAAAAAAAAAAAAAAAAAAAAAAAAAAAAAAGGAAAGAAAAAAAGAAAAGTGGCTAAGTAGGGTGACTATGCAATATTTTATAGTGGATAAGAGCAAGTTCACATTTTTACTCTGAAACTTCTCCCCAAGAACATGTAGTAGGACACAGTAGCTTGATGCTCCCAACAACAAAAAACATATAAAATAAAATGTAAAGTACTGAAACCACAGTGAGATGTGAAAGAACTGTTAATTAAATAAATTATTAATGTAGTACCCAAAGGAAGAGAAACTATTTAAGTTTCCCTTCCTCCTCCCTACTAGTAGACAATTCCCGTCCTCCTTCCTACTAGTAGATAATGTCACTGAACAAAGAATGTTACTAAACAAGGGGAAGAAACAATGTTAAACAGTGTTACTAAAGAACTGGAAGCAAAGAGGGAATAAGCTGAGTATTTGTATTGCCAAAGAAGAAAACCTCTGCTGGAATAAAGCATATTTTAGCTAATGTATGGGGCTGATGTGACAATATGGAAAATTTGAAGGTCAGAAACACATGTTCATCTTCCATTTGGGACATCTGACGAAGCTTCATGTTGCATAGCAGGCTGGGAAACAAGAATGTAAGATACAAAAAAAGACGAATAAAATCTGCAAAAATCATAGGGCACTTACCAAACAGGGATGTACAGGGGAGTAAGTCTTCCTCAAATACAAGTCTTTCACTATTTATTATTGTTATTATTAATTTTTTTTTTTAGATTTTTAAAGCCCTATAGAGCAGGAGATGAGAACTACATGAAACCTCTGAATGACAAAATAGAACCTCCTGTAGCCTTCTGGGCTAATGTAGACAAAACAAAAAAAGCAAAAAATGCCAAGTTCTCAATGATGCACCTGACAAAGTGTACCAAAAACACAGTATCAAAAGAGAAAGAGAATTCAGATCAATTTATTTTGATTGGATTAAGATTATTAGTTCCTTGACAGAGCCTCAAATGAGACTACAGTTCTGGAAAATGCTGTGATTTCAGCATTGTGAGATGTCAAGCAGAAGACTCAGTCAATGTGTGCCGAGATCCCTAATCCACAGAAAATATGAAATAATAAATGTGTGTTGTTTTTAGCCACTAAATTAGCGGTAATTTGATTAGCAACAATAGCATATTAGCACAAACATTCAAAATAAATCCAACAACTCCTCTTTAGAAAATAAAGAAACAGAAACATAAGAACAAAGCTGAATAATATGGTGCATCCTCCAAAGTTCTATGTAACCACTATCTCAGAAAGGGAAGAGAAAAGAGAATATGTAAAAAACGATATTAAAAATACAGTGACGGAAAACTTTCAAAAGTGACAAAAGGATAGCTCGAATTCAAGTTCAACAAATCCCAAGTAAGAGAGCTATCAATTAAAAACACCTAAACACATCAGGGTAAAATTGCAGAAAACACAAAAATAAATAAGCAAATAGAAAGAGTGCAAGAGAGAGAGGAAATGTTATAATAAGACAAAGAAATATGATACCTCATCTTCTAAGAAAGAACAACAAAAATTACAGATGACTTCTCAACCAAAACAATGACAACTAGAAGAAAATGGAACTCTGTCTTTATAGAAAAACAAAACAAAACAAAACAAAACAAAAAATAATTGCCAAACCAAAGTTGTATACGTATAGGGAAAAAATAGAAATGTGAAATGAAAATGTTTCCAGGTTACTAAATTTGTCAGCATACCTAGACTAAAACAAGAACAACCAATTGGTTATTTAGAAAGAAGAAAAACGACCTGAAATGGAAGTGTAAAAATTCATGAGAAAATAAGCTATACCAGAAAGGTTGGTAAATATAAACATATTTTATATCACAAAATAATAATTGCAATGAGTAATGGAGTTTTTATCCATTGAATTAAAATGCCTTATAACAATGGTGCAAAATTTCTGAAGAATACAGATAAACTCCTAAGATCATAAGGTTTAAGTATGATTATGTAATTAGCGATAGTAACATTTAAAATCAGTCTATAAGTTTTAAGAATACATTTTGTTGTCTCTTTCACAAAAACTAAAATATATTAAAAGAATGTGTATCTAGCAATTTAATATAAAAGAAAAATATAGTTAAAAATTTTGATTAATTCCAAATTAGACAAAATAAAAGAAAGTGAAAATGAAACAAAATAGATGAACCTAAGAAAATAGAAGTATAGCTGAATGTTTAAATCTAGCTGTATTTTTAGTACATTGATGTAAAAAGAATACAATTCATAAGGAGAAAGTCTAAGATTTTCAGACTGCTATCAAAACCCCACCATCTTTATACTGTTTAAAGAACACTGTTTATATGTAAGAACAACAGAAAGATTGAACACAGAAGGCTGTAAAAATATACCTTACAAACATTAACCACAAAATTTCTGATTGAAACTATATAAATATCAAAGACAACATAAAGCAAGAAGCATTACAATTTATACACATTATTTCATAATGCTAAAATTGATTCATCGACCTGTTGGAATTACAAATGTGTATACCTCACTAACATACTGGGAGACTAAGCACTCCTTTTTCAATAGTTGATTAAGCAGGGAGACGAAAATAAGAAATCCCATAGAAGGTTTGAGGAATACATTAACCAATTTGGCTTAAATGAATGTATGTGTTTGTATGGGAATAAACCATATGCTGGTCCTATGAGAATAAATCATATGTTGGGATTTGGATGACAGTCTCAACAAATTTCAAAATATTGAAATTATTTAGAGTATATATTCTGACATACAAAATTAAAACAGAAAGTAATTCGGTGGTTGCCAGGGAATTGGGGAGATGAGAAACTAAACTAAACATCATCATCACTAAGAGGAAAACCAGAATAAAAACAGTTACTTAGAATTTAAACCAATGATTTAAGTTTCTAACTCAAGAGATGAAGGAACAATAAATATAAAATCAAGAATAGATGAAACTGAACAGTAGAGAAAATCTAAAAGATAGAAGTCTTCTTTTTTTTTTTTTTGTAACTATTCAAAGGGGCAGAGAAAGAAAGAGAGAGACAGAGAGACATAGATCCCAAATAACTGCCATCAAAGATGAAGAAGAAAGTACATTATTAAGTTTCAATAAAAAGTAGTGGATGTCATAAATGACTTTACACTAACAAATTTTATAAATTGGATGAAATCCGAAATTTCTTCAAAAAGTTGATTTGCTAAATTTAGTTGAAGTAAAATATATTATGTCTGACTGTATATAGAGGACTTAATTAATTACATGTACTTTTAGTATGAGGATTAGTTTTCTATAAAAGTGATCCTAACATATGAAACTGTGTATAGCCAGAATTTACTATTCATAATATTTGCTACTACAAAACCCAGATAATAGAACTTTTAATTTTAGCTTTTTTCTGTCATTTGTATTATCCCTGTTACCATGTTATATTTTATTATTAATTTTAAAATTATTTTACTGTAAGCCAAAAAGTTGGTTGAATTTATCTTTGACATGTAATAATGGACTTATTATTTCATGTTTATATGACATAAAATGGAATTATGGATTCTAATTTTATACATGTAGAATTATATAGATTTTATATTTTTCAATAAACATGTGTTATAATCATTACCTATATAGTAGAATTTTACCTATAGTAAAATTTTCTTAAATGGATTTTCAAAGGATTTAATTTTATAATATTCTTCCTTAGAAATCTATGTAAGAGAGTGAGAAAATTAATGCATTTGAGTCTCAAAATTTGGCATTTAAAATCTTTTCATTTAATAATCAAACCAATGTTAGTAACTTTGTGTTAGACTTAATATAATACACAAAATCATTAGCTGCCTTTCTAGAGTATATTTGGCACTATAATAGGTGTTTTTCTCTTCTCATATTTCAAAATACTTTATAGATTTCTCTTTCCTTACCTACTAGTTTTAGTCTTTAACCTAGTTTTATTTTCCTTTCAGTTACTATTTTCTCTTTTTTCCAATTCTCCTAAGATCACACCAACTTGTCCTCAAGAAATAAGTGTCTTTGGCAATTTCCCTCTATTACATGTTTTTCATGTGTCAAGTGTCCCTCTTTCTAACATTCCCCTTCCACACCCTCCGAATCTTTGCAAGAATGTGAAGCTAATAATCATACCTGGACCCAGGAAAAAGACAAGGTTTTGTTATGCTGGGGCTCAGGAAGCAACCTCCAATATACACCATTTTGGACTTTAAACCCCAGCAGATCACCTGGGGAGGAGCAAAACAAAGGAAGGCTTTTTCTGAAGTTCCCTTATCTACCTAAAGGCCAGATCCTCCAGATGATATGCAATTGTCATAAATCCTTTCCCCAGGTATCTCATCAACCAGGGGAAATTGATGTATATCATAGGAAGGAAGACTGGAGTGGACACCACACCCAGAGCACACACAAAATTGCCCAATCTATTGTCCGTTCTTCAGGCCCATCCATCTCTCCTAAAAACCATTTCTATGGCCGGGTGCAGTGACTCACGCCTGTAATCCCAGCACTTTGGAAGACCGAGGCAGGTGGATCATGAGGTCAGAAGTTTGAGACCAGTCTGACCAAAATGATGAAACCCCGTCTCCACTAAAAATACAAAAATTAACTGGGCGTGGTGGCAGGCATCTATAATCTCAGCCACTCAGGACTCTGAAGCAGGAGAATGGTGTGAACCCGGGAGGCGGAGGTTGCAGTGAGCCGAGATTGTGCCACTGCACTCCAGCCTGGGCAGCAGAGCGAGACTCCGTCACAAAAACAAAAACAAAACTAAACAAAACAAAACAAAATTTACTATTCTTGTAAAATTGCCTACATCCTGCTCTTCTCTCTCTCCTATGAAGAGTGTATTTAAGCTTCAACCATCTGGTACTTCTTTGAGTTTTATGCTTTTTGTGGTTCCTGTGTGCTTGCAGAGTAGTAAGTTTGTATACCTTTTCTCCTGTTTATCTGTCTGTTGTCAGTTAAAGTGGACTCAATTAGTGAACTTTCAGAGGGTAATTTTGAACTTCCCTACAGTTATATTTACAGTGTTGAACAAATATTTCTTTGAAATCTTTTAAATTCACATATAACTAGCGAGACAACTAACTTTTTTGGTTAAAATACAACGTACATTTAGTGAAAAGGAAGTGTTTTAATATACATGTATAGCATTTTTTCTCATACACCTAGGATTTTTATTCATAAACATTTACTTCTATCATCATAAGTATTTAATTTCCATTCATATTTTATTCAGCAGGTGGGAGCATTCTTCAAGTTTCAAAGAGGAGGTTATAAAATGGGCACCTTACTGGGAAGGCATGCAGTGTTACAGAGTAGGTCAAGATTCAACCAGCTGTGAAAAATAAATAAATGGTAAGAACATATTTTGCAAAGCAATGAGCATTTAGAAATAAAATATATCTGTTTATACTCACCTGTTTATACTACTTCTAGTATAAACAGATGTATTTTATGGGTGGCTGGCTTTCAACCTCAGTTTTCACCTAAAATTGGGTGGGATGCTTATAAAGATACAGATAAAAATATATTCTTTGAGTCTCATCTTTACACACAACGAAATGAGAACGTCCTCAGAAGGAAATGAGATCAGATCTTGGTTATCATTACAAATATTTGTATTCATGAATGCTGGATAAACATAGCAGGGAAAATAAATATATTATTTAAGTGACTAGATTTAAAACATAGTGAAACTTATTCAAATGACTTCAATTTCACCATGGTTTTTTGAAGTAGAAAATGATTTCTACGAAAGCAAAGAATTCATGGAATACGGGTGAAGGACTGAGCTGCAAAGGAAATACATTTTAGCTCAATACTGATTATAAATCATCTCTGATGTTACTTATGTCTAAGCTAGTGACTATAACATTAATTGAATAACACTTATTATAGAGTAATGTTTGCTATTACAGATCCACCTTAGATTCTGTACGAGGAAAAACAGATACAGAAAGTCAGAATGATCTCAATTTAAGGTCTCATAGCATAAGCCTGTCCTGAAGATCTAATTGAACTCTCAACTTAATAAATAAGAACTAATATTATTTCATTTCATATGGGTTAACTGAGTTTCACTCCCAACATGTAAGTTCTCCAGACAGTCGCACTGAATTATTTTCTCATAATCAGAATACTATTAAAGACTAATATGGCTAGAATTATATAAATGATTGACAAGAATGTCGTTCTGGAATCCCCATGAGGAACCTATATATAGGCAGAATGAGACAATCATGCAAAATAACACTTTGCTCTGTAAATTAAACATCCCTGCAATTTTCTTCTTTTGTCTATTCTCAGAAGTATAAAATTATTATCATCAAGTTCCTGCCATGATCTTCTGAAGCACATAATCCAAAATATATATACATTACTTTTTGTTATTCCTTTTTGCCAAACTATGTGACCAAAAAGCAAATCAATTTGGAGTGGAAAATGGTCCATATGCATCTCAATAAAAGCAATTTTATATTTTTGTATAACAGTTATACATTCTTCTAATGATGAGATAAAGTATGTGTGAGGCCAGGTAGCATTTGAAATCAAACGTCTGCCATACGAATTACAGGGAGAATGTGCAGTACTTTCTATTAAATAGTTAGTAGCCATAATTAACTAGAATTGATAGTTCACAATAAAAATATATTATGTTCCGTCCATTCACCATGTACTGTGCCAATATTTTCTCTTTCATTGTCAAGTTCATTTTCTGTGAAACTTATAAAATAATTTTTCAGCAATTTTTTTCTCCTAATATTACAAATGGAGAAAATACTATGGAAAAATATCATTCTCAAATGTTTTGAAAATGTATGATATACATTCAAATGCTTCACTTCGTCTGATAATTGCCCATGACTAAACATCCATGCATGAATACACTAATGCTTAATTATTTTCAGAAAGTAAAATTAGCTGTCATACAAGCTTGATCTCTTAGTATAGATGATTTTAATTTTCTAATAATGCATCCAATTGGTTGGTAACACATTTTGATAATGTGCTATTGGTGGATCAGTATTTTTGGATGCTTAATAAATGTTTTTGTCATAGAAACTAACTACTCATATAAATCAGAGCAAAGCTAAGCCACTAAAATATGATGAATAAACAAGAATTGCTGCCCTATTCCACTGGAGATGGTTTAGAGACATTAGTGACTCAAGGAACTCACCTTAGGAGTTACAAATACTTGGGTAAACTAGAAAGAACTATGTGGCACAGGTAGAATTAGAAACATCAGTATGAGCTCATCAATAGCTTAATAGGAACACAGATACATAGATATACGAATAATAATATCTATAATGTGTATCTATGTGTGATGTAAACATGGGTTAGTATACATATGTAGATTTACTAGCTCAGTTCACAAGTGACACTTCAGTCACAATGAGCATATTCTGAACTCTGACAGGAGTTTCTAAATTGCTTTCTCAAATAAAGGGAATCAGGGCTCTTTGCACCAAGGTCTGATTCTATAGCTGGGACAGGAAAATATAAAGTGACATTGTTGCATCTTGTAGTACCAGAAATCAAGGAAGCACCCAAAACTTCAATGGATTGAGGCACATCAATGAGACACAGGAGCCAACCTGAAATGACTCCCAGTGGCCACAGTGGGGACAAGTAGAGCCAAAAAGTAAGTCAAGTATCTTGGGATTATAATTCAAAGTATAAAATAAATATGCATGAGAAAACATTTATATAGTAAATTATTTAATATATAAGAGGATGTTAAATAATTACTGCTTTACTCTCCAGAAGGAGAAGCAGGACTTAGTGGCACATTTCCAACTGATAAAGTGTACAAAGGGAGAGAAAAGTAATTTTAGTGTGGAGCTATTTTAACCAAGTGAACAATTTAAACATCATGGGTGATTAATCATGTTTATTTATTGCATATATTCCCTTTAAAATGATGTGATAGAGAAGAGTACCTGTAATCTTCAAAACTGTGCAGGTCATGAAAAATGAAGAGACAGTGGTTAAATGCAGTGTGGTATTCTGGATTGGATCCTGGCACAGTCAGAAAAGAAGTGAAATCCAAACAATATGGAGTTTAGTTTATAATAATATAAACTGTTATTTGACCAGTTTTGACAAATATGTCATGGTAATAGAAAATACAGACATTGAGGAGAATTGGGTGAAAGGTATACTGGAATTCAGTACTATTGTTGCAATTAAAAAAAAAATCTAAAATCGCTCTAAAAATTTAAAAGTGTATTAAATACAAACGTATATTTTATTTAATCAAGACTTTTATTTTGGAAGGCAACTTAAAGTTGTTTTGCATGCAAACATAATAATTAAGGATTCGCATATGATTGAATTTTAAGTCACTGATAAAATGCAATGAATAATGGCTAGACAAATAGAACCCGTGTCTGTTATGTCAAATTGGGCTTTCAACTTTATCCATACTGGTCTCTGTTTTTTCATTTGTAAAACTGTGAAAATATAAACACTAGTTGCTTTGTAAGGTTCTTCCTAGTTTACTCACCTTATAAAACATGATAATTACAAGTGTTTGGTCTGTTTATAATAAGTACTAAATTATTATTAAAATTAGTCATGTACATGCACTTTGATATGTGTATAATGCACTTATTTCAAATTATGTAGAAGATAAAAGCATTTACTTTGTTGTTTTGTAGTGTATAAATAATTTGCAGCCATGGGGAAATGCATTAATGTAATTATGGGGCAGGGTGGTGATTTTTAAGAAAATTAAAATAAATACTTTATGTTCCTACATTTTTTTTTGAAAAATATATTGTAAAATTGTTAATTATGTTCTACAGAATCATCAAATAAGAAAAAAATTTCAAAGGCTACTGATAGATCTTTCAAAAGATTGGGGATATATTTTAAAAGTAAATCAAATACATTTTTGATTATTTCATTTCCTCAATAAAGTTAATTTTTTCCTCAACTAAATCTGCATTATGTGTGTGTGTGTGATAGAGAGTGAAAGAGTAAACTAAACATAGAATATTTAACCTTACTGAAACAGTTAAACGTATTTGAACATTTACTCCATGTAAAATGATACATTCTGATAATATATTATTCATATATATGGAAACACAAATTTATGTATATTTTACCAATGCCTTGAATATTGAAAGAGACTTTGGTGTCACTTCTGGGTGTGAAAGGAAATTCGGAAAATACATTTTTTAAACCTTCATGTTGAAATTTCTGTGAAATGGTTTTTGTTCGCTTGTTCTTTGTTTTGAGACAGGGTCTCATTCTGTCACCCAGGTTGGAATGCAGTGGCATGATCACAGATCACTGCAGCCTCAACCTTCCAGGCTCAGACAAGCCTCCCACCTCAGCCTCCTGAGTAGCTGGGACCACAGATGAGCACCATCACACCTAGCTAATTTTTAAATTTCTGTAAAGACAGGGTTTTCATATGTTGCCCAGGCTACATTGAGCTGTCACTTGAACTCCTGGGCTCAAGTGATCCTCCTGCCTGTACCTCACTAAGTACTGTGATTACAGGTGTGAGCCACTGCACCCGGTCCTGGTGAAATGTTGATAGCTTATAGGAATCACACAATACTTGAAATCAGAGCTTCCCTAGATGATCCAGAACCAATAAGTTATCTGTGCGAACCCTTTCTCTCTTACATTCTGAGGAAATTTATTTAAGGTTATTTTTTCAGGTTTTTCTGTAAAATACTCATTTGCAGTTTGGAAGAAAACAGATTGCTTATTTTTGTGGGCTCCATATAAAATCAAGAGTGAATTAGTAATGAAGATATCATTTATATCAACATGACATTGACACAGAAAAAAAAAATGAAAAACTCAGCTTCAAACTCAGAGACAAATTACCCTCTAAAAAAACAGATTCTAAGATTTGACCTAGACCCACCATTTCCCTCTCTCTCTAGCCCCTTTCTAGCAGTTTATTTGTTGGTGTCTTCCCATCTTCCTGGCTTCTGCACATCAGAGTGGCCCATGGTTCAGTCATTAAAATGTAAATATATGAGTTTTCATCTCCTTTTACTTCCTAGGTGATCACACCCAAACCTATTTTTAGAAATCTAAAGACTGATGGTCTCAAATTTCTACCTGCAATTGTATCATTTTCTCCTGAACTCCATATACATATATCCCAATTGCCTGCTTGAAATCTCCATTTGGATATTTAATAGACATTCTGAAGTTAATACGCCCAAAATCAAGCTCCTCACCTTCCTTCAAAAACTCACTTTCCCAGCAGTTTTCCTTATCTTGGTGGATGCCAGCCATCTTTGTAAGATGCTTAGATTAAAAACTTGATGTCATCTTTGACTCACTTATTTCTCCCATTTCTTACACCTAATACTGCCGAAAATTCTCTTGGCTCTGCCTTAAAAATATATTCAGACTCTAATCACTTTTCCCTATCTCCAGGTTTACTACTCTGCCCCAAGCCATTGTCATTTCTTCCGTGGGTTATTGCAATAGCTTGCACTCTTGTTCCTTTTCAGTTGGCACTCAATAAAGCTGATGAGCTATCCAATTCATCTTCTGCTACTGCCCCTGCTGGCCAACAGTCTCTAGCCACACCGTCCTCCCTATTCTTCAAAAACACAATACCCACTAAATGTCCAATGTCCTACATTAATTCCTCAAATGCCATCAGTAATTTCTGTTTTCATCTAGCTTACTTCATTTCCGTTCAGCTAAGTCTTTCCTAAAATTTAAGTTCAAATTACTTTGTAAATATCTGTTTCAAGCGCATGTGACATTCTCCAACTTCCTGCCACTTGCTGCTCTCTAGCCTAAAACAGTCTCCCCAAGATATCTTCACAACTCACTCATGCTCCTCTCTCAGATCTTTAGTTAAACACCACTTCCTAAAAGAGGCCTTCCCTGATTGCCCTACACAAAATTGCAGTACCTGCCATGCTCACAATTATGCTTGTCTGCTTTATTTTTTTCTATAGTACTTATCACAATGCAAAATAGCATACCTTTTCCTGATTTCTTTTGTTAATTTGTGTTACCCTCCCAAGAATATAATTTGCTTCCAGCATGTAGGGATTGTTTATGTTTACTCGTTGCTTTATCACCAGTATTTAAAACAATCTCCATCACATAATAAAACACAACAAATAAATGATGAACATATATGTTGACTGAATCCAAACAGGATATTTTGGAGGGATAAAAGGATTAGAATATGTGAACAAAATATTCTATGAAATAGAACACTGGAAATGTCGCCCAGTTGAATACCATGGTTAGCCTGTTTCATTTGTAGAGAGTAAAACACAGGGTTGGGAATCCTTTCATTTTTGTTTGATTTATATTTGGGTTGATTCAAATCCTTTAATTTTTATTTCTAAGCTCTAAACTCTCAGAAAGGCATGTTGGAGGATTTCTTGCCTAATTTTATAAAAATAAAATGAACATCTTTGAGAAACCTAGATAGCTTGTTTCACACTAATTGCCTGATTTAGTATTCAGGTTGGATCAAGAGGCTTCCTGGAAAATGGGTCAAAAAGGATAAATTAGTTTCATTACTAACAAGAATTCTTAACTAAGTAGCAGTTTTGCTTTAGGCTCAGTAATTAAATCTCCTTGATGTGATATTATGTTGCCTCTTTCTCTAGCCTTCTTCCTCTGCTAATTGACCTTAATTTATTATTGATCACCGGAAATTTTTCTCTAACCTTCCTATCTCCTAAATCAATTCTCAAACCCAATCAATAATTCCGTTTTCAACTAGCTTTCTTTTTTCTACATTGCTAAGTGTTTTCCCAAATTAAAATGAAATTTCAAATTACCTTGTACAAATCTACAGACAAGTTAATATACTCACTGTATCATCTCAGGGGATAGAAGATGAATTGGGTAGATTCATGCACACTAATTGCCTGATTCATGCACATGTGCAAATATGGATTATCTCTAATAATCAATTGAAAATCAGTACATCATGAATGAAAGACAGTGAACAGTAAACTCTACATGAAAAACTTCTGCCATTCACTGGATATCTTATTATAAATAAGATTTGTATTAGCACCGATGCCATGTTATTTCATTCTGTCTTAATTTATTTATCATTTTTATTTTGAATCCTTATCTAGCCATACAAAGATAAAATTAAAAGCTACTTTGGTGACATTTTTGTGTATTTCATTTGTAGTTGAAACAAGGAAACTGAGATCAGGGATCTTGATTCTCCTAGGTGGAATTTACTTGTAGTAACAGAAATGTCTATACCATATATATTATTACTGCTGTCCAATATTATGTTCTCTATACCACACAGAATCTCTAACTTGCATTCCAGCACAAAATGGAGAAGATACAAGTTCATCCTTCTTTCCTTTCTAATCTATATATATTTTGCAGCATTTAAAATATTTGGCACAGTATTTTATCACTGTATAATCTTTTGTATAACTGTAACATTGTATTTGTCCATCATACATCTTGGCTAGTGTCAAATGTAAATATGATTTATACTAAAGAACCATCAAATCCTACACTGAAATCTTGTAGAATTGCATCTTAAACAATCATATTAAATGTGGAGTAACGATACCACACATTAAATATTCAGATAGATTATGTGTATATCTTAAAATCATTTTGAGAAATTGAATACTTGATTTTAAAAGTAAAGAGTCCAATTAATACATAATTACAATAAAATAACTGAGTTGTATCTTAGTTAACAATTTCAATGTCATTTTAGTGATTTGAGAAATATTTTAAATTGCTACCCTTGCTCTGTAAAATAAGAATTATTTGAAATTTGTATATCATGCTAAATAAAGTTTCCAAAGACAGGCTAATGCAATAATATGCAAATAAAAATTTTGACACATAAAACATTTATTGATAGAAAATATTCCATTCCAAAAATATGTGGAATAGATCTTTAATTCTCTATAAACATTGTGGTTCACTATAATCTCTGCATGAACTTTGTGAGTTAATTATGGTCTAAACAGCACACAAATGGAAAAATGGTATCCCCTCAGGTATATCTGCTGTCATAACAAAATGTCTTCCAAACTTGAGTTTTAAAAAGATTATCTCAATTTACACTTTACTGTTTAAATTATTGCACACTCCACATTTTGAAAGAATAGATCTGCTTCTGCTTCAAAATCATGAAAAATAAATATGAGAAATAACCTACCCTGTCAAGTGTTAGTGTGTATTTTGTTCTTATTGGCATTCATCTACAGTAATACATTCCGATGCTTTCTGAAGGACGGTGTATATGCTTCAAAATGTTGAAGGGCAGAGTACAAGACAATTTCCATGCATAAGGAACTGATTAATATAATTATATCTCAGGTTGGCATAATGTATTTATACAAAATAATTTTAGATACAGAATGAATTAAAATTAAAATCCAAAACATGTAAACAAAATCATTTTTTAAAAAACAGTTTCTCTCATTCTCCATCGGCCCAACAACTCCACATAGCCCAGGCCACCCACTGTTATTAGCTTCCTTCCAACAATTTTTTTCAGGTAAGCTTTCTTTTTTTTTTTTTTTTTTTTTGCCTTAGTAGCATATTATATAAACTCTTCTGCTCCTTTAGTTTTTACTTAATAACAATAATTTTTGTAGTCATCTCGTTTTCTAATAGCTATATAGAATTGCGGCTTGTATATGTACCTAAATTATTCAGCTAGTTCTCTTTGATGAGGTGTGGCAGTTTAATTTACCTCTATTTGATTCTGGGCCAGCCTTTGTTGCTTGCTTCTCTGGAATGGAATGAGGTAGAAGCAACTGTATGTGACTTCTGAGGCTACATTAGAAGAATACAGTTTTCTCCTTTCATTTTCCTTTTCTCTCCTCTCCATATTTCTCTCTCCCTTGCTGTTGTGCTTGCTCTTCATTTGCCTTTGAATCTCTAAAAACACATTTAGGAAGAAAATTTACTGGAAAACTTTGAGGAAAAAAAGATTTCCTACATCCAATATCTAGAGTAAGAATAATCTATTTTTGAGCAATTTGCCTCAATACTTTCAAGGTGCTATGCTTGTAAATTTTTCTTATGTGTAATTTCTTTTTTCTGAAACGTTTCATTACACTTGCTAAAAATATCTAACTATAGATTTATTACCTGAATTCATTCAGGAAAAAGGGGAAATATTAATATTATATCTAATTTATTTAGATAGAACTTGAAGAGGAGAATTAAACAAAGATCTGAAACACAAGAGAAATTGATAAAACAGAGGGACTGACTAGTTCTAAAAATGTAAAGCTTAACAGTTGAGAAGTGCTTGGTGAATAAAGTCTGTGAATCAATACGCTTGCCGAAAGAGACTATGGAAAAGCCAGGTTGTAATTAACATAATGTACAAGCTAGTTTTGAAATGAATGCACTTGAAGAACCCTCAGAATTTCTTGAATATATTCTCATTTTTCTAACAATGATAATTAAGTACTCCTTCCAATTGGTACCTAACATAATATAATGCTATTTGTTAATCTATCTTATGCTTAAAAGAAAAAAGGTATATTTTTATTTGCAAATGTTATTAAACCAGCAAAAGATTAAGAAAAGTGAAAACAATAGCCATAATCGGTAGTCAACTTTATTTTGAAAGATGACTGCTTGTCTTCTTTGGGAGCTGAAATGCTTTTACAATGGCGAGCTACAATTCTCCTGCCTCTCTCGGAATCGTCACTGCTCATTTAAACTACATGCTTGATAACTTTTTCAACTTACCTGAAGGGTACTTCTGTTGCAAAGTGATACACTGAGGCAAAATCAATCTTCCTAATGTTGAGGGGACTGTGCCACCTCAGTTGGTGTTACAGGTTATTTAGCATAAACATATGTGTGCTCATTAAGCCTCATCTATCCTGAAAACACAATGACTCACCAGTGAAATAAATTTTGTCTATAAATCTGAAACTAATTATCTGGTGTACTCTCTATATGTCTAATTGTAAGACTACACAAACATCACTAATAAAAAAATTATACATAAAGAACACATATGATAATGTATATATTTTTTTCCTTAGTAGCATATTACATCATCTGTCATAGAGCAAAGAAGCCGTCTGGCCTTGAGTGTTTTTCTTCCTTGTAAGATACCTCAGAAAACATGTAAATTTCATTCACTGACATAAATATAAGTCTCTCAGTAAAACAGTTCATAATTCATATTTTTCTATTACCAGTGTCCTCTGTTGTTGAAAATTTTGTGTAAAGAAAGCCAAGACTGTAGATTTGGGAAAAACCATTGACCCAAATCTGTAATCTTAGCTTATTTATTGAAAGGTCATTTTACTTAATGGTATCCATAAACTACACAATTAATTCCATATACGTAGCTTTCTTACAAATTTAACTATCAGCAATAAAATAGAAAACTAGGCAAGAGTAGGAATGGAACAGTGAAGATATGCACATGCTACTCCATATTATTCCACATTTACATTCTTAATTTAATCATTGTCATGATTTTCAATCTTGAAAAAGAACTATAATCAAGAATAACATATTGCACAATTCTGGTAATATATGTTACACATATTGCCTTATCCAGTTTAGTAATTTCCATTAAAAGTTTGCCAGAATTTATTGAATTACTTTGCATTTTAAACGTGTAATTTTATTCTACTTATGATTTTTGCGTTTTTGTAATTGATGTATGTGAAAATCTTTAAAATGATTCCTGAAAATGGATGTCCTTTTAGATATAATAGATAAATTTCAACCACACTTTCATATCTATAATATTTGCAGCATAAAAATGTAAAAATTATGCTAAGTCAATCAGAAGCAATGTAACTAATTTAAAACATTAATCAGTTTAAAAAGAATTGCCAATATATTTTAAATGGTCTTCTTATTGTGCTTTAATTCAAATAATTATGTTAAAAGATCTAGCAAGCATTGATTAATAGAAATTCCTTAGGAATGCCTAAGTAACTAGCCAAATAATGCTTAATTGTCAATGAAATATGCATGTAAGTTAGAATCAAAAGCATGAAGACCCTGCCAGCTATATCTGCTGTTACTTAGGTACAACACTAGTGACTAAGTGTAAGATGTTGTTTTAGTCATTTCAGGTTCTTATACTAAAATACCAGATATTTGGTGGTTTAACAACAAACATTTATTCCACAGAGTTATAGAGGCCAGGAAGTCCAAGATCAACGTGCTGGTCAATTCCTGCTAAGTGCCCTCTTCTTGATTTTCAGACAGATGGCTTCTTTTTTTTTTTTTTTTTTTTTTTGAGGCGGAGTCTCGCTCTGTCGCCCAGGCTGGAGTGCAGTGGCGCCATCTCGGCTCACTGCAAGCTCCGCCTCCCGGGTTCCCGCCATTCTCCTGCCTCAGCCTCCCGAGTAGCTGGGACTACAGGCGCCACCACCACGCCCGGCTAATTTTTTTTGTATTTTTAGTGGAGACGGGGTTTCATTGTGTTAGCGA